>NC_058132.1:663568576-663602357 GCF_016433145.1 Gracilinanus agilis | reverse complement strand
AATAATAATAATAATAATAATAACAATAATAATAATAATAACAGCAATAATAATATATTGATGATATAATTAACATATTCATGATGGGACTTGGAAAATGTCTTATTCCTTGCATGTTAAAGCCACACTCTATTATTTTGTTTCCAATGAAATGATTAAAAGTAAGAGAAATAAATTAGGTTTTTGAAATTTAAGAAAGCATTCTGTTTTTTGCTAATATTTGAAAGTAAACAGATTCTTCAAGAAAAAATTCTAAATGAATGTTGTTTCCTTCTCATTAAACAGTGTGTGTTTATAAAAAAAGCTGATATCATAGATATAGATAAGACAAGTCAGCACTTGGAACAAATTAAATCGAAGGAAAATGTTACTGATTTGGCTTTTCACAAGGACAACTAAAATTGTTGTGATTCATTAAATTCCTTTATATAAAATAAGGTTATCTCAAGGAATCATGAATAATAATTCATCTGTTTTGAAAATGAAGCACTTAATCCTGGCAACATTACAGTAAAATATTGAATTTTGACTCATTTAACAGATTATACAATCTTATAATTTTAGAACTAGAAAACATAAGGAAGAGAAATTACTTCATCACACAGATTTTTTTTTCAGATTGAGAAAAGCAATGGCCTATTCTTCAAAATACCTTGACTCAGGTCACATAGATAAAGGAAGAACTGAGACTAGGACACATATAGCCTCTGTGTGTGTTGTTTTTTTTTTTTTAAATTCCTCTTATGTCATAATGATGGAAGAGTTCAGTTCAATTCAATTAATAAAAATTAGGTATTTTATAAGTGACTCATAGAGCACAAGACTTAGAATTCAAAACAATTTGAAAAGGCATTTAGGGAAGGTGTTTTATCAGGCATATGTGAAAATACATTTTGTGCAGTGCCACATAGTAGATAAGTAACAGAATTAAGATTCACAATCAGGTCTTTTGACCAAATTGTCATCCTAACTTTCTAAAATTTAGAATTATGCAAAAGTGTGTCAAAAATAGTATCACTCTCCCTTATTGTAAGTGATGATAGCCAGCATAGAGAACCGTAGTGCAGGTATATTATACAGGAGATTCTTTCAAGTACAGGTTAGTGAAGTGATGGCAAACCTTTCAGAGACCTTAGAGACCAAGTGCCCAAACTGAAATCCTCATGCTGCAAGTGAACTCTCCACCTTAGCCCATATAGGGGAGAGAGGAAGCATTACCATTGGACTGGTGGGCAGAGGGATGGATCATGTGAGAAATGTCCTCAGGTACACATGGAGAGAGGGAAGTGGCAGCCACCTCTGGTATATTCTGGCATGTGTGTCATAGGATCTTCAACCCAGGACTAGAATAATTCTAAAATTCCTACAGATTCCATGGAATCTATGTTTTCTACCATAGTACTATTATCTGCTACTCTCAGCAAGTCTCTCTCTCTCTCTCTCTCTCTCTCTCTCTCTCTCTCCTTTTTCCCTCCCTCCCTCTCTTCCTCCTTCTATCCATCTATCTCTGTCTGTTTCATTGATCTCAGGCTGAGAAACTCTAATATACAATTTTCTCTCTCTCCCACACACTATCTCTCCTCTCTCCTTTTCATCAGATTTTATAATTGGTTAAATTTCTCTCCCTCTCGACCTTTATTCCATTGGAAAAAGAAAAAATCCTGTAAAAATATACAGAGTTGAAGAAAATATTTTCTTTCATAGAAAAAAATATAGGAATGAAGAAAGGAAGGAAGGAAGCATAGAAGAAAGGAAGGGAGGAAGAAAGGAAGTGAGGAAGGAAGAAAGGAAGGAAGGAATGAAGGAAGGAAGAGGGAAGGGGGAGGGAGGGAGGAAGGTATCTCATTCTTTATCATAAGTTTATTGCTGGGGGCAGCTGGGTAGCTCAGTGGATTGAGAGCCAGGCCTAGAGATGGGAGGTCCAAGGTTCAAATCTGGCCTCAGACACTTCCCAGCTGTATGACCCTGGGCAAGTCATTTGACCCCAGTTGCCTACCCTTACCACTCTTCTGCCTTGGAGCCAATACACAGTATTGACTCCAAGACTGAAGGTAAGGGTTTTAAAATACAAACAACAACAACAACAACAAAAAACATGTTTATTGCTTATCTGTTTGGAGGTGGAGTATTATCATCTGTCTTAGTCTCTCTCTTTTCATTGCTTTTCTCTGTTTCTGCCTGACGCTATCCTTTCTGTCTCTCTCTCTCTACCTCTCTCTGTCTCTCTGTGTTTTTCTTTTTACCTTGTATTTTTCTACATCTATGTTTCTTTGTGTCTTTCTCTGTCACACAACTTACCATACTCTATTCCAATCTGTATAATACAGAAGGTAAAAAGTTTGCCACTTAAGTAGGTCCATGTGTTCTTTCAGGCCTCTAAAATACCCCTAATAACATTACTTCTTTTTTAAAAATTTTTATTTTATTAATTGATTTAGAATATTTTTCTATGATTACAAGATTCATGTTCTTTCCCTCCCCTCCTTTCCCCCAATCTGCATTCCCCCTGAGTGAATGAGCAAATCTACTGGGTTTTACATTATTGATTAAGACCTTTTTCCATGTTATTAATATTTGCATTAGGGTGATCCTTACAATGTACATACTCGATCATATCCCCATCAACCCATGTAATCAAGCAGCTGTTTTTCTTCTGCATTTCTGCTCCCACAGTTTTCTCTGGATGTAGATAACATTCTTTCTCATAAATCCCTCAGAACTGTCGCATTTCTGCTAGTAGAGAAATCCATTACATTCAATTGTACCATAGTGTATCTGCCTCTGAGTATGTGGTTCTCCTGGTTCTGCTCCTTTCACTCTGTATCAATTCCTAGAGGTCATTCATGTTCACATGGGATTCTTCCAGTTCATTATTCCTTTGAGTACAATAGTATTCCATCATCAACAGATACCTCAATTCATTCAGCCATTCCCCAAACAAAGGGCATCCCTTCATTTTCCAGTTTTTTTGTCACTACAAAGAGCACAGATATAAATATTTGTGTACAAGTCTTTTTTCCTTATTATCTCTTTTGGGTATAACCTCAGCAGTGCTATGGCTGGATCAAAAGACAGGCAGTCTTTTAAAGCCCATTGGGCATAGTTCCAAATTATCATCCAGAATGGTTGTATCAATTCCCAACTTCACCAGCAATGCATTAATGTACCAATTTTGCCACATCCCCTCCAACATTTATTACTTTCCTTTGCTGCCATATTGGCCAATATGCTAGGTGTAAGGTGGTACCTCAGAGCTGTTTTGATTTGCGTTTCTCTAATTATAAGTGATTTAGAACACTTTTTCATGTGCTTATTGATAATTTTGATTTCGTCATCTGAAAATTGCCTATTCTTGTCTCTCGCAAACCTATAAATTGGGAAAAGGTTTGATTTTTTTGTACAATTGCTTTACCTCCTTATAAATCTGAGTAATTAGACCTTTGTCAGAGGTTTTTCCAATTTGTTACTTCCCTTCTAATTTTGATGTCATTGGTTTTGTTTGTACAAAAACTTTTTAATTTAATGTAATCAAAACTATTTTTTTACATTTTGTAATGTTTTCTAATTCCTACTTGGTCTTAAAATGGTAGCATTACTCCTGCGATACATTTGAGGACTGAGGCTACTGCTAGAAGTCATGAATAAACTCTACCACAGAACCACTAATTTCTCCATTTAGACTGCCTTCATGATCGATACTGATCACTATGCCCATTTGGCTTTGTGGTAACTCCCATCAATTCTGAGTATTGAGACAAATAAAATGAACAGATTATCTGGGGCTTGCTCTGTTAATTGTACATGTATAGAAACTGAGTTCAGTGGAAACCAATGACTGGTTTACATCTTGTTTAATTAAAGAACAACAACAAAATTCAAATTGAGCCACATACACTTAAAGGGAAAACCACAAGTCCATTAAACTTTAGAGTGATAAACAGAAATCTCACTAGAGTAGCCTGAAAACAAGTACCTTAAAAACCAGAGAAAAGAAAAACTTCAAGGACACTGACACAACCCTCAATAGTTGCAGAGCATTTCCCATTCTTAGAAAAACTGACTGTAAGAAATGAATAGTGTTTAATTGCCTAGGCAATATAGTCAAATTGTTTTGTACTTATACCTCATATGATTTGTAATTCATAGATTTAAAAATCAGAACAAAACTTAAAGGTCCTGACACATATTGGGTATTCCAAAAACAATTTAAAACACACATTTTACTCCTCTTTTTAATTTTTGTAGAAATGTACCAAGATGATGAATTTTGCTGATTCTGCAGTTATAAATTATGATTTTGCTCCTTACATTCATTCATCCATGGATTATTCATTGAACTTCATTGAGGCTTTGTCTTATAATCTAATGCAAGCTTACAACTCTTCACTTTACTCTCATTTTAGGAACTCATACATTAAATTCATTTCTAAATTGAGTCTTGTTCCTTTTCATGGACATAACACCTTACTCCCTTCTTTAAAAATCCTTTAATTATTTATGGGATAATAAGGTATAAGCTGTAGGAGTTTCTTCCTTATGAGTTACTTACACTTTGTTTACCATCCTATGACCATCTTTCAAAATGATTTGTTTCTGCTTGTTGGTTTTGAAAGGTATAAGAAATCTTGTTATGTTCCATATGGGAAGGAAGAGGATGTATGAACATGAAACTACATATTAAATTTTTGAAAAATAAAGATGATTAGCCATGCCTAGAACTTTGTTAAATTTAGATTCATCCTATGAAAATGGTTATGATCAAAGATTTAAATCAACAGACCTCAAGAATGAAAAAAAGAAAAAGGAGAGTTAAGAAACTGAATATAAATTCTTCCTTACACTTCTTTTTATTATCATAGATATGTTCATTGAAATATTTAACTCATTTGGTGATAATGGTTATTTCTTTTTTTCCCTAATTCACATATTAAGTTATTTTTTTAATTAAGAAAAACTATAAGAAACATTTTTGAAAAAAAAATATAGGGAGTAGATTGGTAGCTCAATGAATTGAGAACCAGGCCCAAAGATGAGAGTTCCTGGGTTCAAATCTAGCCTCAGATACTTCCTAGCTGTGTGTCCCTGGGCAAGTCACTTAACCCCCCCTTGCTTAACTCTTACCACTCTTCTGTCTTGGAACCAATACACGGTATTGATTCTAAGATGAAAGGTATGGATATATTTATAAAGAAAGGCTAAAAAGAATTAATCTCTAATTATTCTACTAACTGAATTGATCTTATTGTTCAATTTTTGTGCTAGGAAATTAAAAAGTTTTCCATATTTTTCTATCCACAATTTACTCAAAAGAAACTTTGGTTGTATGACTGGAAGTCAAGAATTAATGTAATTTATTGAGAGATCCGGGGAAGCTATAAATCATAATTTCATAAGATAATTATACTCAGAAAACATTTTAAACATTCGTTTTTACAATGAAAATAAAGTGAGAATTCAAAATATTCTGATTAATACATTTTAAACATTTTTCTTCTTTTGGAACAAAGGCATATAAATTATAAAAAGCATGGAACATCAGGTTCCAGGTTAAGATGGCGGCAGAGTAAAAAGCAGCTGCTTGAATTCTCCTAACCCACACATATAGGACTCCTCAAGAAGACATAAAAACAAATCCAGAGGAAAGAAGGGACCCCACAACAGGGTGCATAATTGGAGGTACGTGGTACATTTCTGTGCTATAAAGGGGTGAAACAGCTCCCACGAAAACATGAGCAGAGCAACTCCCTCCCCCACCCCACGCCACCTACAATGCCAAAGCCAGCTCACGGGAGTCAGAGCAGGTTTGGGGCACCCATTGGGTCATTGGAAGCTCACCAGGGCTTGTTCCTGGGAGCAGCAAGACTTGGGACACCCCAGGAGTCTGAGGAACTCGCAGACTGTGAGCACAGACCCTGAGCTCAGACCCTGAGCCCAAGCGCAGGCAATTGGGGCTGACACAGGCACAGGCTGAGGCATGGATTAAATTGAGGACTGGTACGTGCAGACAAAGAGGATAATTCTGAGTGCAGGAGCAGACCTTGAGTGGGGACCCAGTGCAGAGAGGTGCTTGACTACAGAAGCAGCTCCCTGAGACTGTTAAAGGAGCTTCAGGCAGAAGAACGAGCAAGGAGACCACCAGGAGGCTTGTCCCAAAACAACTAGACCTGAGTCCTCAGGAACCTCTAAAGAGCCACAGACAGATCCTGGGCGTGAGCATAAAGCTGAAAGGGAACTCAGCTTACAATGGCAAGCCAGAATTATCAAGAAAACCAGGAGAGAAAGAAGAAGAAGAAAAAAACCTTTAACACTTGACAACTTTTACACAGAAAAAAATCCAGAAAACAGCGGAAACAGTAAAGGAGAACAAACAATCCAAACCTTCCCAAAACAATGAAAATGGGTCACAAGGTCTTGAAGAGTTCAGATCTGAGATCATGAGCAAGATGGAAGAGATATGGCAAGAAAATAACAGTTTAAAAGGCAATATTTCACAATTGGAAAGTGAGGCAAGTAAATCAAAGACCAGAAATGACCAGATTGAAAAGGAAAACCAAAAGATTGTAGCCGAAAGCCAGTCTCTAAAGGCTAGAATTGGGCAATTAGAAAAAGATGCCCCCAAATCAAAAGTATTAATAAGAAAATTGGAGACCAAAATCAAACATCTGGAAAACAGGTCAGACCAAACTGAAAAGGAAAATCAAAAGCTTATAGCAGAGGGGGCAGCTGGGTAGCTCAGTGGATTGAGAGCCAAGCCTAGAGACCAGAGGTCCTAGGTTCAAATCCGGCCTCAGACACTTCCCAGCCGTGTGACCCTGGGCAAGTCACTTGACCCCTATTGCCTACCCTTACCACTCTTCCACCTATAAGTCAACACACAGAAGTTAAGGGTTTAAAATTTAAAAAAAAAAAAAAAAGTAAAAAAAAAAAAAGCTTATAGCAGAAAATCAGTCTCTAAAGACAAGAATTGGGCAAGTAGAAGCCAATGATCTATCAAGGCAGCAAGAACAAATAAAACAAAGTCAAAAGACAGATAAAATAGAAGGAAACATGAAATATCTCAATGAGAAACTGATAGATCAAGAAAACCGGTCTAGAAGAGACAATCTGAAAATCATTGGTCTTCCTGAAAAACCAGAAATTAATAGAAATTTGGACTCCATACTAAAAGAAATTATTCAGCAAAATTACCCTGACGTTCTACAACAAAAGGACAATATAGACATTGAAAGGATCCATAGATCACCTTCTATACTAGACAATGAGAAGACAATCTGAAGAACTATTATAGCTAAATTTAAGAGCTTCCAACTAAAAGAAAAAAATATTACAAGAAGCCAGAAAGAGACAATTCAGATATCAAGGAGCACCAATCAGAATCACACAGGATCTGGTAGCCTCCACACTAAAAGACCACAAGGCTTGGATATGATATTCAAAAAGGCAAGAGAACTGGGTTTACAACCAAGGATCACCTACCCATCAAAACTGACTATATTCTTCCAGGGGAAAGTTTGGGCATTCAAAAAGATAGAAAATTTCCAAGCATTTGCACAGAAAAGACCAGGACTAAATGGAAAGTTCAATATCCAACCATAAAAATCAAGAGAAACATGAAAAGGTAAATAAGAAACAGAAGGGAAAGTAAGAAAACTCATGTTTTTTAAATTTGCCTCTTTAAGGGCTTCAATAAGATCTAATTATTGGTACTCCTATGTGGGGAAATGTTATGTATAATTCTCTGTAGTAAACTCTATTCACCATTATAGCATTCACTATTATAATAATTAGAAGAATTATTCATAGGGAGAGGTTGGAATACTAAATGGTCTAAGATAATATAGTTGGGAAGGAAAGAGGGGGATGAATAGTAGAGGACACCAAGAGAATTTTGAACGAATAAAAAAAATAGGATATTCTATTACACACAAAGAGGGCATGGGAAAGAAAAGGGATGAATACTATTATAAGAAGGAGAAGAGAGCATTAAGAGGTAATATTTACACTTTACTCTCAGTGTAATTAACCCTGAGAGTGAAGAATAGTCATATCCATTGGGATATAAAACTCTATCTAACCCTACTGAGAAAGTCAGAAGGGATAAACCAAAAGGAGCAGGGGAGAGGGAAGGTCAAAAAAGGGAGAGGAGAAGAAGGGGGAGGGAATTCATTAGGCCTTTAAAAATAAAAAAGGAGAATAATAAGGGAGAGGGTAGAAAGGGAAGTTAATCAAGGGAGGGGATAAGGGATACCAGCTTAAAGCAAACCACTGGTTTAAAAGGAAATAGTATAAGAAGAAGGGGTGGGAATAGGGGAGG
Organism: Gracilinanus agilis; assembly: GCF_016433145.1. Lineage (NCBI taxonomy): Eukaryota > Metazoa > Chordata > Mammalia > Didelphimorphia > Didelphidae > Gracilinanus > Gracilinanus agilis. The sequence goes on along the minus strand of NC_058132.1, from coordinate 663,594,043 downwards.
ATACGAAAATGCCAGCTAATGCACAACTGATAATTATAACTCTGAATGTGAATGGGATGAACTCGCCCATAAAATGGAAGGAAAAAGCAGAGTGGATTAGAAACCAAAATCCTACCATAGGTTGTCTACAAGAAACACATATGAGGATGGTGGACATACACAAGTTTAAGGTTCAGGGCTTGAGCAAAATCTTTTGGGTGTCAAATTAGAAAAAGAAGGCAGGGGTGGCTATTATGATTTCTGACAAAGGCAAAGTAAAAATAGATATGATTTAAAAAGACAGGGAAGGTAATTACATCTTGATTAAAGGAACAATGAGGAAATAACACTGCTCAATATGTATGCACCAAGTGGTACAGCATCCAAATTCATAAAGGAGAAACTGGCAGAGCTCAAGATGGAAATAGATAGTAAAACCACACTAGTGGGAGATCTAAATATTCCTCTTTCAGATCTAGATAAATCAAACCAAAAATAAATAAGAAAGAGGTAAGAGAGGTGAATGAAGTACTAGAAAAATTAGATTTAATTGATATGTGGAGAAAAATAAATAGGGACAAAAAGGAATAAACCCTCTTTTCAGCTGCACATGGCAGATTCACAAAGATTGACCATGTTATAGGGTATAGAAACATTGCAAACAAATGCAAAAGAGCAAAAATGATAAATTTAACTTTCTCAGATCATAATGCAATAAAAATAATAATTAGTAAGAGCACCTGGACAGGAAAATCAAAAATTAATTGGAAATTAAATAATATGATTCTCCAAAACCACCTAGTCAAAGAAGAAATCATAGAAACAATCAACAATTTCATTGAAGAGAATGACAATGATGAGACATCCTACCAAACTCTGTGGGAAGCAGGCAAGGCAGTACTCAGGGGGAAGTTTATATCCTTGAGTGCATATATTAACAAACTAGGGAGGGCAGAGATTAATGAATTGGGCATGCAACTCAAAAAACTAGAAAGCGAGCAAATTAAAAAACCCCAGTTGAAAACTAAATTAGAAACACTAAAAATCAAAGGAGAAATTAATAAAATCAAAAGTAAAAGAACTATTGAATTAATAAATAAGTCTAGAAGCTGGCATTTTGAAAAAAACAGATAAAATAGACAAAGTCCTGATCAATCTAATTAAAAAAGGAAAGAAGAAAACCAAATTGACAGTATCAAAGATGAAAAGGGAGACCTCACCTCTAATGAAGGGGAAATTAAGGCAATCATTAAAAACTATTTTGCCCAATTATATGGCAATAAATATAGCAATCTAAGAGATATGGATGAATATTTACAAAAATATAAATTGCCTAGATTATCAGCAGAAGAAATAGAATACCTAAATAATCCCATATCAGAAAAAGAAATTGAACAAGCCATCAAAGAACTCCCTAAGAAAAAATTGCCAGGGCCTGATGGATTCACAAGTGAATTCTATCAAAGCTTCAAAGAACAACTAATCCCAATACTACACAAATTATTTGATATGATAAGCAAAGAAGGAGTCCTAGGAAATTCCTTTTATGACACAAATATGGTACTGATTCCAAAGCCAGGGTGATAAAAACAGAGATAGAAAACTACAGACCAATCTCCCTAATGAACATAGATGCAAAAATCCTAAATAGAATACTAGTGAAGAGACTCCAGCAAGTGATCAAGAGGATCATCTACCATGATCAGGTGGGATTTATACCAGAAATGCAAGGATGGTTCAACATTAGGAAAACCATCCACATAATTGACCATATCAGGAAACTAAGAAACAAAAATCACATGATAATCTCAATAGATGGTGAAAAAGCCTTTGACAAAATACAGCACCCATTCCTATTGAAAACACTGGAAAGTATGGGAATAGAAGGTCCTTTCCTAAAAACAATAAACAGTATATACCTAAAACCATCAACAAGCATCATATGCAATGGGGATAAATTAGAAGCCTTTCCAATAAGATCAGGAGTAAAACAAGGATGCCCATTATCTCCTCTATTATTTAATATTGAACTAGAAACACTAGCAGTAGCAATTAGAGAAGAAAAAGAAATTGAGGGTATTAAAATAGGCAATGAGGAGACTAAGCCATTACTCTTTGCAGATGATATGATGGTTTACTTAAAAAATCCTAGAGAATCAACTAAGAAGCTTGTAGAAATAATCAACAACTTTAGCAAAGTTGCAGGATACAAAATAAATGCACATAAATCGTCAGCATTTCTATATATTTCCAACACATCACAGCAGCAAGAGGTAGAAAGAGAAACACCATTTAAAATCACCCTAGACAATATAAAATACTTAGGAATCTATCAACCAATATACACACAGGAATTATAAGAAAACAACTACAAAACACTTTCCAAACGAATAAAACTAGATCTAAACAATTGGAAAAACATTGAGTGCTCATGGGTAGAACGAGCTAACATAATAAAAATGACCATTCTACCCAAATTAATTTACCTATTTATTGCCATACCTATCAAACTACAAAAAACTTTTTCACTGAATTAGGAAAAACTATAACAAAGTTCATTTGGAATAACAAAAGATCAAGAATATCAAGGGAAATAATGAAAAAAATGTGAAGGAAGGGACCCTAGCAGTACCACATATTAAACAATACTATAAAGCAGCGGCCATCAAAACGGTATGGTACTGGCTAAGAGACAGAAGGGAGGATCAGTGGAATAGACTTGGGGTAAGTGACGTCAGCAAGACAGTATATGATAAACCCAAAGAGCCCAGTTTTGGGGACAAAAATCCTCTATTTGACAAGAACTGTTGGGAAATTTGGAAAACAATATGGGAGAGATTATGTTTAGATCAACATCTCATACCATATACCAAGGTAAATTCAGAATGGGTGAATGACTTGAATATAAAGAGGGAAAATATAAATAAGTTAAGTGAACACAGAATAGTATGCTTTTCAAATCTCTGGGAAAGGAAAGATTTTAAAACCAAGCAAGGGTTAGAAAAAATTACAAAATGTAAAATAAATAATTTTGATTATATAAAACTACAATGCTTTTATACAAACCAAAACAATGTAGCCAAGATCAGGAGGGAAACAACAAAATGGGAAAAAAATCTTTATAACAAAAAACTCTGACAAGGGTCTAATTATTCAAATATATAAGTAGTTAAATCAATTATATAAAAAAATCAAGCCATTCCCCAATTGATAAATGGGCAAGAGTCATGAATAGGCAATTTTCAGGTAAAGAAATCAAAAGTATCAATAAGCACATGAGAAAGTGTTCTAAATCTCTAATAATTAGAAAAATGCAAATCAAAACAACTCTGAGGTATCACCTCACACCTAGGAGATTGACTAAAATGAAAGAAGGGAGAGTAATGAATGTTGGAGGGGATGTGGCAAAATTGGGTCATTAATACATTGCTGGTGGAGCTGTGAACTGATCCAACCATTCTGGATGGCAATTTGGATCTATGCTCAAAGGGCTATAAAAGAATGCCTGCCCTTTGATCCAGCCATACCATTGTTGGGATTGTACCCCAAAGAGATCATATATAAACAGACTTGCAGGAAAGTATTTATTTCCGTGCTTTTTGTGGTGGCAAAAAACTGGAAAATGAGGGCATGCCCTTCAATTGGGGAATGGCTGAACAAATTGTGGTATATGCTGGTGATGGAATACTATTGTGCTAAAAGGAATAATAAACTGGAGGAATTCCATGTGAATTGGAAAGACCTCCAGGAATTGATGCAGAGTGAAAGGAGCAGAGCCAGAAGAACACTGTATACAGAGACCGATTATTGTGGTAAAATAGAATGTAATGGACTTCTGTACTAGCAGCAATGCAATGACCCAGGACAATTCTGAGGGATTTGTGGAAAAGAACACTACCCACATTCAGAGGAAGGACTGCATGAGAGGAAACACAGAAGAAAATCAACTGCTTGAATACATGGGTTGATGAGGACATGATTGGGAATTGAAAGTACCACACCAATGCAACTATCAACAATTTGGAAATAGGTCTTGTTTAATGACAATGTTAAAACCAGTGGAAAGGCACATCGGCCAGGGGAGGGGGGAGGTCAGGGGGTGAAGGGGAAAGTAAGAGCATAAATCATGTAACCATGTTAACTTTTCTAAAATATAAATATTAATAAATGATTAAAATAAAAAAAGAAAGTAAAAAAAGAAGCATGGAACATCACTATTGAGAGCTGTCTTTTCAACTTCTTAATTGAATAAATGTAATAATGCTTAATGATTTGAATTAAACATGTTTTAGTAATACAGAATATGGTTTATCAATGATTTGTCATTAAACCAAAATTAACTTCCATTAAATTAAACAATATTTAATTTTATTCAATACAAAAACACATATGAGGTACTTACTGCATGTTAGTCACAGGTAAGAAGAAGTGAAATGAACTCAACCCTTCCTTCAAGGAGCTTACAATTTATTAGTAGTTGAGATATCACATCTGTTTGTTAGGAAGCTTTCACTTTCATTTTCTCTTAATAGCATAGTGAGAAAACAGAGGCAGGAATATATTTGTTTAATGATGATCTGGACCTTTGATTTCAATGTTATATTGAGTATTCCTGGAAGGAAATCATCCGACCAATTAAATTCAACAAATTGTTTTCACTTTGTAGTCTTTGAGATTACCTGACTCCCAGATAAATTAAGAGACTTGCCCAGAGACACACAAACGGACTGAATGAGAGATGAGACTTGAATTCAGATCTTCTTCATTTTGAGGCTAACTCCCTTTTCTCTGCAGCATATGCTCTCACAATTCAAAATTTAGAATCTGCAATTTATGTTAGACACCTGGTATATTCAATGAAGTTAATGTCAAATACAATATATTTAATAAAAAAAACATTCCCCTTGGGAAAAAATCGGATCCTAGAGGATAGAGGGCTAATTTTGAAGACCTAGATTCAACAACTTTATCCAATATATACTAATTGGAATGTTCATGTGCTCCTAGCTTTTTAATATCATTGGTGTCATTAACCTAGTCCTCTACACTGTTAAATGAAGAAGTTCCAGTGGAAATGAAAAATCCCATAGTCAATCTATCACAGACTAGTTGTAATGACTAAAGGTTCCTTTGTCCTTTAGGCCAAGAATTGTAACATCACCTAGTGCCCAATTCCCCTTTATTTCCTCCTTTCATTCCTCCTTTCACTAACATGAGTTAATACCATTCCCTTGGGTACAGATTCCTCAAATCCTTTCTGTACTACTTATTCAGCTTAATCCGTATATGAACTCTTTAAAGTCCTGCATGGCTTTACTTATTTGAGGGAAGGTCCCCATTCTAAAAGGATAATTATTTGGCACAGAGTATAGGGTGCTAGACCTCAAATCAGGAAAACCATTAATTCAAATTCAAATATGAACTCACACTTGCTAGCTATATGACTCTAGGAAAAATCACTTGCCCATTTTTGTTTCAGTTTCCTCATATTTAAAATGAGTTATGAAAAGAAATGCCAAATAAAGATACGCCAGTATCTTTACCAAGAACCCCAAATGGGGCCATGAAATATGACTGAAATGACTGAATAACAACAACCTCATTCCCCTGGGACCACATCAGGCAATTTATCTTCAACCAATGTCCTGGTTGTCTGCCCTATAGGTGTCTATCCTCTTTGATTATCTCTATATTTTCTGAGTACCTACCTTCAATAAACTTGATTGTATTTATTTTCTTATTATAGACTGATTTTCCTTAAATGAGACTTTAGTATTCCAGATCTTCCTAAATCTGATGAAAACAGTTGAACTCTCAAAGATATATACACATTGTTTATTTGTACCAGTAGAAATGTCATTCACACCAGCAATTTTCTTCAGAGATTAAATCAGGTTCAAAACAAACATACTTTTCTAATATTTATATTTTGTACCTTAATTTTTTCCATGAAGTTAATATTTTAAAGAATCAAATTGGTGACCATTCCATCTATTCTAATTAACATAATGAAATTACTAATATGTTTTGCTGAGTTTATTCATTCCTTCAACAAATATATGGGTTGCTTATGCTCATACTACTTACTCACTGTGTGCTATCTACTGTGAAAGATGATAAGGTACAAAGATATATACAGCTGTCTTCAAAGAGCTTATATTCTTTTTTGTGGGGGAGAATGGGAAGTAACATTAAATAGAAGGCAAATAAGTAAATGAAAATGTCTTCAAAGAAATAGAAATTAAATTGTGATGAGTAAATGTGGCACCAATCAATAGGGGGGTTGTACTGGGCTTCATGTAGGGTCTGTGATCTAACACTTGAGCTAAACCTTGAAGAACTAAAGATACTGTAATGTGAAGGTGAATAACAAATATAAATCAGGAACTGTGTAAAGTTGAAACACTATAATTTGAATTGTATATGAATCACATTTAAGTAAGTACAGTTGGACAAAGTCATCAGCCTTACTCTTTTTTGCAGAATTTTCAAAGTCCAGTGGCAAGACAAAAGTTTATAAATTATCTTTGTGTCTTCAATGACTAACCATTCTCTAAGCACTACAAAGGACTGCTTTACCATAAATTATTATTACCAAAAAAAATCACACATGTCTATTCCACTGGGCAAATTAGACTGCCTGTTCAGATTTTTTAATTAGTTCCCTTGCTATTCTTGATCTTTTATTTTCCAGATGAACTTTGCTATAACTTTTTCTAATTCTATAAAAAGTTTTTTGGTACTTTGATAGGTATGGTATCAAATAAGTACATTAGTTTAGGTAAGAATGTAATTTCAATCATATTAGCTCATGCTACCCATGAGCAATGAATATTTTTTTCAATTTCTTATCTAGTTTTATTTGTTTGAGAAGTGTTTTATAGTTGTGTTCATGTAATCCCTGAGTTTCTCTTGGTAGATAGATTAACGAATAATTTATTTTGTCTAGAGTGATTTTAAATGGAGGGTCTCTTTCTAACTATTGCTGCTGATTTTTATTGGAAATATATAGAAATTTTGATGATTTATGTGGGTTTATTTTGTATGCTACCATTTTGCTAAAATTACTAGTCATTTCAACTAACTTTTTAGTTGATTTTTTAGGATTCCCTAAGTATACCATCATATCATTTGAAAGGAGTGATAGTTCAGTTTCCTCATTGCCTACTTTAATCCCTTCAATTTCTTTTTTTTTTCTCTAAATGCTACCATAAGCATTTCTAATGCAATATTAAATAATAGAGGTGATAATGGGCATCCTTTGCTTCACTCCTAATCTTATTGGGAAGGCCCCATTGCTGATGATACTTACTGATGCTTTTGAATATATAATATTTATTAGTTTGAGGAAAGGCCCTTCTATTCCTATACTTCATAGTGTTTTCAATAGGAATTGTATTTTGTCAAAAGCTTTTTATGCATCTATTGAGATAATCATATAATTTTTTTAAACCCTTACCTTCCATTTTGGAGTCAATACTGTGTATTGGCTCCAAGGCAGAAGAGTGGTAAGAGTAGGCAATGGGGGTAAAGTGACTTGCCCAGGGTCACACAGCTGGGAAGTGTTTGAGGTCAGATTTGAACCTAGGACCTCCCATCTCTAGGCCTGGCTCTCAATCCACTGAGCTACCTAGCTGCCCCCTAATCATATGATTTTTATTACTTTGATTATTTATAGTTAATTATGTGGGTTTTTTCCCTAATGTTGCATTCCTGGAATAAATCCCATGTAGTCATAGTGAATAATCTTTGTGATGACTTGCTGTAGTCTCTTTGCTAGTATAAAATTTTTGCATCTTAAATTCATTAAGGAAACTGGTCTATACTTTTCTTTCTCTGTTTTTGGTCTTCCTCACTTGAGAATCGGTATCATATTTGTATCATAAAAATAATTCGATAAGATTCCTTCTTAGCTTATTTTGTCATATAGTTTGTGTGGTATTGGGATAAGTTGTTCTTTGAATGTTTGATAGAATTCACTCATGATCCTATCTGGCCCTCAACATTTTTTCTTAGGGAGTGGCTTTATGACTTGTTCAATCTCTTTTTTTGAGATGGGGTTATTTAAGTATTCTATTTCCTCTTTTGTCAATCTAGACAATTTATATTTTGTAAATATTCACACATTTCACCTAGATTCTCAAATTAATGCCATATAATTAGGCAAAGTAATTCTTAATAATTGTCTTAATTTCCTCTTCATTAGAGGTGAGATTGCCCTTTCCATTTTTTAAACTGTTAATTTTATTCTCTTCTTTCTTTTTTAAATTAGATTTACCAGTACCTTCTTTTATCTGCTTTTTTCAAGGTAGCAGCTAATAATCTTATTGATTAGTGCAAAAATTATTTTACTTTTAATTTTATAAATTTCTCCTTAAATTTTTAGAATTTCCAGTTTAGTTTTTACCTGAAGATTTTTGATTCATTCCCTTTCAAAATTTTTTTTGAAGTTGCAAACCCAATTCATAGATCACTCTCTCTATTTTGTTGATGTAATTACTTAGGGATATACATTTACCCCTGAGAACTGCTTTGGCTATATCCAATAGATTTTGATATTTTGTCTCCTCATTGCCATTCTCTTCAATGAAACCAGTAATTGTTTCTATGATTAGTTTTTTGATCCACAAGTTTTGAAGAACTAGATTATTTAGTTTCCAATTAATTTTAAATTTGTCTCTCCATGTTAATTTACTAATTATAATTTTATTGCCTTATGATATGAAAAATTTGCATTGATTATTTCTACTTTTTTGCATTTGTTTACAATGTTTTTATGTCCTAGTACATAGTCAATCTTTGTAAAAGTACCATGGGTTACTGAAAACAAGATATATTCCTTTTTTCCCTTTTCATTTTTTCCAGATATCTGTTAACTCTAATTTTTCTAGCATTTCATTCACATGCCTTACTTACTTCTTATTTATTTTTGGTTTGATTTATCTAGTTCTGATAGGAGAAGGTTAAGTTCCCCCACTAATATGGTTTTCCTATCATTTTCCTCTTTAGCTCCTTTAGATATCTGGATGCTATACAATTTGGGGCTTAAATTTAGTATTTGTATTACTTTGTTGCCTATAGTACGTTTTAGCAAGATATAATTTCTTTCCTCATCTCTTTTAATCCAATCACTTTTTACTTTAGCTTTACTGATATCATGACTGCTACTCCTGCTGTTTTTTACTTCAGTTGATGCATAATAAATTCTGCCCCAGCCTTTTACATTTAATCTGTTTGTGTCATCCTGCCTCAAATTTTTTCTTGTAAACAACATATTATAGGCTTCTGGTTTTTAATTCACTCTGCTATTCACTTCCATTTTATGGGTGAGTTCATCCCCTTCACTTTCACAGTTATGATTTTTAACTATGTATTGCCCTCCATCTTATTTTTACCCTTTTGATCCTGCTCTATTACCTTTCACTCTGTTCCTCCTTACCAGTGTTTTGCTTTTTATTACCTCCCCCCAACTTCTTCCTCCCTTCAATTATTTCCCCCTTCCCTTGTCTTTTTTCCCCTTCTATTTCTCTGTAGGGTAAGATAGAATTCTATACCCTAGTGAGTATATTAGTTTTTCCCTTTCTTAGCCAATTTTGATGAGAGTGAAGTTTAAACATTGCCTGTTCTCACCATCATCCTCCCCTCTCCATAATGTTTTTTCATGCCTCTTTATGTTATATAATTTATCCCATTCTGTCTCTACCTTGCCTTTTCTTTCATCGCGATTCTCTTTTTTCAGCCCTTGACCTTTTTACATCATATCATATACATATGTCATATATTTAATTTCATATCCTCACATTTACATATACTATCATATCATTATATATAATTGTATATAACCTATCATCATGATCAGTTTACTTCCCTATTATATAAGTATATTCCTCCTATATTTTCTAATACTAAGAATACCTTTGAGAATTACAGATATTCTCTTTCCATGTAGATATATAAACATTTTGACCTTAATGAGTTCCTTAAGTTTTCTCTTTTTTATTTACCTTTTTTGGCTTCTCTTGTGTCTCATGTTTGGTATTCAATTTTTTAAGACTGCTTATTCTTTAGGAATGCTTGGAAATCTTCTATCTTATTGAATATCCATTTCCCCCCCCAAAAGAATAAACTCAGTTTTGCTGGATAGGTGGCTCTAGGTTTTAAACCCAAATATTTTACCTTCTTGAAAATTATATTCCCTGCCTTTTGTTCCTTTAATGTAGAAGCCACTAGGTCCTGTGTAATCCTGATTGTAGCTCCATGGTATTTGAATTATTTCTTCATGACTGCTTGAAGTATTTTCTCCTTGACTTGGTCGTTCTTGAATTTAGCTATTATAATTCTGGAAGTTGTCAGTTGAGGATTTCTTTCTGGAGGCGATCTGTGAATTCTTTTGATTTCAATTTTATTTTCTTGTTCAAGGATCTCTGGGCAGTTATCTTTGATAATTTCTTGTAATATGATATCCAAGGTTTTTTCTTGGTCATGGCTTTAAGGTAATCCAATAATTTTCAAATTGTCTCTCCTATATCTATTTTCTAAGTCAGTATTTTTTTCAATAAGATACTTCATGTTTTCCTATGTTTTTTTGATTCCTTTGATTGTACTTTATTGTTTCTTAATTTCTGATCATATCATTAGTTTGTAGATTAACAGTTCTGATTTTTGAAGCCTTATTTTCCTCTGTCAATTTTTGGTTTTCCTTTTTCAATTTGCCCATTTCTCATTGTTTCACTTTCATTTCTCCCCCCCCCCCTTTGCTCTTTCTTAATTAATTTTTGAAGTATTTTTTCAGCTCTTCCAGAATCTGTGTCCAATCCATATTTTTCTTTTGGACTTTGGATGTGTTTCCTTTGTTTTCACTGTCCTATTCTGTGTATACACCTTGCTCTTTGTCTCCATAAAAATTCTTTAGAGTTAGGAGCTTTTTAAATTATTTGCTTATTATTCCTATCTAATTATATGTAGGCTCTTTTTTTCTGGGAAGTTGAGATTCCCTCTTAAACAGTCCTTACTTGATGGTACTCTTACCTTATTTTCTGAGTTTTGGCCAGTTTTAGTTCTTCTGAGATGGTATGATGGCCAGAGGACTGAGAGGTCTGAGGGCCTACTTCTACTGCTAATTCAATTAATCGATGAGATGTTGATAGTTTAAAGGGCTGCCTCAGGTTTGTGCATAAACTTTTGATATCACTCTGAACTTGAAATCAGGGGCTGCTCAAATTCTAGCCCCAGTCATTGGCTCAAGTTTTTAGTCTCACTGTGTACTTGATCCAATCAGGCACACAGTTGATTGCCCAGTCCTAGAGCTCTGCTCTGATTCCCTGGAAAAAAGATCCTGGCCCCTCTCTTGGGTCAATCAACTACCTCAAACTGGGATCTATATCTTCACCACAAGCCCAGACTAGGACTCCTGTCTTCTCTCTGGGCCCACACATATCAGGCCATTTCAGCACAGACTGCCCTGGGCTGGGATTTCAGACTTGACCAGAGGTTTGAAATATTAAGGGATGGGGAGATTCTGGGAAGATGGGAAGAAAATTTTACCTTCAGCTAGAAGACAGGCTTGCCTCAATGCCACTAATTATGCACCCTGAATACTAAGATTACTAGGTAATGAGCCATACCACAGTGTCTCAAATTCTGTCAGTACATCTGATTCCATTACGTAAATATGATGATCCATCTGTGAATAATACCCAGTCTGGATTTTTGAGTAGAGTGTCTTTTAAATCCATCCTAGGCATATCCACAAGATGTACTACCTCAACACATTCATGTAATGGCTCACCATTCTTAGGCAAATAAGGAAGAAGAATAGCTGGATTAAGTATGCTATATCTCTTCAACCTGATGTTCTTACTACCTAGGAGAATAATTTCATACTTAGATATTCGTTGGTCTGAATATGCTTGAGTATGAAACTTCCTCATTAGTGCTTCTATCTGATGTAAACAATAGACTTTTAAAGGACATCCCAAAACTAGATCAGCTGACTTCTAGACTAACACAGCTGCTGCTGCTACCCACCCCCCCTTAGACAGGGTACTGTCCCCACAGCTATTGGATCTAATTGACAGCTGTAATACGCAATTGGACGATAACTTTGTCCTAGAGTCTGTGTCAGCACACCAGAAGCTATACCTTTTGTTTCAGTGACAAACAGCTGAAAAGGTTTCTCATAGTCCGGGATTCCTAACTCAAGTACAGATAGAATAGATTCTTTCAGTTTATCTAAGGCTAAGCAATGTTCAGGTTTTAGTTTCAGAGGTTCTGGTTCTGTATTCCTGGTCAGATCTGTTAAACACTTAGTGATCTCACTACATCCAGAAATCCATTGTCTACAGAAAACAGTAGTTCCAAGAATAGCTCTAAGTCGTTTTGTAGTTCTAGGTGCACTCAATTTTTGTATGTCAGCTATTCTCCTTTGTGTGATACTTCTGGAACCCTCTGACAACACAAATCCAAGATATTGCACCTGGGAGAAAACCCATTGTAATTTTGCCTTGGAGATTTTATGTCTTCGTTTAGACATTGAGAGAACTGGCTAGGTGCGTCAATATACCCCTGTGGGAGATGAATCCACATCCATGGGTCTTCTCCCGAGTGAAAGCAAAGATCTTTTGAGAGTCCTCATGAATTGGTATCGAGAAAAACACAGAACATAAATCTACCACGGTGAAATATCTAGCCTGACTTGGAATGGAAGAAATTATAGCAGCTGGACTTGGAACAACTGGATGTGTTTTGATGACATAATCATTTACCTCTCTTAGATCTTGAACAAATCAGTAAACAGGTTGGCCATTTTTATCCGATTATGGCTTCTTTATAGGCAAAATCGGTGTATTGTATTCAGAAAAGCATGGTATTATCATCCCTTTTTGGATTAGGGACTCAATAATCGTGCGTATACCATCTATTGCCTCTTTAGTCAAGGGATATTGAGGCACACAAGGAACTGGTCCTTCCTTTGTCCTCACCCTGACTGGAGTAGCTGATTTTAGCAAACCAACATTTGTGGATTATGTTGACCACAAATCCTTAGGTATATCCTCAGGTATTGGATAAATAGTACCTAAGTCATCCTCTGTACTGCTGGAATCTAAGAAAAGCAATGGAAAGGCCTTCAAAGATTCCTCTGGGAAATGCAAAGAAATATCACCAGATTCAATACATGGGATAGTAGCCCATAATTTACACAATAAATCCCTTCCCAAAAGATTCACTGGACATTCTGGAACACACAAAAATGCATGTTCTACCAATAGGGGTACTAGGGTTACCAATTTATTTGCAATTTAGCTACTTTCTGAGTTACACCTGTAGCATCAACAACATCCATTGTACCAATAGCTCTACAGTTCTCAGGAAACCTTTACAAAACTGATTTACTGGCTCTGGTATCTACAAGAAGATCAAAAATCTGATTTCCAATAGTTAAAGACAGGTATGGTTCAGCACTATTGAGAGGTTGGAAATTTTCCAACACAGGAGCTAAAACAGTAACATCAGAACAAAGATCAGCTATTCCCTGTCCATCCAAGTTAACACTGTCTCAAATTACAGAATTTTCCCAGGAATTTACATCTTTGGTCCTTTTCACCTCTATTCTGGTATCAGTGTTCTTATCTACAATAAAATTATCCTTAATCAAATCAGAATTTCCATTATTCTCCTTAATTCCACACTTACTAGAACTTCTAAGACCATTTACAACACTATTTCTCTTTTTCTCACAATTATTTATAACACTAATCAAATTATTATCAACACCATATAAACCATCATCAATTTTAATCAAATTATTACCAACACTAGTTAAAGTATTACTACCAGTGAGTAAATTACCATTAACATTGATTAAATACTATTTACACCATTACCAATAGTTAATTCAGATAATTTAACATTTACACCCTTCAAATTAACATTAATTCTCATCAAAGTATCATTCACATTGATTAAACTATCATTGATTCCATTTAAATTAACACTGATCAAGTCATCACAATTATTAATTAAATTCTTATTATCACCAATTAAATCAATATTAACACCAAGTGTACCATTTCAATTATCCACAATTACATTATCATTATCTTTAACACATACAATTTCATCAACATTCACTTTAGTCCAATTACCTTAATCAATTACTCCTGAATTTTTGGCACACCTGCATAATGAAGCTGTCCCTCCATTCAGATTGCCATTGTTAACATTTCCCTGGACAATGTGACTATATTTCGGTCTTAGACCAGGTTTTATGTAATCCTGCATCGTTGCCAAATTAGGAGCTTGAACACCTTGACAGCACGCATTTTGGCATTAGAACACATTTTGCTGGCCATTTCCATGATTAAAGGCATTATTCCAGTATTTCTCCTATATCCATAATTATCAGCAAACCAATTAAATCCATTGTTATTATTGTTGTTTTACCTCTGCCCATATGGTCTTCTCCTAAACCTAGATTCTCTGGCAAAATGTCCAATTCCGCCAAAAACATAACATGATTGCTGTCTTTGATATCTTGTGTTTACATTGCCGTTAGTTTTATAATTATTGGCAGTATTCTTCTCTGCTACCATTAATGCTGCCACCACTTTAATTTCACTGATCTCTTTCTCATTTGCCCTAGTATTTGCCTCCCTAAGCTGTTTCCTGAGGCTCTCAATCACAGCATCTTTCTCATTGTTCCTTCTGTCCTTCTCTTGTGCAAACACATATATGGCCTTCTGCTTTAGTTCATCTAGCCTCAGAAGTTCTCAATCCAAGTAGTTGTCAGTAAAAAACTTCTTTACCTGAGGAACAACATTCTGCACAAATATGCATTTAACATGTTCCACAGTGGTATCCTCTAGTACATTCATGCCTAGGTACATCTCAGCTGCTTTAATGATACGGTCCAAAAATGTTCCTGGGGTTTCCTGAGCAGTCTGCCGAATCCTTTCAAATTTGGACCATGAGTTAGGGTGCCTTGAGTTCTTCTCCATTACTTTAAGCAGTGACTTTCTTGCCTGCTTTAACATCCTATAAATTAGAACTGAATTGAGATCCAGCTCCTCCCAAGCTACAGGCCATGGTGTCATTTCCTCAGTATTTCTGGTCTCCTCTACAAACTTATTCCTATTGTGGTTGGACAAAATATCTCCTAAAGCAAACGAAGAGTCCTCAAAGTCCAGGACATGTGCCTTAATAAAAGCCCTAAAAATTTTCACAAACATGCCAGCATCATCATGGAAATTAGGGAGTTTCCTCTTCAAATTCTCTACATCCTCCATTCTAAACCTAGTGTGTTGTCTTACGTGAAAAATCCTATCATCTCTCACAATTGGAAGGTCACATAGGGGAAAAAGATTACCTAGTATGTCACCATTATTCAGTGCCTGTTGTTCTAAATCAGCCTTAGATAGGTTAGATTTAACACTCTTGCCAGTATTTCTATCATAAAAAAGTATAGCCACATTGCCATTATCATTATCAGGACCAGGAGCTTGACCATAACCACCACCATTTTGTATATAAAGCTCCAAATTATCAATTTTAACCTGCATCATTCTTTTTTTTTTTTTTTTTTTTACTTTTTGTTTTTTTTTAAACCCTTAACTTCTGTGTATTGGCTTCCTTGGTGGAAGAGTGGTAAGGGTGGTCAATGGGGGTCAAGTGACTTGCCCAGGGTCACATAGCTGGGAAGTGTCTGAGGTCAGATTTGAACCTAGGACCTCCCATACCTAGGCCTGACTCTCAATCCACTGAGCTACCCAGCTGCACCCCCGGCATCATTCTTAACAACTGTTTTGTCTCCAAATCTCTAAAACACCAGATCATCATAATCTTACAATAGTAATTAACACAAAAAAAATATCCACCTTAATTTATACATGATATAGCCAGTTTGAACAATAATGGGCGTGTGTGATATAACATCTAGAACAGTAATGTTAAGAATAGTTCAAAATTCAAATATTGCAAATTCAAATTCTAGTATACCTCTACAATACCTGGGTATGATCTTAAACCACAGGTAAGGAATGAATAATATCCCTTGTGTATATTTGGAATTGGGAAGATACCATTTAAAAGTATGTTATATATTTCCTATGGACATGTGAGGGACTTTGAAACTACATTTCCCATGATTCCTCATGTCAAACAGGAAGTATGATGATGTAAGAGAGGGGTTAAATCTCCTGGGGGAGGAGGAAGTTGCTCTCTTAGCTAGCAGGCGTGGGCGAGACAAAAAGTAAAGAGGACTGAGGCAAGGTGAATTCTTACAGGCACGTGGTCTTATATATATTTTACCAGAATGGCCATGGCTTTAATTAAAATACTAATTTCTATATTTATATCAGTCTCTGTCATTTTTAATCATAACAATAATGGCAACCAGAAGTTTGGAATTTGAATTCTCAGTTTTCCAGATAGCCTTTCAGAAACGATAGCCACGCTTGCTTTTTGGCCTGGCTCAGCTCTTTTGAGCACCTTTTTTAAAAAGGAGAATGATTTTCCTCCCCATGCTTTTGCTAAAAGCAATGGCATGTTTTTGCCCCATGTGGGACTCAGCCAGCCAGTCCAGCCTAAACCACCTTGGGAGGTCAGGCCAGCCAATTTTGGCTTTTGGCTTTAAAACCAAAATGCCGGTGCCCAGCCAGTGTGCCTCTGTCACCTCTTCTGACTCCTGACCTGGACTCCATTCCTTCCGGGCCCACCAGTACAGACCACTGCCTCACGTTCCTGCCTACTCTGATCTCTGCCGCTTTTTCTGACTCACTGGAGCAGACCACTTCTTCTTTGCTGGTGCTGCCACTTCCACTACAACCCTGCCCTGACTTGGAGACTGCTGGAGCTGCTGTTGCTTTCACTACCACCTGATCCTGACTTGCCAAGATCTTTGGAGGCTTCTGCCTCTGCTGCTTAGGATTTGGTATTGTCCTCCTCACCCCCCACGACCCCACTCTCTTGATAATGGCCTGCATTCTAGCTCTCCACGTGTTTCTCTAAAGACCTAATTTAGGCACCCCCCTCCCCCCACAGGCTCTACACGTGGGATTTCCTGCAAAACTGAATAATTTCTTTTAGTATGGAGTCCAAATTTCCATTAATTTCTGCTTTTTCAGGAAGACCAATGATTCTCAAATTATCTCTTCTAGACCTGTTTTCTTGATCTGTCAATTTCTCGTTGAGATATTTCATGTTGCCTTCTATTTTATCAGTCTTTTGACTTTGCTTTATGTGTTCTTGTTGTCTTGAGAGATCATTGGCTTCTACTTGCCCAATTTTTATCTTTAGAGACTGGTTTTCTTCTATATTCTTTTGATTTACCTTTTCAATTTGGTCTATCCTGTTTTCCAGCTATTTGATATTGGTCTCCAATTTGCTTATTAATTCTTTTGATTTGGGGGCATCTTTTTCTAATTGCCCAATTCTAGCCTTTAGACTGGTTTTCAACTATAATCTTTTTGTTTTCCTTTTGAATCTGGTCTGTTTGGTTCTTCAAGGATTCTAGCTGGTCATTTCTGGTCTTCAATTTGCTTATCAATTCATTTGATTTCTGAGCCTCACTTTCTAATTGCAATATTCTGCCTTTTAAACTGTTATTTTCTTGCCAGTTCTCTACCATATTTCTCATAATCTCAGATTTGAACTCTTCAATAGCTTGTGCCCAGTTTTCATTTTGGGGGGAAGGTTTGGATATAATTACTTATTTGTTTTTCTCTGATATTTGCTCTGTTGTCTGGATTTTTTCTGTGTAGAAGTTGGCGAGTGTTAAATATTTCTTCTTCATCTTTCTCTTCTGGGGTTCTTGTCTCTGGCTTGCCACTGTTGGCCCAGCACCCTCTCAGCTTAATCCTCACGCCCAGGGTCTGTCTGTACTCTGCACTCCTGAGGTCTCAGGTCTAGTTGTTCTCATGGTCAAGCCTCCTGGTGGTCCTCTTGCTTGTTCCTCTACCTAAAGCTCCTTTAACAGTCTCAGGGAGCTGCTAAAACAGTCTTGCACCCCTCTGCACTGGGTCCCCACTCAAGGTCTGCACCTGCGTTCAGGATCTGCATCTGCAGCTGAGACTGAGCCTGTGCTCTGTTTCTGTGTTCAAAGTCCATGCATTCTTTAGCTTCTTGGAGTCTTAAGGCTTGCTGCTCTCAGGAACAGGCCCTGGTGGTCCCAGGTAGCTGTCAGGGATGTAATGGATGCCCCAAATTTGCTCTAGCTCTTTTGCACTAGCTTTGGCATTTTAGGTGGTGGTGGTTGGGGAGGCGATTGCTCAGCTTGCATTTTAGTAGACCTATTTCACCCCCTTATGACATGGAAATGCCCTGATCCCATGTACCTTCAATTCTGTGCCCTGTTGTGGGGTCCCCTCATTCATCTGGATTTGTTTTTATGTCCCCTTGAGGAGTCCTATATGTTTTGGTTAGGAGAGGTTAAGCAGCTTCTTTTTACTCTGCCACCATCTTAACCTGGAAGACTCTACTCACTACTCTTCTTACGCCTCACTGCTATTGTGTGCTGACACAACTTTCCCTTAAGATCATAAATAAATTCTTTCCACAAGGAGAAATGCTCTAGTCAGTTCATGTTGAGTCTTCTTATAGAAGGTGCCCCAACATCCTGTGAGGAGGGCTCCCCTTTTGCTGATTGTGAATACTTAGCTTGGAAAGGATTGGTTCAGCACTCTGATCAAAAATTACTTTGTCAGTGTCACATCTTAACTGTCTCTTTTTCTGAAAGTTGCATCTATCTATCTATCTATCTATCTATCTATCTATCTATCTATCTATCTATCTATCTATCTATCTATCTATCTATCTATCATCTATCATCTATCTATCTATCTATCTATCAACATTGATCACCTTCTTCCATTCCCAATTTCTCAAATCCCCCCAAAATTGCCCACTAATTTTTATTTTTCTTTACTTTTTAATTTTTTCCATTATATATAGAAATAATTTTGATAATTTTATAACATTTAACAATTCACATCCCTCCACAGTGATAAAATAGATTCCCAGTCTTATATAGTTTATACCAGTACTTTCATACAATACATATATCTGTATTTCCAAAACCATGACAGATGATATATATTATGCATATAAAAATTTTAAAAATTCAGGAAGGAAATAAAGAGGAAGATGCCATTATTTGATCTGCAATCAGAACCCAATATTTGCTTATTTTACTATGGATAATATTTTTAATCATGAGTCGCTTATAGATATTATGGAAATTTGCTCTTCTAGTAATGGTTTAATCCTTCCCAGTTGAGTATCACACAATATATCAATTAATATATAAAGTGTTTTACTAGTTCTAAGCTCTTCACTATACATTGCTTCATATAATAAGCCATTCCATGTTTTTTCTGAACTCATACTGTTCATCAATTCTTACGGCGCAATTGTATTTCATTACAACCATATAACATAACTTATTCATCCTTTCCCTTAGTGATTGACATCCTGCCAGTTTCCAATTCTTTGCCAGCATGGAAAGATCTTTTAAAAATATTCATGTACAAAGTGAATTTTTCCTCTTATCTCTCATCTCTTTGGGATACAGACACAGCTGAAGTATTGCTGATCAAAAGGTACACATAGTTTTATGATGTTTCTGCATGACTCCATTTTGTTCTCCATAATTTTTGATTCAGTTCACAATTTCATTTATAACATATTAGCATTCCAATTTCTCCACATTTCCTATAACATTTATCACTTTTCTTTTTGGTCATACTAATCAATCTAATAGGTAAGAGGTGGTATCTCAAGAGGTGTTTTGATTTACATTTCTCTACTCATTAGTAATTTGGAACACTTTTTCATATGATTATAGATTTTTTTCCACTGAGAATTGTCTGTTCATAACCTTTGATCCTTTGTCAATTGGGGAATACTTTGTATTCTTACTAATTTGAATTAATTACTTATATAATTAAAAGAATTGTCCTTGTCAGAAATATTTGCTACAAAAATTTGCCTCAAATAACAAAAAACTCTGACAGGGGGCTAATTACTCAAATATACAAAGAGTTAAAGCAATTGTATAAAAAATCAAGCCATTCCCCAATTGATAAATGGGCAAGAGACATGAATAGGCAATTTTCAGGTAAAGAAATCAAAAGTATCAATAAGTACATGAGAAAGTGTTCCAAATCTCTAATAATTAGAGAAATACAAATCAAAACAGCTCTGAGGTATCACCTCACACCTAGCAGATTGGCTAAAATGAAAAAAGGGGAGAGTAATGGATGTTGGAGGGGATGTGGCAAAATTGGGACATTAATGCATTGCTGGTGGAGTTGTGAACTGATCCAGCCATTCTGGCTGGCAATTTGGAATCATGCTCAAAGGGCTATAAAAGAACGCCTGCCCTTTGATCCGGCTACACCATTGTTGGGTTTGTACCCCAAAGAGATCATAGATAAACAGACTTGTACGAAAATATTTATAGCTGCACTTTTTGTGGTGGCAACAAACTGGAAAAGGAGGGCATGTCCTTCAATTGGGGAATGGCTGAACAAACTGTGGTATATGCGGGTGATGGTATACTATTGTGCTAAAAGGAATAATAAACTGGAGGAGTTCCAGGCGAACTGGAGAGACCTCCAGGAACTGATGCAGAGTGAAAGGAGCAGAGCCAGAAGAACATTGTACACAGAGACTGATATACTGTTGTAAAATGGAATGTAATGGGCTTCTGTACCAGCAGCAATGCAATGACCCAGGACACCTCTGAGGGATGTATGGTAAAGAACGCTACCAACATTCAGAGGAAGGACTGCAGGAGAGGAAACATATAAGTAAAGCAACTGCTTGAACGCATGGGTCGGGGTGGACATGATTGGGGATGTGGACTCGAAACTACCACACCAATGCAACCACCAACAATTTATAAATAGGTCTTGATCAAGGACACATGATAAAACCAGTGAAAATGTGCGTCGGCCATGGGTGGGGGGAGTGCGGGGGGTAAAGGGGAAAGTAGGAGCATGAATCATGTAACCATGTTAAAAATGATTATTAATAAATGTTTAAATTCAAAAAAAAATTGCCTCAATTTGATCTTTTTTATCTTGGTTGCATGCCTTTTGTTGGTACAGAAACTTTAAAATTTAACATAATTAAGTTTATTCATTTCATGTCTTAGGTATGTTCTTTTTGTCTTCTTTAGTCATAAATTCTTATCATGACTATGGCAGGTGTAATGTAGAAGATGGCAGCATGGAATTCCTGCGACCCTATATTTTGCAGGAATTCCATGCTGCCATCTTCTACATTACACAGGAAATGTTTTTATCTTCCCCTAATTTGTTTTTCATGTCATTTTTAATTTCAAGATCAAGTATCCATTTTGATTTTATCTCGGTGTATAGTATGAAATATACTATTCTTAGTTTCTCTAATACTCTTTCCCAGTGTTCCCAGCAGTTAATATAAATAGTGATTTCTTCCTGGAGTGGCTTGGATATTTGGGTATTTAGAACACAAAGTTACTATTTTTAACTAGTTTATGTTAATTACCTATCCTTATAATATGTATGATTTGTTATAAATAGCTGATACATTATAATAAATATATAATATAATTATAAGCTACTGACCATTGATGCCAAAAGCCCCTGTAGAAATGACATGTCAGTGACAAGGTAGAGAGAGTGAAATAAATTGTTAATAGTTTTTATGATTTGTACTTTGACTCATTCATTCTTTAGGATAAGATAATTTAATTTCTAATTATTTTAATCATTCTTTCTGTTGCCCTTTGTTACATGTAATTTTTATTGCGTTACGTATGGTCTGAAAAGGATGCATTTAATATTTCTGCTTTTCTGCATTTCTTTGTGAGATTTTATGCCCTATTTTATGTCTGCTTTTATGAAGGTAGAATGAACTGCTGAGAAATAAACCATTTTCTCCAGAAATTATCCTATTTAAATTTTTTAAACTTTTATCTGCCTCATTTGATTTCTTTATTATTTTTATTTGTATTTATCTACTTCTGAAAGAGAACTCCTTGGTGTTCTCTATTCTTGTCCAAAGGGAGGTCAGTCAGTCGTCCAACCTGTGAGATTTTTGAAAACGGTGTCATTAAGAACTTAAATTTTGGTCCTAAGAGGAAATTTGCTCTTTTTAATGGAAATTGAGAGTAAGAAAGATGAGTGGGCATGTGGGCATGGCTCCTGGGCCTGAACAAGGATTGGTAAAGGAACTGCCAGGCACATATAGTAAAATGTCTTTTCTTTCTGTGACCTCCTTTTTAAAAAAATATTTAATAAATAATTATAAATTGAAATGTAGTTTGAAGAGAATTTTAATTTTAACAAGAGGGAAGATTTAGATTTAGAGTTAGTTTTATATGATTTCTGATTTCATCTTCTAAGTTTATTTATACCAATAAAAATTTTTTTGGTTTCTAATATAACTAAATTTTTCCTCAAGGTTTAAATTCTCTTTTGTCTTTTTGGTTGTAATTATCCCATTATGAAAAAATCAGTTAAAATCTGTTCTAAATATAGGGAAGCTGATCTGGTTCTGCAAACCAAACTTAAGTAAGGAAGAAATCCTTAGGATTACATAATTTTTGACCAGCAAATTCAATGAAAAATGTGTATTCTTTGCCCCTTCCATTCATAAGGAATATTTTTGCTTGACTTTCTGCTCTTCTACTGCTCAGAACTATTATTCTTTATGCCAGAAACCCCTCTGGCTATAAAGAATCTGCTGACTTTCTAGTGAGAAAGACCTTTGGGCTCTACCTTTATTCATTTAAAGCTAGTGCATAATAATTTCCTACAAAATATCTCTGCTTGCTATTCTTTGGGCCTACTGAAAAAAAATGACCTTAATTTCCACCAAGTCAAAGTAACAAAACTCTTATATTTAAATCAAACTTAGCCAGCATATGTAATCCCTAATATTTAAGACAATCAAGAAAATAAGCACATAAATGATATTCAATTAAATCAATTCAAATAATTTAATACTTATGCTGAAAATCTTATATTTGTTAGTGTTATGAAATACTATGCAGAATATAAAGGAACAGCAGAGTATCTACAACTAAGGAACTTGCTAAGTAGCTTGTATCTTTTTTTCTATTTCGGGGGTATGTGTACAACCCTCAGACTGTACAACTGTAATCTTGCTAGGTGACCATCCCATTTCTTTTTCTGTTCAGAGAGATTTTCATTGTCTTTTACATCATCATTTAGGTATATTCTCATTGAAAATATGCAGGACCTTCTCATACCCAATATGATTCTTGCCATTATCCCTTATGTTCATATGAAATTTTTCATTTTCTAAAACTACGATGTTCCTTGATTCATATTTTGCACTGCTGACTGAAAAATATCACTGTATAACATTGACTTTTCTGATAGTGTTTAAAGGAGAGATAATAAGAATCATATAATTTCCTAACTCATTTTGATCTAATCACAGTTAATAGATATACTGAGAGATAGAAAGATGGATAGATAAATAAATGATAATAGGATGGATGATGAATGAATTGACTGATTATAGATGGATAAAAATATTATTTCTCAAGAATATAAGTAGATATTGAATTATTTTAAGGAATTGTGTCATGTTCTAATCACAAGTTTTCAATCTCTTTATATTCTGAACCTGAAAGTGCCAAATTTGCATTGATATTCAAGATAGACTATTTGGGAAATAGAACATTGAAATCGAAGTCAAAAGGAACTGAATCCCAGTCTCCAATCCCTTGCCATTGTGTGATTTTAATCTGTTACCCTAAAAATTATTATCCCCAGCAAAACTACTATTCCCAGCACCCTACTCACTTCCTGTCATTATGTGCTGACATAGACAGGATATAAATTGTGTGGGGTTCCATGTTTAGTTCTCTTTTCCTTCTTGTTGGTGACTTTGGGGAAGTGAGGATTTTGAGCAGGTAGAAAAACTTAGTCCCTTGGTTCAATTTCTTCAGATAATGAACTTTATTAAAATTAGTACTTGAAGTATTAGATATTAATTTAAATCCTACACCATCTATGTCAGTGATTCCCAAAGTGGGCAGTGCTGCCCCCTGGTGGGTGCTGCAGCAATCCAGGAGAGCAGTGATTGCCACAGGTACATTTATCTTTCATATTAATTGCTATTAAAATTAAAAAAAAAATAATTTCCAGGGGCTAAGTCATATTTTTTTTCTGGAAAGGGGGCAATAGGCCAAAAAAGTTTGGAACAACTGATCTATGTGAATTTGGGCCAGTCACAGCTTCTTCTCACTTTTGATTTCTTGTTTATAAAATCAGCAAGTTACATTCAGTGGTCCTTCAAGTCTAGCTCAAAATTTCTACTTCTGAATCTCCCTGTGTTGATCTAATCACAGGAATCATAAAGAATATCCTACAAGTATTCATGTTGCTTCAGTTCTTCACTAAGACTTTTGGGACAGTTACATGTAGCACATAGAATGTTGAATATCATACCATATATTATGTGATATAACACTACGCAAAACAAAAAGACTTATGATTAATAACATGTACTGTAATGGGATATAATACAACATAAAAGAACTACATAACATAATACAACAACATAAAATACTAGACATATTACATGCCAATGTAATTCAATGAAATATTATATGACATATTTTACATTAGAATATATGGTATCATGTGATGAATTATAATGTACAATGAAAAGTGCAATGCAATATACAAAGTTATATTCTTATATAACAAAACAAAATGTGATAACATATGATACCAATCAACAGAACAGAAAAAAAAAAACTTTTAAAAATTAAATGCTAATAATACAAGTACCCACAACCAGAAAATACTTTAAACTCCAACACCACAAAAATCCTCTCACTTGTATTCTGTAATCATTTGTTAAATGATTAAATCATTAATTAAATCATTAAATTGAATTAATTAAATAATTTATTAATTTCATTTTTAAAGATGAGGATGCAGAGTCTTTGTGAGGCTCTGACTTGTCCATTTGCCATAAAGGATTTCAAGCTGGAACTTACCTAAATTTTTACAGGTCAGAGAATAAAGGTGGGTTTTATAAGAACTATTCAATAAAAATAAGTTATCAATATGAATTCTTTAATTCCTTTTTTATTTTTCAGAGGACACTATGTTTACTTTAACAGATGGTTATGGCAAATATGCACATTCCCTTCGCATGTTGAATTTTGAATCAGTATAAAGTGAGGGGAAAAGTGAAGTAACAGCCTTAGTAAATGTTAATGAGGACGAAGAAAAATTCCAAAGACTTGATGATTTCATAAAAAGCATATGTCAGACTGCTCTAATGTTGATTTTTTCTTGAATGAGGTTGAAGACTGTCTTATGGGAAAATCTTTCCTATCAGTTTCCCAATCCCAATTTTTCTTCCATCATGAACCTTACTAGACCATAACTAATATTATTAATTCTAAATTCTGGAAAGTATTTAGCATAACATATATATATATATATATATATATATATA
>NC_058132.1:663475981-663568219 GCF_016433145.1 Gracilinanus agilis | reverse complement strand
TAGCATAACATATATATATATATATATATATATATATATATATATATATATATACACACACACACACACACACATATATGTGTGAATATGAGGATAACTTGGAACAACTGTCAAGTTTATCTTAAATCCTTCTATGAATCTAAATTACACTATAAACTTCTTTTAGTAAATGATTATGCTTTTAGTTCCTACAAATACAAACTAGGTGCTAGGGGTTCAAATAAAAAAAAAGTTTAAATCTCTACTCACCATGAATTTTCATTTTCAGTGGGAACAAAAAGTATATAGTATAAACCGATCTGTTTCTTTTTCTGTATCTGACTCTCAATCTGTGTCTCTCTATCTCTGTCTCTTTTCCGCTCATAAATACAATATTAATTAATACAAAAATATGCTAAGTAGTTAAATATAATGATACAGATAAAGCTGGTACACAAGCTTTTGGAGAAATCAGGAATGGTTTTATGCATGAGATTGTTATTTGAGATGCGTATTTATGGAAGACATGTAAACTAGTGAAGGAGGACATTTTGGGAATGGAGAATGTCTCCTGCAGTGGCCCAGGAAAAGAAAATAAAGAGTAGATGATTTAGGAATAGAGAAGACGATTTTATTGCCTCATCATGTGCAGACACGTGCAGACTGGGAAGTTTTATTCAATTTGATTGGAAAGACAGGTAGTTTAGGAATTTAAAAAGTAATGAAGTTTATGATTTGTATTAGAGGAAACAAGAATTCTTTGCAATTCACTGTGTTTGTAAGTCAATGGTCAGGCCTGTACTTAAGGATATTTTCAGTATAATATTAATTAAACCACTTATGCCACACTGGTTCAGAGTATGGTCCATTCTAGCCTTTAAGAAGTTATTTTCTTAATTTTTTGCCTCCATTTCCATTTGACTTATTCTAGTTTTTAAGTTGCTTTTTAAAATAATTTCTTTTATTATTTCATTAAAAATTTTTTTTTTCAAATATCTCAAAGAGTTCTTTTGGTGAAATGTCATCCTTTATCACTTTCCTTTGTGGCATCACATATTTACTTTTTTGCCATTGTTGTATTTTTCTGAGTTTATATTTGATTTTCCCTGTCACTTGTACTAATTCTCTGAGGTTAGTTTTTTTCATGTTTTGCTCATTTTTCTAGATATTATTTGTTTCCTTTCAATACCTTACCTATCTGATGAGGGGTAGAGGGAGCACTGTTACAGGCTTCTGGTGCAATTTTCCCTGGTGTTTGGTATAGACACAACTGTCTTTGCATTCCTCAGTGTGCACTTCAAGGAGATGGGCCAGTTGCCTACTTTTGGGTACATTTGCAATTTTTTTGTCCAACTGGATTATCTTCCTCCTGCTGTCAGTTTCCCTTTTGACTCATGTGCTGGGGTTCTCCCTGATCTACTAGTTTATTGCCTGGGGCCACATGGAAACATGAAGTTCTGGTATAGGGATGCTTCCCTACAATGCCTTTTCTTTGCCTTATGCCATTTAGTGGAAGTAGTATTGCTACCTGTCCTTCCCTTTTATTACCTCCAGCCAGATGGAAGTGGGTAGGGCTGTCATGAGGCTGTTTCCTTACTTTGCTGTTTTATTGCCTTACGTCATGAGGAAGAGCTCTGGGCTGTTCTGGGATCTGCCATTTCTCCCATATGGTGAAAACTTGGTTAATCTCCCTTCTCACCCCTGTGAAATGTGTTCCTTCTGCTTTCCCTAAGTTCGAGGCTCTTTATTTTTTTTATTATCTGTGTGTTTAGTTGAGCTGAGCTTTCCTTACTCTGCCATCTTACCTACCACTGTGCAACTCCTTTGAGCAAGTATTTTTAAATACCTATGATATGGTAGGCATTGGAATATAAATGTAGATAATGAAACAATCTGCACTCTCAAGGAGCTTACATAATGGATCTATGATTTCTTTGGTGTATGTTTTCCTTCCAGAGACAAAGCTTCCTGGAAATACATATTTGCTTGGCTTGCATGAATTAAGCACAAATTTACCAATACATTTTCAAAAAAAGGACTAAGCATTATGCAGATACTGTGTTTTAGGGGGCAATTATTTTAGCAGAAGTATATCAATTTCCTCAAATTATTAATGTTTCTTAAACTGAAATGGGGGCTGCAATAATCTTCTCTTTCCCGATATAACTAGTTTTTTCCCTAATCATACATATTTCTAATGAAAATAAATGTACATAAATGTTTTTAAACATTCAATGAACTTTGGAAAAATGTATTTAAAGACTTATATTTGAAGAGCTATATTTCAAAAAATAATAATAATAAACTTCCATCATGCAATTTTTTTTGCTTTAAAGTGTTTTAAGGAGATATTATTGCCTATCTTACCAAAAGAGCTTTGTAAGAGACTACTGACACTTTCCAATTCAAATTGCAAGAGAAATGTAGCTGTGCGATTGGCCTTTGTGTGACATTTTAGGACTTCAACATCTAATCCCACCTACAACTCAGAGACATGAAAATGAAGTGGTAAAGTATTTTATGTAATTCTCTGAAAACAGATGGTAAGTATCCTTGTCACTCTCCCCCTGAAAAGTAAAGCCTAGCCTCTGAGAATTAAACAAAACAGGAATGAGCCTTCTTTTTAATTGTAGTATTTAAAGTAATAGGACAATGCAGAGTTGGATGGGATTCATTTTAATATACATTCTTTAATATCTAGATGAAATTATATTCTAGCTATCATATTCAAATACAATTCATGTGAAAAAATTAGAAGAATGGTGACTTATAAGATGCTTTCTTGGCACTGTAGTAATTATGTAGTGAAGAAAATTCTGAGTTTTGTATTAAAAGACAGGTTCAATTTGTGTCTTAGCCACTCCTTTGTAGGTGACCCCACACAAAACATTCTGTGCTTCAATTGCTTCTTCTGCCAAAAAAAGCATGATAATAATAAATTCTGGTATGAAATGTGAGGGATTAATAAAGGAAGCATATGTTGCTTAGAGATTTTCTCAAATGGAATTTCTAAAAGGAATTTTCCATTTAGAGGGACCATGGTATGGACAGTCATTTTCCAAGGTGAAAATTCTGTTGAACCATGGGGAGAACAAAATCAATCTTGAAAAGAAAGTGATACCTGAGTTTTTTTTTTTTAAACCCTTAACTTCTGTTTATTGACTTATAGGTGGAAGAGTGGTAAGGGTAGGCAATGGGGGTCAAGTGACTTGCCCAGGGTCACACAGCTGGGAAGTGTCTGAGGCCGGATTGATACCTGAGTTTTAATGAGAAGTAAACTGCTATTTCTTTGAGTAAGAGTGAAGAAGGAAGATTGTCCTTTAAATACGGAAAATATTATGTCATCATCCTCTGACAAATATTGACTTGTGACTTTTGGCAAATCATTAAATCTCACTATGTTCTAGATAACTCTAAGATTCCATATTGTAGAGAAAGAACTGATCTTTAATTTTTATTGGTTATTTTTTCTTGTCTTCTTTAGTAGAAGTTTCTCAACTGATATTTTTCTATATCAATCAATTCTTCCTTTTCTCCTAGCTTCACCTAAGTTACAGCATTGTTGACAATATCCAATGTGTTAATCCACGTGAATTGCATTTTATAAAGGATACAGTTCATTAGAAGATAGATAGATAGATAGATAGATAGATCGATAGATAGATAGATAGAACATTTATTGTTAACTATGATCTGGTCACTGTACTAAGCTCTCTGTATAAAAATATTAGCATAAAAATATTCACTGTCCTCATGGAGTTTTTATCTGATTGATGAAATGTGACACATAAAAGGGTGAAAAAATTACAGAGAAGGAAGAAGGAAGTAGAGATTTGCTCTCAGTGGAGCTGGGAGACAAATGCATGAGTGTACATGACTAGTTTGGGCACTACCTCCATTTTTCCAGGTTTCATATAGGAACTTGCCTATTGGAGAAGGAATATTCAGGGATTAAAAATATACTTGGGTTAAAAAAAACTACTGGGTTTAGTGAAAATTTAGGAGCTAACATGTGAGGGATTAATAAAGGAAGCATATGTTGCTTAGAGATTTTCTCAAATGGAATTTCTAAAAGGAATTTTCCATTTAGAGGGACCAGGGTATGGGCAGAGTCATTTTCCAAGGTGAGAATTCTGTTGAACCATGGGGAAAACAAGATCAATCTTGAAAAGAAAGTGTACCTGAGTTTTAATTAGAAGTAAACTGCTATTTCGTTGAGTAAGAGTGAAGAAGGAAGATTCTTATCACTAGGGACAGACTGTACAAAAGCATACAAGCTAAAGTTATAATCTTTTGTATTGTTAACATTGGTCTGGAACAGTAGTATAATTGTGAAGAAATACATACTACATACTTAGAGCAAAGGCGTATATCAAAAGTAAAGGCACAGAGCAGAGTGAACTATAACCCATGATACCAAATGGATTAGACTAAGTGGCAAGAGTTAGGGTTTTAACAACAAAGGGCTGACAAGTAA
Source organism: Gracilinanus agilis (assembly GCF_016433145.1). Lineage (NCBI taxonomy): Eukaryota > Metazoa > Chordata > Mammalia > Didelphimorphia > Didelphidae > Gracilinanus > Gracilinanus agilis. The sequence continues at coordinate 663,563,763 of NC_058132.1, read as the reverse complement.
GCAAGTTAACTCATGACATTAATATTGTTATTATTATTAGATATTTAAGTAGCCAATTCCACCTATCATAGCCAGAGAATAGGATGCTAATGTCTATTAGAATGATCTAGGGATCTTTTGCCACCCCCTTCCCACTCATTACTAATCTAAAACATTTAGGATTATCTCAGAAATCTTTTGACCTAAACACTTGCTGAATAATGGTTTATTGAAATGTTCATCTTTCTAGTGTTGTTGGTCCCTGAAGTATCTAATACTTCAGACTTTCATCTTGTGAATTTTGTGTTTCTTGGTCTTGGAAAGTGGCGGCAAGTTAGTGACCACGGATGAATATTTCTCATCTACTCTACCCTGGAGAACAGGATTTTCTCCCTGAATATATTGATTTCTATTGGACGTTGCTGATGATAAAGAATTAAAGTTGATTTGAGGTTAGTTAAAATACAAACATTTTGGATCAAAAGTTGTCTCATAATGACATGAGGCTTTCTTTTGAAGGATCATATTGTAGGGCCATAACATTCAAGGGTTTTTTTGGGGGGGTTAGGAGTTTGACAATGACCATTTCATTTGACACTACAAAATCAAAAGAATATTGTCATGGAAAATAATATTGATCAGGTTTACCTTGAAATCAAAACTGAGAGATAGCATGCTTCAATAGAAAGACTAAATAATTTGGTATCAGAAATATTGAGTTTGAATCCTTTCTTTGTCACATTCTACCACTGTGATATGTAATATAGAGAGTGGGGGTCATATAGTTTTTTCTAGCTTTGTCTGAGTTCTAAATCAGTTAGAGTTTGGAATCTTGAGGAAAAGTCAGTTGATTAGGGTCTCCCGTGGAGGGAGGTAATCTGATTAGCCAAGCTGCCTCATTACCTAGCTGTATTATTGAAATTTAGCCTAGCTTTGATATATTTACTTAAGAAATTATTATTTTGGATAAATCCTTTATATCTTCCTTCCCTAATATTATTTCCTACCTTCCCTCCCTTACCATATATGTCTGTGAAGTTAATAAGGAGAGTAATTAGAGAGGAGTTCAAAATCTGTGTAGGGTTAATTGTTTATTTGACAATATTAGATCTAGAGAAACTATCCAATCATCATTTATTCCCTTTAGTTATCAATAGTATTCTGTAAGCTGAGTAAAAGGCTGGTCCTTACTCAGACTCCATCTTTGCCTCCCTTCCCCCACCTGAGGTTCCTGAGACAACTGTTAGGGCTTTCCTTTGATCCACTTTCCTGACAATCATCCTTTAAAGATAATAAACCCTTTTGTGCTTCAACAGACCTATTAGTATAATTTGTCTGTTAGTTATCAAGAGAGGGAAGAAGAGAGAAAGAACCAACATACTCTGGGCTTGAAGGGAAGCCGGGGTATCCATCTTGGAGGAAGGTGTAACTTAAAACAAGTCCCTTCCTGTGAAATTAACTAAGCCTGTTGTTAATTTCAGTATAGTCTATTTCCCTCTGCCAGTGTTTGAGCCTATGTCCCAGTCTGAAAAGCCTGCTGTTTGTCTGTTTAGTTTAATTTCTCCTCTCCCTGAAGATCTGTTTCCCTTCTGTGTTATACTCCTGATTTCAGCCCTATTATATTCTGAATCTCCTTAAGCCCAGCCTACCTGTAACCTAGATTACTCACTTAGCAAGTCTCTGACAACTTCCTTTCAATTCCCTTTCCCAAACACCTTTCCTCAAATCATCCCCATTACAGATATTAGGAATGCCAAATATCTCTAGGCCTCAATTTCCTGTGTAAAGTAAATATTTGAAACAGATGGTTCCTAAAGTCTCTTATATCTCTTAATTTTGATCCAATGACTAATCTTTCTGATGTTACACATTTTGATCACATAAATTAAGTCAACTAATATATAAAGCAGAACAAAGGGAAATGGGATGGATTCAGTAGTACTTTTTGGTCCAGACTCAAGATCAGTGGATGCTGTGGATTCTTAGGAAGGAGCCAAAGCTTTGTAATCAGGCTTTTAAATATCATTAAATATTTATAAGTCATTATTCAAAACCCTATGGCAGTTGTGTCTGTACTAAGCAATGTTGCAACAAAGATGTTATGTGGAAATACAAGTTTTTTATCAATTGATTTTTTTTTGGACAGAGACCTATGTAGCAAACTGATAAAATAATAACTAGATTGAAAAACTATATTAATTTAATATATCAAAATATATTTTAAATCTTCAATTTTAGAGTAAAATAAAGGCAAGATTCATATAGATGCTGATATATTCTGTTAGGTATATATGATTTTGTTCAATCACAGAATCTTAGAGTTGGAATGTTCCATGATGACAGTTTGTTAAACACATCCCTTTGCTCAAAAAAACACCTTGTCTACATTTTACAGGACAGGTTTCATCTAATCTTTGGTTGAAAATTTCCAAGGAATCAGAACCTACTAATTTCCCTGTTAGCTCATTTGAATTTTAGATAGTTCTAATCAAAAGGAACCTGTTTGTTTGTTTTCCTGAAAATGATTTACCTGTTGGCTATTTCAAATCATTGTTCCTGTGGGTCTTGGAACTAATAATCATTCTATCTCCCTATGAATTCTTATGGTTATTTCAGTATGAATAGAAAATTCTTCCTTGAAAGAAATCTGACATAAGGAGCAGGGTGTTATTATGACTACTGAAAGATTTATCTAAATTCTGTATGATATAAATTTCATACATAACAACAGTTGTATAAAGACAGTTGACAGGGCCACTGCTGTGACAACCTTGGCCTCAGATAGATCAAATCATCTTATCAATAGAGCCTAGAATAGTAGAGATTCTGTTGAGTACAACTAAAAATATCCATAAAGGGATTTTTTAAGACAAAAGGATATTCTCAGTGCCACTTTCCTTTCTCCAGATTTAAGTGATTATCTTGGACATTATCAAATTATTATATGAATGCTGATCTGTCTGAATAAAAAAATCTGATTTACTACTCTAGTCTTCTTTCCTATTTCATTTTTGTTTCTTGTTGATTCCAAATAAAATCACCATACATATGTCTAAATAAATATATATGTATACATATTTCATATACATATATTACTCTACTTTTTCTCTGTAAACTTTTATGTAGCTCTCAAATGATAGATAAAAGTGTCTATACTAACCCATTTTCAATCATAAGAATGTTCAATTAGAAAAGGATAAATTTATCTCACTGCATAAGGAAACATTGATTATTATGATACTCACCACACAGTGCTTAATAAGTCTATCTATCTTCCATCCATCCATCTATCTATCAATCTATTTGTCTTTCTGTATCCAAAAATACAATTCAAAGCCCTCACTGTAATAATGTGATATCAAAGCTAAATTTGTCTCTTCAGAATTGCATTTTGATAACTGATCCTAGCTCTATCATAAGGAGAAACAATCTAATGCCACTTCCAATGTTATAGACATTCAAATAATTAAGAGCAACTATCACATCCCCCTTAATTCTTCTTTTTCCTAGGCTAAACATTCTTGATTACTTCAAGAACATCTATGAGATCTTTCAAGGATTAAGTAGTTTTATCAGATGGTATTTATCTTAGCACATTTTAAAAATAGAAAAAAAACATTTTAATATGAAATAGAATGCAGTTTAAGAAATTATAGACATCCTACCAGTCCTCAAAACATTTCTCTACATTCTTTCATGATACCTCAGTCTCAATATTATAGAATTTAAATCAGGAATCAATAATTCAAAAGTAAATTATCATTCTTTTTACCTAACTCATTCATTTTGAATATAAGAGAAAATATTCCGAGATGGTTCAACTTGTGCAAAGTCAAATAAACAGGAAATAAGAAATCAGAATTCAAATCTAGATCCTCTCTCCAAAAGATAATGCCTAAGTGTCTCCCATTGATCAAAATTCATTGAATGAAGAGGATTGTAAATTCTCAAGAAAAACCATAGTTAGAAGTCAAATGAATTTGGAATTCAAAAATACATTATACTAATTTCATAAATTTCACATCTTATTTAGAATTAGTTATCAGAGGGAATTATTTAAAATAATGGCAGGTTACTGAAAAGGGAATATTGTTGCCAAGTATATCCACTACAAGATGGAAAGATAGATTTAACGCCACTTCTGAATTCATTATCATTTTGAAATAGCATAATAAATAAAAATTATATTGGATTTGAAATCAGAAGACCTGAAATCAAATCATGGGATCATAGGTTTAGAACTGGAAGGAACTCAAAGAAATATCAGCCTGTTCAGGCAAAATAGTTTGTCTCCATTCACACAGTTAGTAAAAGTCTACATTAAGACTCAAACCCATTTTCCCCCTGAATTCTAGTTTAGCCCCCTATCTGTTATGTTATTCATCCTCTAATTCCCAACTCTGTTACTTATTGTTGTTGTTATATTATTATTGTTGTTATTTTTAACTTTGGTCAAGTCAAAATTAAATTCAAAGAATCAATTGACATGCAATTAAACACTAATTGTATGTAAATGTGCTAATAGCTGGTGATTCAGAGAAAAATATGAGAGTCCCTGTCCATCTATTGGGGGGACAATACATATAATAACCAATAAAGGATGGATTGGGACAACAGCCTGGAATAGGGGCAAAATGAAGTTGTACAGCCAGGTAGGAAATGATCTGAGGAAGTTTGAGATCCAGAACTGACTTAATCTTGTAGGAAAATGAGTCTCTGAAGATTATGAAATCCAAGAGAACTGCATGGTCCCTATTATTTATTCTCTCTGGTATCATTTCTTTCATTTGTAAAAGAAGGAGTGAGTTTAAACAGTAACCAATGTTTTGTTTTGTTTTTTTTTTCTCCTCAAAATCCTAAAATAAAATTATTATTGACTAATCTTTTGATTCACCAAAAATTTTTCAACACCAAAGTGAAGTATTGAATTGTGTGTCTTGCTAAAGATATTGCAAGGTTTTTATCATTGGATGTAAAAATAGCACAATCTATTAAGGAGATTTCTCATTCTACTCTCATAGAATGGAAGGAAACATGAAACTAGAAATATGAGATTTCATGACAAATGTTGATTAAATGTAATGGTTTTTCAAGGCAAATATACTTCAAATATTTTGTCAATACACAAATATGCAATCAGTTTGTCAGAAATTATAATATGGCAAAGGTAACAAAATAAAAATAAATACAAATTCTCTTTTTAATAATTCTCCAAGTCAATGACAAGAAGCACACACATGCAAAATATATTTTCACAAATGTCCAATGTATTATACACACATATAACTCACTTTTCTTTTGCTTGAGGTTTGTTGTTACAATTGCAGAAACTGGAGATTAGAGATATCTTCTCAGTGAATAAGCAGTTATTTTAAAGTGATTTTCTTCATTCTATCATGATTTCACTTTGTTTTGCCAATTTCAGAATCCAAAATTTATTGACACTTCTATTATAGACTTTATTTTTAAATGGTTTATAACTCATTTACAAAAATTCCTTCCAGTATGCAATTGGTAAAGTTGCAAATTAGCAGTTATAAGAAACCTTCTGAAAATGGCACACCTTGCTTTTGAGTGACATAAAACTAAACTAAAAGAGAAGGGGAAAGAGCTAGTTCTGAGGTTCTAATTCAGGAACATTTTTTTTATTAAACTCAATGGAATTGAGAAGTCAACTCCAGTAATGGAATCTACTGTCATATTGGAAATTGGAAACTTTCATCTATTGAATCTGGGCCTTTTCTGTAATGGCTTTGGAGAGCCTGTCTTTACTAATATGCATGCATCAGATGACCTATTCATTCAATTTTAGCTTCACTGTCTTTATTCATATTTTTTTAACTTGGAGAATTGGCACTAGTCATTTTAATTTTTCTGTGTCATTTTATGATCTTAAAGGACAAAGGTCACTATGGTATTTTCTCAAGGATTTAGAAAAGGCCTTTGCCCAATTAGAATTATTAATGCAAATGAGTGTTTTGAAATAAATAATTTAAAAAATACTCATATATATATTATAACTGTGCATTTTTGAGCTCTTGCAAAAAGAATGAAAACAATTCTACCAAAGTAACATGAAAGGCAGGAAAATTGTCCTATGGAAAAATTCATCAGTTAATGAACCTTGGTTGAATTGGTAGATACTTACTCCCTTGCTCCTTTTGGACAAATACTTTTATCTAAAAACATGTTTTCTCATTTATAAGATGAGAATACCTCATGAAATTTACTCATGAATCATTTTTCTAAACACAAAACTTTGGGGACATACTTAAATTTAGGAATAAGAATTTTGATTATTTTACTTTCATGTTTAATGAGAATAACAAAATAATGACAGTTCAGTTTCTTTTCTAGGATGCTAGTTTCCCCACCAGGGAGGAAAAGATACAAACTAACATTTCCAGTTGGAAAAAATAAAAATTCACAATATTGATAGATTTAAATAATTGTTACATATTGAAAAAACAATATATAATTCAATATCAATACTATAATAATTCCTACATACCAAATGCAATGGAACATAAATGATTAAAGAATAAACCATGCACAATTATGTATGTAATTATGCACACATTTATGCATTAGCTAAATATGACACATCTGCCTTGCATATATTTTGTATAAACATAAATAGAAAGTGTCTTAAAATGTTCTATTTATTGTTACTTTTCAGTCATTTCAGTTCTGTTTACTCTGATCCCAACTTGGGTTTCCTTGGTAGAAATTTTGGAGTGTTTTGCCATTTGTTTTTGCTAATTTTACAGATATGGCACTGAGGGAAATAGAGTTCAGTGACTTGCCCAGGGTCACACAGCTATTAAATATCTGAAATTTAATTTGAATCCTCAAAGATGAGTCTTCCTGATTTTAAGCCTAATGCCCTATCATTGTAAAAACTAACTTCCTGAATATTCCTATCCACACATCTAATGAGGAGATAAAAAAGAGATAAATATAGATCTTGAAAAATTTAGAGCAGAGACATTTATGGAATATTGTAAATGAATAAATTAAATACTATATTTATTTCTCAATAACATATAGTAACCTGAAAAACATAGCCGCTACACATATTAGGACACAGAAATTATTAACTGATATAAAAATAAAATACTATTACTAACACATCCTTTATATACTTTGACACAATTGTAATAAAATTTTCATAGATGAATTACAATCAAAGATATGGAACTAAATAGGAACTTAACATTTATAATAACTGTGTGAAAAAAATCATGATAGCAAATCAAAATTTCTTGGATATGGGAAAAGCAATCCACAGAGGAGAAAAACTTTCCTGATAATAAAAATTTAAAATATGCATATGAAACAAACATTCATAAACTGAATATATTATTGAATAAGTTAGAAAACTAAAAAATAACCCAAAACTCTAAAAGACCTTGCTTACATTAGATAACCATAGAAAAATTAGAAATGCTTTAAAATTTGATTTTTATTATTTATATTTAAAAATGAGTTACAAATATGCTTCTTTTCTCAGCTCTTCCCCTACACATTGAGAAGACAAACATAACAGTTTTCATTATACTTGCAAAGTTATGCAAAATATAATCCCATATTAGCCATGATGCCACCCCCAAACTGAGATAAATTGAAAAATTGTGCTTCAATCACCACACTGAATTCATGAGTTCTTTCTCTGAACATGGATATCATTGTTCACCATGAGTCTGCTGGAATTGTCATGGATCTCTCTTTTGAAAAGAGTAGTTTTTTTTTCAAAGTTCATTATTGTTATAATATTGTTGTTACTGTGCACAATGTTTTTCTAGTTGTGCTCACTTTATTTTGCGTCAGTTCCTAAATTTTTTCCCAGGTTTTTCCCCTGAAACAATTCCCTTCCTTACTTCTTATAGGACAGTAGTATTTTAATCATAAACATATACCACAAATTCTTCAGTCACATAGTTACTTGTAGAAAAAATAATATTTCTAAAGTAATAAAACTTCAGATATTAATTGAAAATAAATCAATTTCAGAAAATGTAATTGAATTAGTTGTTAAAAAGTATTAAATGAACATCAAGCAAATTCATACAGATGAACTTAGAAAATCCATGAAACCCTTAAAGAAGAATTAATAGCAATTCTAAGAATACCTCAAATATTGAGAAATAAATCATGATATAAAGCTCTTTTTTTATGGAGCAAATTCTTTATGCCTAAAAACAATCTGGTGAAATTGTAGCAGAGAAACAACAAAAATAAAACATCTCATAAATGTTTATTTAAATATTCATAAATTTTGGCTATCCATTATTTTTTAGAGATCTTCAGATAAGGTTTTACTAGAAATTGACAGTATGATTTCTCTCAGTATGTCCTTTATGATTTAATACAATTCATAGGAATTTAGAAATTCTAATTCAATAAATATAGAAAAGATCTAAGTATAAGTATAGGTTGAAATGGTTCACAAGTATATATTTTTCTGGTCAGTAAATGAGGAAATCTTTAATTTGATTCAGGAGATATTAGTCCTGAATTGACATAGATTTATGATTTTGACACAGAAAAATGACATCAGAGACCATGGGATTGAGTAGTATTGTTAAAGAACAGAGTCAAAAGAGAATAGATCTTTGGAGAACATCCCCATTAAAATGATATAAATAGGATGAGGAACAAGAAGTAGAGAAAAAGAAAGGAGTGGAATATTGAGATAAAGAAAACCAAGAGATTTATATCTTTGTTGCCAAGTTAGGAGCAAGAATCCAGTAGGAAGGAGTGGTAAATATATATATATATATATATATATATAGATAGATAGATAGATAGATAGATAGATAGATAGATAGATAACTAAAAAGAAACCCACCTCAATGAGATCAAAGACTATGAAGACCTGACTTCACTGAAGTTTAAGCACTATTATCCAAGTCAGAGAGGAGATATCAACAACCTGAGCATTCAGTGAATCCTTTCTCTTAGCTCTGTTCAGCTCCAGCCCTGAGACCATTCTTTAGCTTCATGTAAATAATAACTCTAAATCCTTCAGACTCCAAAATATATATATACCAACATGCACATGCACACACACATATATACATGCATGATTAAACACATAAACACAATACATTTGAATTCTAGTGCCTTTCCTCTNTATATATATATATATATATATATATATATATATATATATATATATATATATATATATACAGATAACTGAAAAGAAACCCACCTCAATGAGATCAAAGACTATGAAGACCTGACTTCACTGAAGTTTAAGCACTATTATCCAAGTCAGAGAGGAGATATCAACAACCTGAGCATTCAGTGAATCCTTTCTCTTAGCTCTGTTCAGCTCCAGCCCTGAGACCATTCTTTAGCTTCATGTAAATAATAACTCTAAATCCTTCAGACTCCAAAATATGTATATACCAACATGCACATGCACACACACATATATACATGCATGATTAAACACATAAACACAATACATTTGAATTCTAGTGCCTTTCCTCTGTTCTCTCTATTTTACCCTTTTTCTATCTTATTTGTATATGTGTGCATATTGTTTCTTTAAGTTAAGTGTAAGTTCCTTAAAAATGTAATGTTTTTTGCCTTTAATTTTATCCTTGATTATTAGTGCAGTGTCTGCAGAAGTAAGTTCTTAATAAATGTTTTTTTTTGTCCTTATAGTTTAGACATAAGAAGGGGAGGGGGAATAAAAGTGGGGGATGGACAAAGGGAAGGTGAACTGGAAGAGCTGGTGGTCAGAAAGAAGGGAAATATATGATGGAAGGAAACATACAGTTAGTAATCATAAGTATGAATGTGAATAGGATGAACTCACCCATGAAACAAAACGAAAGAGACACACCAGGAAAGGTTATATATGAAGAAAAAACCTTTATCTTTTGCTTACTAGGAATATCCTTCTTCCTTTAGAGAATTATTATCAATTTCCCCTACAATTTGACTCTGATTTAGCCTTTAAGGGTCAATGTTGTAATTGGTTTTTTGGATAGCACTTCAATTAATTCACATGGGTCCTTAAAAGTGTTGCTTTTTTTTCCCCTGTGGTTATCTGTATCTATTTATCAAAGGTCCTACTTTCTCATCTTGCTTGACTGCTTTGGTGGCTCCTGTTACCACTTGTAGTAATTGGAGGAACCTTTAATGAGACCTCTTTATCTTTCAAAAAAAGTACCGTGGGTACTCTTGTTTCAATATTATTAATTCAATAAAGATCAGGGGGAAAAACAACAACAAGAAACTAAAACACCCTGTGCTCCTAGTCACCTTGTCCAAGTGAAAGTTGTAGGAGCCACCCAGGCTTCTTCCATCAGATCACTTTCTATTTTTTCTTGTCTGTTCTTGATATATATCTTGCCTCCCAAACCGTATAAGTGATTTTTCATTCTTCTAATCTTTTCTAATGGCTTGGTCATTGGGGTTCAGGGAGTATTAATGCATTTTGTCTGTTTATCTTCTTTATTTTGTGAAAAGAAAACAAGAGGAATAAATAATGGTTGAAATGGTATTAAGTTTAGGAGATGGGTCTGAGGAACTAAAGGAGCTTTTCTTGATTGCCCTCAATCATCTTAGTGATAGAGAAGGCAGAGATAAGTATTATAACAATGTGTGATTGAAAGTGGAGTTGTAATTGGTGATGAATAGAGAAAGGAAAAGTTTTGGCACAGATATTGGAAAAATGGGGTAATATACAGTCACTAATTTACTGTAAAAAGTGATGTTGAGGCCATTTTATTCAACCTCTGTGGGAAGCCAATAAGAGAATAGATAAAAATCTGAGACCCCTCTTTTGACACCTCTTATGATCCATACCTGTTCTTATTGGAAAAACATTGTACACTTATTGAAAAGCTTTGAGTCCTTTGCAGACCAGCAACTACTGAGTTAAAAAATTTCTCTCCTTGATAATTAAGAAGCCTGAACTCTAAAAAATATAGTCAAGGCTGGACACAGACAAAGATAGAGATAAGACTGAAGCCAGACTTTATCTGACCAGGTCCAGATCTGTAAATCAAGGCAGAATGCAATTAGTAAACATCTCTATGAAATATATTTCTGCTCCCAGAATTAACCCTACTAATTGGTGGTTGGAATTTGGCCCTTGCCCTTGTACCCATCTCTCTACTTTTTTAGACTTTAATGGATTGTGTATGATTTGTAACCCCTTCACAGCTGTGACTTTTTCTTTGTGTTCTTTGTTTGAAACCAGTATAAAATAAACTCCAAAGCCCATAGCATTTATATCAACATGGGCTAACCACTAGTCTGGTTGTTCTCATTTTCTTTTTCCTGTCTTAACAATCTGATGCCACAAAACACCACTCAGGACCCCTACCATATAGAGCTGGATCTCTATAAACCTCCTTCATATTGCACTAATGATAGCATAAAAGACTCATGTTGAAGTGAGGTAAACTAAGTCATTGTCCAGAAAACCTGTTTTTCCCTGGAGAAAAGTAGAAATCAGAAATGAGCTTTCTGTGAAGGTCAGTCAACTTAACATAACACAGTCAGGATCCATGAGAAAGTAACTCTATAGCTTTCTCACAGTCCAGGATAAGATCCATGATGGAAAGTCCCAGACCCCGTGCTACTAATCAAAATAGCTTCCAGACAATAAAAATTTGCTTACTTCATCAAGATTATATCTCATTTTTGAACATTTGCTTTGTATCTACACCCTGTAAAAACTGCATTGTAATTTCAGTCAGGTGCAGCCTTTACTCAGAAAGTACAATGGCCAATTAGGTACGATTGATAAATAAACATTGGTTCCACTAATTTGAACTTCTGGGCATCTGGACTCACTTTCTGAAGTAAACCACTTCAGAGTGTCTTGAATTCGATCTCTCTGACTCCAAATTCACGAATGTTTGCCGCAAAGATCGTGACCACTTGGGTAGGATAGGAGGAGTTCCAGCAAAAGTGGTGGCCAAGCTGAATTTATATAAAATAAATGTGTAGTGCACAATGTCAGCACTATTTCAGGAATATTTCAAGTACTGTTCAGAATTCAGCAGCCTTGAATCAGGAGTATAAAAATTATATAATAAAAGTGATCCAGGAATGTGAATTTTCAGGATGAGAATAGAATATAAAAAGAGTTAAAAAGGAATTTAGGGTAATAGCTACTCAGATATCACTCTGGCTGAACATGGGGTCAAAGTTAGATTTAGGAGATGAAGTAAGGATAATGTGAATGAGGAATTAATGAGACTGAATTTACTGAAATGGTGAGGGGGTAGATTTAGTGTTAGTGAGAGAGGTTGGAGGATTTAAGATTGTGGTCAGAGAATAAAATTTCAAACTCCTCAAGCACTTTGGTTTGGCTGGAATCGTCAACCTTCCTGTAACAGAACACAACTGTTATTACAATGTGGTTTAATGAAAGAGTTTTTCATATTGATGTGGTCACATAATTAAATCAGTGCTCAGGGTAGCTGTACAAATTGATGACTCTTTCAAAAAACTTACATTCCATCCTATAGATATGATAGATGATTGTGGACTGTAAGGTAACTAGGGTTGGATATTTGGGGCTTTGCCCTAGAGTGCTGGATTTGATCAGCACTGAAAGGACTTGCAGTTCTTTTTGGATAATTTTTCTGAACCACCTTTGGTCTCAATGGAAATACTTTAAACTTTCTGTTTACAGAAGACAATATGTAATTTGATGAACATTATTTTTGAATTATCTTATGCTTTTTCTAGGCACATATTTAAAGAAAGTTTTACTAAAGGTTAGTCTTTAAAATGTGATCTCTGATGATTTTTATTTAATTTTTATATCTATGCATTTTTATATTTATATACAAATGCATATTTGTATATATTATATTTAAGTATAAAAATACAGATGTAAAAGTAAATAAAATGTAGTCATACCAATTTATTAAATACATAAATATATTAATTATATAAATTAATTCTATAAATATATGTAGTTAGATACAAATTATATAAATATATTAAAATAAAAATTAATTGAAATTATATAGTAATATTAAATCATCTTTTTGACAAAGGAAAACAATTAAGGAGAATGTATGATATCATTGGATCCTTACAACAATCCTGTGATATAAGAATGAGGAATGAGGATGAAGAATAATTGGAACTGACATCAGTGAAATGGGGAGGGGGTAGATTTAGTGTCAACAAGAGAGATTGAAAAACATAAGATTGTAGTCAAAGAATGAAATTTCCAAGTCCTTCTCAAAGCACTATGGTTTGGCTTGAAATGACCCTCATTTTACAATTGAGAAAACAATTGAGAAATAGAGAGACGTGACTTGCCCTTATTAAGGGTTTAAAGTTAAATTTGTCCTAAGGTTTTTCCAGCTCCAGACTCAATTCTTCATCCATTCTGCCACCTAGATGGCTCCTAAGTAACAGTAAGCATATTAAAAACAAAACCAAACAATTTAACCGGAAAATGGAATGCATAAAAATAATAACATGTAATATGTATAGAAAGGTAGGATTTATAAAATTAGAATATTTGACTTGACTTCTGAAATCCTTTCTAGTTCTAAATCTATGATCATTGTATTATTGTCACCATTTTAGGGATGAGGATACGTGGTTTAAAATTTAAGTGATATGCCCTTTGCTTCATAGGTAGCAAATATCTGAGGGATTTGAACATCCTTTTACATGAACTCTATTACCCTATCCTTAATGCTAATAAGAGTACTAAATATGGACAAGAGAAAATGTGTTAGGAAAATAGATTTGACCCATATTAGTCATGTCTATTGGTTTATGTTAGTGGATGTTCATGTAATTTGCTAAATTTTATCTGATTGTTCCTTCCCAAGAACAGGGTCTGTGAGTTGTTGGTGGTAATAGAGGTTAACTATGTCTGACCTCTTGTTTCTAATCCATAATTTTCCATTTCAAAATGACTTCCTTTGAGGTTTCCATTTTGAAGTAACTTTATTACAGATCCAGTATTTTAGTGCCCTGAGACTCCTCACTGTGACATATCACATTGTTGATCCTACAGGATTTTGTCTGAGAAATAACAGTTTTTAATAAGGAGTCAGACACTGTTAAAAATCTCTCCGTGTTGCAATCCTGCTTGAGGCTTGTAGAATGCATGTAATTATGCTAATAGCACTAGCCAGTGCCTATTGCTGAGAAAATGCATCAGAGGCACCTCAAGCTTGAATAACTTGACCTCCCCAGACTAAAAAAAAGAAGGTACCTCTTCATATTTTCCAAAGTCATTAGCAAGGTTGGCAGATCTCGAAGATTTGATTTAAACTAGATGATACACTACCTTCCAATCTAATAAATCTTCATTTATTCTTTAACAGAATGAAACAGAAGACACGGAAGCTCAGTGTCTACTCTCAGGTGTACAGCATATGGTGATGGCTTTGAAACAGTCTCAAGTGAGTTCAAATAGCAATAGTTTATTCTTGTCCATGGGAAATGTGAATCGTATATGTGTGTGTGTGTGTGTGTGTGTGTGTGTGTGTGTGTGTGTGTGTTTCCCTTTTATTTTAGGGCAGTTAGCTAGACAGGAAGACCTTGTATCTACAGATTTACTATTATTAATTTCCTATTTGATTTTTTTCCTTGTTGGTCATCTGGGAAGATGCAGAAATGTTGGATATTTCTAATGTGAATTCTTCCTCTAATAAAGACAGTGGTGACATTGTGTTTTTCTGAGGATTTTAGAGACTCTTCTGTGACATCTGTTGGTTGTGACTTGTCCAGAGCATAAAAGCCATACATTTTAGACCAGTGATTCCCAAAGTGGGCACTACCGCCCCTGGTGGGTGCTACAGCGATCCAGGGAGACAGTGATAGCCACAGGTGCATTTATCTTTCCTATTAATTGCTATTAAAATTAAAAAAAATTAATTTCCAGGAGGCTAAGTAATATTTTTTTCTGGAAAGGGGGCGGTAGGCCAAAAATGTTTGGGAACCACTGTTTTAGACTATAGAAATCAGAACTTAAACCTAGGACTCTCTTGCTTCAGAGTTCTCCCTCTCTCTTCAAATGATGCTCTCTTTATTCTTGCATTACTCAATATTTGATTTTGTAATTATAATCAATGCAATTTGTATTTCAATTTAGGCTATTCACCTATGCCTATTCATTCTTGGGATGAGATGGGAAAAGGCTCACCTATATTTGTACATATTTCTTTTGTGACAATAAATACACAAATGAATCTTCAAGGAGTTCTTTAATTCTCCCCAGTGCAAAAGTATAAGACTATTTATGTAAAGACTTTAAGTTATGGGGACATTTTTTTCTGACTCCATATTTTCTCAAACATTCTCTTGAAAAAATCACTTCAGGGGATAAATATGTCAATAGATAAAAGATAATGAGCTGGCAAGAATTTCAAAGGACATCTAATCTCATCCCTATAGAGTACAGATGAGGAAAGTGAAGTCAAGAGAAATTAAATATCTTGAACAAAGGTAGTATTTGAACTCAACTCTCAAATTCTCTAAAATCATGATTCATTAGTATCTCATGCTGCAATGGAAAGAATTATCAACTAGCTAATTAAAATGTGTCTACTAAACGCATATTATATGCCAGACACTGATGCTTTATATATGCTTATTGGGTAAATGAGTAGATGAATAAATTAATGGTATTTTAGGTTGTTCTAGTAGAGAAAAGAATGTGTGTTTTTATCACAACTTTACAAGTAGTATGTTTTTTCTCAAATTACAGTGTACCTTTCCATCTATGAACAAATCAACCACCGAATATGCAAAATGAGTCTTAGAGAAATCCTTTAATTCTTCCCAGTGCACATGTTGAGACTATTTATGTAAAGACTTTGAATTATGGGGAAATTGTCATTTGAGTTTTTTTCTTTACTCCACATTTTCTCAAACATTCTTTTTTTTAGACATCTCTTCTCTGCTTAAATATGCCAATCATACACATTACAGTAATTTATTGTTTGGAAGGACCTTAAAGATAATCTTGTTTAACACATCATTTCCCAGAAAATCAGGGTAGTATGGTAAAAAGCACCATGCAAATGTTATCTAATATAGTTATTATCAGTGAGGAAACTGAGTATAAGTGATCATAAAGATTGACTCAAGATTATACACAACTAATAAGTTAGTGGCTATAAAGGGATTCAAATCCTGGCACTCTGATTTAAATTCATATTCTTAGATATACTTAGTTAGGACCTTAGCTATACTTATGTAGGATCTTACTTAGGATCTTAGCTATGGTTAGAATCAAATTTTAATTTAAAAGTTAATATATTAATATATAAATTATGTATAAGGCACATATTATCTAGGAGAAATCTGAAAAATGAAATAAAGTCATATAATTTAGACATAGAAGTATCCTTAATTATCATTTATACCAATATTCTCTAATAGAGTTGGGCAACTATGGAGCAGCATTTCTAAATTACCCAGCAACATATAGCAAGCTGGTGAACCTTCTGGGGATAAAAGTCCATTCTTATGCCTGGCACACAGAAGGCACTAACAAATATTTGTTCAATTGAAATTTAGATACTCTGCTTATAAATCCAAGTTCTTCTACTCTTCAATAAAATCTTACCTTGAAAAAAAAACAATTTAAATTTGAAAGTTAATATATAAATTGGTAATTTGTATATAAGACACACATAGTCTCAAGTAGAATTCTAAAAATAAATTCATATAAATTGCAAATAGAAGCACCCTTAGATATAATTTACATCAGTAGTCCCTAATAAAATTAAGATGCTATGGAGTAGAATTATTAACTTTTTCAAGAGGATACAGCAAGTAAGTGAAACAGCTGGGGCTAGAAGTCTAGTCTTATAATATTACCAACTGTATTTTTTGGAAAAAGGTCTGAGAGATTGTAGGAAACCCATGGCATTCATGACTATAATTCATTAGTTCATTTGAATGACTTTTGTCTCATATCTTAAATAAATTAGGGCCCATATAAAATACTCACACATAAAAACACATCTATAATGTCTCCCTACACACACACATAAACACACACACATGTTAATTAGGTGCAGAGGAAAAAACATTTAATGGCAAAAAAGTGTGTTTATCACTGATAATCAATGATTATATAATTGATAAAATAAAATTCAGAAATATAATTCCACAGACATCATGGCATTTTCATTCCACAAATATATTTGAGAAGGAATAAGTATCTTTCTAAGGAGTGACAATTATTTTGGAAAATTCCATTTCATAACTATAGCTAACTCATATAGAAATTACATTAAAAATGAAGGAGTTTAATATGTGGTGTTTATATTTAATAAGCAAAAGGATTTTAATCTCATAGTTTTTATGATAGCAGATAATTCAAACAGAATAATTTATATAGATATTCATTAATATGTCAACATTTTTAATATGTAGCTTTGGGTTTTGGTCAAGATCTGTGATTTTATTCATACAAGAAAATCTTAGTGTGGGAGCTCAGCTAGTTAAATTATTAAAGGGAATTATCGATAACTCATAGGAATAGAGAATTGTCTGGGATTCCGGGGTGATGTTTTTAAATTGTGTCAAAGTAGTAATTGAAAACAGGTCTTCATGACCTGAAAATCAAATTACCATTGATGAGACCATGCTGCCTCTACATTTATGTTTGAATATAAATATTCAATGACTGCCCTCATTAGATCTCTATGTTCATTGCCTATTGATAAAGAAATGAAATTTTATATAGTAAGGAATCAGTTATTTGAACAAAAGATAAATAGATAAACATTTTATCCTAAAATATCCCACAGACATTAACACTGTAATATTGGTTAAACTCTATAATTTGAGAGTATTTGTCTTAATAATTTATCAATATTTATTTCATCAAGTATTTATTGGGTAACCTGCAATTGCTTAGACCAGGAATAGAAGAAGGCTTTTAAAAAATTCCATTCTTTCATTTTTCATAGAGTGTAAATCTCTATATTTTCCTAAAATGTACTACCTCAAAGGATGATAACTTATCTTTTTCTGTAGTATTTCTGGATTCTTATTTTGAGTGTTTCTTTTTTTAAATTTTATTTTATTGATTAATTAAAATGTTTTCCATGATTACATAATTCCTGCTCTTTCCCTCCCCTCCTTCTGCACCCCTTCCTTAGACAATACGCAGCTCCACTGGGTTTTACATATGTCATTGATCAAGACCTATTTCCAAATAATTGATATTTGCACGAGGGTGATTGTTAAGAGTCTGCACCCCCAATCATATCACCATTGACCCATATGATCAACCAGTTGTTTTTCTTCTGTGTTTCTACTCCCACAGTTCTTTCTCTGGATATGGATACCATTCTTTCTCATAGTCCCTCAGAAATGATTTGGATTACTGCATTGCTGCTAATGGAGAAGTCCATTACAATCGATTGTGCCACAGTGTATCTGTCTCTGTGTATATGGTTCTCCTGGTTCTGCTCCTTTCACTCTGTATCAATTCCAGGAGGTCATTTCAGTCCACAAGGAATGCCTCCAGTTCATTATTCCTATTAGCACAATAATATTCCATAACTAACAGACACCACAATTTGTTCAGCCATTCACCAATTGAAGGGCATCCCTTCATTTTCCAATTTTTTGCCACCACAAAGAATGAGGCTGTAAGTATTTTTCTACATGTCTTTTTCTCTATTATCACATTGGGATATAAACCCTATAGTGGTATGGTTGGATAAAAGGTTAAGCAGTCTTATTAAGCCCTTTGGGTATAGTTCCAAATTGCCCTACAAATGGTTGGATCAATTCACAACTCCACCAGCAATGCATTAGTGTTCCAATTTTGTCACATCTCCTCCAACATTTAAGACTTTCCTTTCCTATCATGTTAGCCAATCTGCTAGGTGTGAGGTGCTACCTCAGAGTTGTTTTGATGTGCATTTCTCTAATTATAAGAGTTTTAGAAAACTTTTTCATGTGCTTATTGATAGTTTTGACTTCTTTATCTGAGAATTGTCTGTTTATGTCCCTTTCCGATTTGTCAACTGGGGAATGGCTTGATTTTTTTTTTGTACAGTTGATTTAGCTCCTTATATATTTGAGTAATTAGACCTTTGTCAGATGTTTTTATTATAGAGTTTTTTTCCCAATTTGTTGCTTCCCTTTTAATTTTGGGTGCATTGGTTTTGTTTCTACAAAATCTTTTTAATTTAATATAATCAAAATTATTTATTTTACATTTTGTGTTTTTTCTAATTCCTTATTTGGTCTTGAAACCTTTCCTTTCCCAAGGATTTGATAGGTATACTATTCTGCATTCGCCTAATTTACTTATAGTTTCCTTCTTTATATTCAAGTCATTCACCCATTCTGAATTTATCTTGGTGTAGGGTGTGAGATGTTGATCTAAACCTAATCTCTCCCATACTATTTTCCAATTTTCAAAGCAGTTTTTGTCAAATAGCTAATTTTTGTCCCAAAAGCTAGGATCATTGGATTTATCATATGCTGTCTTGCTGAGGCCATTTACCTGAAGTCTATGCCACTGATCCTCCCTTATGTCTCTTAAACAGTATTATATTGCTTTGATGACCATTGCTTTATAGTACAGTTTTAGATCTGGTACTGTTAGGCCTCCATCCTTCAGATTTTTTCATTATTTCCCTTCATATTCTTGATATTTTGTTTGAAAAGAACATTCTAGTCGGGTTCATATAATTCCTGTGTTTGTCTTAGCAAATAAATTCCTAAATATTTTATATTGCCAAACTGATTTTCAATGGGGTTTCTCTTTGTAATTCTTGCTGCCAGGATATATTGGCAATATACAGAAATGCTGATGATTTATGTGCATTTATTTCGTATCCTGCAACTTTGCTAAAGCTGTTGATTATTTCTACTAACTTTTTAGTTGATTTCTAGTATTCTTTAAGTAGATCATTATATCGTATGCAAAGAGTCAAAGCTTCATCTCCTCTGCCCATTTTAATGCCTTTAATTTCTTTTTCTTCTCCAATTGCTACTGCCAGTGTTTCTAGTACAATGTTAAATAATAGAAGTAATAATGGGCATCTTTGTTTCACTCCTGATATTATTGGGAAGGCTTCTAATTTATCCCCATTGCAGATGATGCTTGTTGATGGTTTTAAATATATATTGTTTATTAGTTAGTTAGTTAGTTAGGAAAGGCCCTTCTATTCCTCTACTTTCTAGTGTTTTCATTAGGAATGAGTGTTGTATTTTGTCAAAGGCTTTTTCTACATCTATTGAGATAATCATGAGATTTTTGTTGTTTTCCTTGTTGATATGGTCAATTATATGGATGGTTTTCCTAAGATTGAATGATCCTTGCATTCTTGGTTTAATTTTGTAAGAGAGAAAATTTAGGGTATTTTATAGATATATATTTAAAGTGTGGCCTCCAGGAATCAACAATTCAGGTTGATTCTGTAATTAAATCAGACCCAAGTCAGCATCAGGTTGAGGAGTTTATTTACAATCTGGTAGGTAAAAAGTAGGAATAAAGAGAAAGGGAGAGGCTAGTCCAGGCCAAAGGCCTGGATGGAGAGAGGGGTTAAAGGCTAAATAAATGAAGCTGTAAGCCACAAGGCCCAACAGCCAGATAGGCAGAGTTTGGAAGTGGCCCAGTCAGGCCAAGGAAGTCAGCCTAACTTACCCACGTGACAATACAGAGTGTAAGCTGTCTGTGGTCTCAGGAGATCCTTCAGCACTGAGTTCAAACTGGAACTGCCTCCACAGAAAGTGAGTAACATACTTAAAGAGATAGTGTCCTTCGTCACTTCCTGTGGTTCCACCTCTAATTCAAATGGACAAATGACAATCTTTACATTGATTTGGACTGCCCAAAGGGCAGTCCCTTGTTCTAGATTTGCTACTCATTGTCACGTGTGGGTAACTCATCTCCCCTCCCCACTAGGGAAGGTGAGGATTACATCATTTCTACGCCTAGGATGGGCAGATTTTTGACTATGAATGGGCTAGAGTTAATTCCATTTACACAATTTCCACCTGACCCTAATAAGTAACTCTTGTGATCACTTGCTAGAGTCTTCTTGCTAGTATTCTATTTAAAATTTTTACATCTATGTTCATTAGGGAGATTTGTCTGTAGTTTTCTTTCTCTGTTTTTGATCTGCCTGGCTTTGGAATCAGTACCATATTTGTGTCATAAAAGGAATTTGGCAGAACTCCTTCTTTGCTTATTTTGTCAAATAGTTTCTTTTTAGTATTGGGATTAGTTGTTCTTTAAATGTTTCATAGAATTCACATGTGAATCCATCTGGCACTGGGGATTTTTTCTTAGAGATTTGTTTGATGGCTTCTTCAATTTCTTTCTTAGATATGGGATTATGTAAGTATTCTATTTCTTCTTCTGTTAATCTAGGCAATTTATGTTTTTGTAAATATTCATCCATATCACCTAGATTGCTGCATTTATTGCCATGTAATTGGGCAAATTAGTTTAATGATTACCTTGATTTCCTCTTCATTGCAGGTGAGGTCTCCCTTTTCATATTTGATACTGTTAATTTGGTTTTCTTCTATCCTTTTTTTATTAGATTTACCAGTACTTTGTCTATTTTATCTGTTTTTTCAAAATCCCAGCTTCTGGCCTTATTTATTAATTCAATAATTATTTCATTTTTTATTTTATTAATTTCTCCTTTAATTTTTATGATCTCTAGTTTTCATCTGTGGATTTTTAAATGTTTTTGCCTTCTAGTTTTAATTTGCATGTTGTAAGAGGGGAAACTAGATATTTAAGGTATGGTCACAAGAAATTGGATTTACACGATTTCAAATTAAAATAGACCCAAATCAGGATGACTTTTATGGAAGTTTATTTAGAATTAGGAAGGTTGAAAGTAGGGAAATTGAGAGAGAGAAACTCTGGCCCAGACTAGGGGTCTGGACCAGGTAAGAATTTAGAGGCCCCAGCAGAAGAACACAGAGGTTAATTAAACAAGGCTTCTAGCCAGGAGGCCTTTTATTTTATTTTATTTTTTTAATAATATTTTAAACATTTATTAATATTCATTTTTAACATGGTTACATGATTCATGCTCCTACTTTCCCCTTCACCCCCTGCACTCTCCCCACCCATGGCTGACACACATTTCCACTGGTTTTAACATGTGTCATTGATCAAGACCTATTTCCAAATTGTTGTTAGTTCCATTGGTGTGGTAGTTTCAAGTCTATATCCCCAATCATGTCCACCTCAACCCATGTGTTCAAGCAGTTGTTTTTCTTATATGTTTCCTCTCCTGCAGTCCTTCCTCTGAATGTGGGTAGCATCTTTTCCATAAATCCCTCAGAGCTGTCCTGGGTCATTGCATTGCTGCTAGTACAGAAGTCCACTACAATCGATTTTACCATAGTATATCAGTCTCTGTGTACAGTGTTCTTCTGGCTCTGCTCCTTTCACTCTGCATCAGTTCCTGGAGGTCTTTCCCGTTCACCTGGAACTCCTCCAGTTTATTATTCCTTTGAGCACAATAGTATTCCATTAGCAGCATATACCACAATTTGTTCAGCCATTCCCCAATTGAAGGGCATACCCTCCTTTTCCAGTTTTTTGCCACCACAAAAAGTGCAGCTATAAATATTTTCGTACATGTCTATTTATTTATGATCTCTTTGGGGTACAAAACCAACAATGGTATGGCTGGATCAAAGGGCAGGCATTTTTTTTATAGTCCTTTGAGCATAGTTCCAAATTGCCAGCCAGGAGGCCTTTTATAATAAGAGAGGCAAGAGAGGACTCCTTGAGGATAGAGCCTCCAGAAATGCCAAGGGAGGAGAAAGGAAGTCAGCCTAACTTACCTATGTGACAGTTAAAGAAAGAAGCAGTCTGAGATCTCGCCAGAGATCTTTCTACACCAAGTTCAAAGTGCCAACTCCCTCCACAGGAAGTTACGATCATATTTAAAAGATAGCATATTTTGTCACTTCCTGCATTCACATCCAATTTCAAGTGGACAAATGGCAGCCTCAACACTGTTTTGGACTGCCCAAAGGGCAATCCCTTGTTTTTTATTTGTTACTTATTGTCACATGTGGTTAACAGACTATCCGCTCCCCACTTAATTCTTAGTTGGGTGGGGTGACATTATTTCTGATGGCTAGAGTCTAAACAATGAATGAGGATGAACTAATTCCATTTACACAATGTCCAATTCGTTGACCTCTGCCCTCTTTAATTGGTTAATATATGCACTTAAGGATATAAATTTCCCCCAATTACTGCTTTGGCTGCATACAATAAATTTTGGTAGGATGTCTCATCATTGTCATTCTCTTCAGTGAAATTACTAATTGTTTCTATGACTTATTCTTTAACTGATTTTGGAGAATCATATTAATTTCTTTTTAATTTTTAATTTGCCTCTCCATGTACACTTACTAATTGTTATTTTTATTGCATTATGATCTGAAAAAGTTGCATTAATTATTTATGCTCTTTTTTACATGTTTGCCATGTTTTTATGCCTTGGTACATGGTCAGTCTTTGTGAATGTACCATATGCTGCTGAAAAGAAGGTGTATTCCTTTTTGTCGCTATTTATTTTTCTCCACATATCTATTAACTCTAATTTTTCTAAGATTTCATTTACATCTCTTACCTCTTTCTTATTTATTTTTTGCTTGGATTTATCTAGATCTATTATAGCTTTATTATCTATTTCCTCATTGAACTCTACTAGTTTTTCCTTTAGAAATTTGGATGCTATATCATTTGATACATACTTGTTGAGTAGGGATATTTCCTTATTGTCTATACTGCATTTTATCAAGAGTGAGTCTATAAATATTTTTATACAATTCTTTTTACTTATGACCTCTTTGGGTACAAACCCATGAGTGGTATGCCTGGATCAAAGGGCAGACAGTCATTTAAAACCCCTTGGGCATAATTCCAAATTGCCTTCCAGAATGGTTTGATCAATTCCCAACTCCACTAGCAATGCATTAGTGTCCCCATTTTGCCACATCCCCTCTAACATGTATTATTTTCCTTTGCTGTCATATTAGCCAATCTGCTAGGTATGAAGTGATACCTAAGAGTTGCTTTGATTTGCATTTCTTTAATTATAAGAGATTTAGAACACTTTTTCAGGTGTTTCTTGATAGTTTTGATTTATCTGAAATTTGTCTATTCATGTTCCTTTCCCATTTAGCAGCTAGGTCGCTGCAGCCATCTTAACATGGAATTCCTTGAGGTTTTCTTATTAGGCCTAAAATTTCACTAGTGTAGGGAGTTCCCACATAGAAATTTCCTTTTGCCAAGGAGGTTGACATATTGATCCATAACTGATGATGATGCACTGATATCAATGCATTAGAAAAGATAAGTAACCTCTCCATAGTCGCACTGCCAATACATACTGTTTTGTAGACTTGTACACCGTACTTTCTGCCTAAGATCAGCTTTTCACCCTCAAATAATGATACTTTTCTGTTTCATCATGTGGACTGAATTTGGATGAATGAATCATAGAAGTACAAAACATTAACCTAGATTATAGAATTTGAGAATTGGAAGGGAATTCATTTGCCACTTAGTCAAACTCACTCACAGAAAAAATCCCCAGTACAAGTTCTTCAACATGTGCATATGTAGACAAGACTTGAAGCCCTCCAATGATGGGAACTTATCACCTAGTATGACAGCTCATTATAATTTGGGCAACTTGAGCAATTATTGTTTCTCCTGATGCCAAGCCTAAAATTATCTTTACAACTTAAACCATCATTCCTCATTTTGCCTTTGAAGTTAAGAAGAACAAGTTTTATTCTTTCTCTCCATAATATGCCTTCATAAGCATGCTCCCTTTTTCTCCAGTAATTGTCAAGGAGAGTTTATTAAGTGATTACTATGTGTCTGATACCATTCTTAAAATAAAAGTTAAGGATATGCAAAAACTTTACATATTTTGTAGCTCACACTGCTCCTCTCCCACATCTGTGGATAATTTAACTGGTACAGTCAATTCTCCCTAAGAAATATGTCATGTATTTGTTTAAATAAATGACCGTTTTGTAATATATAATCTTAAAGTGGAACACCTTGAAAAGGAAATTTTTCCATATGTCCCCCAACAATTAATACTTTCACTTAGGAAACAACTCTATTTAATATTTGTTCTACAAATGCCTTTGAATGTAAATATAATCTTCCCTGATAGAACATAATTTCCTTGAAAGAGAAGGATGAGAAATGTCTGAGCCATAATGTGAAAATGGAAGAATTCAAGCCATGACTTCAAAGCCAGGTCATTATACTCTCTCTTTTTATCATTTGAAGGTGCCAAATAGCATACATTAAGAGAATGATTTTTTTTCAATTTTCATAATATTGTTTTACTGTTTTGTGGACAGAGTCTTTTGCTATAAAAGTTTTAGGGAAAATAACGGCTATTAACTCCTCCCCCATTCTCTCTGTCTCTCTGTTTCAGTCTCTTTCTCTGTCTCTTTGTCTTTCTCTCTCTCTGTCACACACACACACACACAAATCTCATGGAAAAATGGAGTATTACTAGGTTTATTGATCTTCTTCAATATGGCACAATTCACTATTTAACTTTCTACACTTCAATACCCCTCCCTTCAGCCAGCTTCTGCATTGGAATACAAATGTTTTGAACACAGATTCTATTTTTACTTTTATATTTACATTTTTTTCTAATGCTTAGCACATCTTCTTGCCACAAAGTAATCTCTTAATAAGTCCTTTAAAAATATTTTTACTCCCAAGCTGGCTTCATTCCAGATAAATTATAATGTTGAAAGAAACAGGAAGAAGACATATATACATATATATATATATATATATATATATATATATAATTTCAATATTGATATGTCCAGATAAGGGAGACAAAATATTTCAAAAGATGTTGTGATGATATGGATTTTTCACTTTGTCTAGAAGAGTTGAACAAATCTGGTGTTGGNCACACACACACACACAAATCTCATGGAAAAATGGAGTATTACTAGGTTTATTGATCTTCTTCAATATGGCACAATTCACTATTTAACTTTCTACACTTCAATACCCCTCCCTTCAGCCAGCTTCTGCATTGGAATACAAATGTTTTGAACACAGATTCTATTTTTACTTTTATATTTACATTTTTTTCTAATGCTTAGCACATCTTCTTGCCACAAAGTAATCTCTTAATAAGTCCTTTAAAAATATTTTTACTCCCAAGCTGGCTTCATTCCAGATAAATTATAATATTGAAAGAAACAGGAAGAAGACATATATATATATATATATATAATTTCAATATTGATATGTCCAGATAAGGGAGACAAAATATTTCAAAAGATGTTGTGATGATATGGATTTTTCACTTTGTCTAGAAGAGTTGAACAAATCTGGTGTTGGCATGATCTTCCCACAGTATAAAAAATGTAGGGAAATGGAAATCAGTTTGTAACTAAGGTCTTTTTTTTTTGTGGAGATCTTATCGTTTGTACTATCCTAAAATTTGCATTAGCCTATGAACATTTAAACTGCTTCTGTCTCCTAGGAAAGGAATATATTGAATAAACGAGAGGACAGTCAGATAGGATTTTGTTCTATTGTTTCAGCTTACTCTGGTGTAACAAATAAGTATTAAAGTTTATAATCATTAATAAATATGATTATGTATGCAGAAGCCTCATGTAACATTGTATATCTATTTAATCAAATATGCTAGACTAGTGTGTTGTCTAAAATGATAAGCGTTGTTTAATATTCAGTCATTTTCAGGCATGTCTGGCTCTTAAAGACCCAGTTTTCTGTTTTCTTGACAAAGATACTAGAGCAATTTGTCATTTAGTTATCCAGCTCATTTTACAGATGATGAAACTGAGGCAAAAAGGGAAAAGTGGCTTATGCAGGATCACAGAGAATCACAATCCAATGTGCCACTGAGCTTCCTTCCACATTGTAATACTATTATCTGAACCATATTGAAGAAAGGAATAACATTATTACTTCCCAAGAGAATGAATTATAATTTCTTGATGTAAGTTTTTAAATTGCAAACTTAGAGCCCAGATGCAAATTTCCTATAAATTTGAGTAGTTACCCTTATCCCAAAAATTCAGATTTTCATTTGACCCAAGTATACAATTTATTTCAGCTCTTTCAATGAGTGAGGAATCAGGAGCTTCTAGAAATAAGAATCCAATGATATATATAAAAAATAGCATACAGCTTAAAAAGAAAACAAAACATCAGTCTTCATGGATGCTCTGAGAAAAGGTGTAAAATGGAAGAACTTAGGGAAAGTAGTATGCATGTCTGTCCTTGTGGTTATGTACCTCATAGCCTATAGAAAAGAGCAAAGTTCTAATCCAGGAAAAAGATGACAAACAAACAATAACAATGGGTTCATTCTTCAATAATCCAAATGTTCATAGAGGATCAAAATTATATCACTATATCCAGATAATTCTAAAATGTGTCCAACTGTTGCTGATTAGACAAATAGAAACACTGAAGATGCTTCCACAGATTGGGCATAAGTAGCTCATTTGAACATTTGGGATGGAGATGATTCTAAATTTATATATCTCACTTTTTTTGAGCTACTTCAATCCTGTTATATTTATAGAGCCTATCACTTTCTTGGATGTAGGCATGACATATAGGACAATCCTTTTCAAATTCATCTCATGACTCAAAATCAAGACTAAATTTCTTCAGGGAGACCTTGAGAGAGTCTTGTATAGCTTCTTCTGGCCTTCATCTGAATCTTTGCTATATGTGAGTTTTCTGTAAAATAGACTTTTAGACAAATGTGTTTGGCATTCCACCAACATGGCCAGCCCATCATAATTGCAGTCTCTTATCTGTGTCTGCATGCTTACCAGTTCAGTTTAAGAGAAGACTTCAGGGTCATGTACCTTATCTTACCTGGAGATTTTCAAAATCTTTCTAAGAAAATCCAAATGCAAGCAATTCAATTTATTAGCACAATACTGACATACTGTCCAGGTTTGACAGGTATACAACAATGAGTTCAGCACAAAAGCTCTGTTGATCTTTAGTAGGTAACTCATAATTCTTCTCTCCCACACTTTCCTTCCAAGCCTCCCAAATACCAAGGTAGCTTTGTGCATCAGCCTCATTATCTATGTGGACATTTCTGGAAAGTTTACTGTCAGGGTAACTGAACTTATATATAGTATGTAACATTTCTCCTTTCTCTTTAACTGATGGTCCTATACATGGATCATATGGCTCTGGCTAGGAGAGAACTTCTCTTTTCTTTTGTGTTAATTGTCAGGCCAGAATTAGTACACGGGACAGAGAGTTTACACATGTTCTGTTGCATATCAGTCTCAAAGGCTTCATTGAGTGCACAATCATTTGCAAACAGAAAGTTATTCACCAACTGTCCCTCTACTATTCTTGCCTGTTGCCTTCTCCAGTTAAATGATTTACCATCATTATAATAACTGATTAGAAAACTTTTTATTCTTATTGAAGGAATGTTAAAACATCTTGCTAAAAGCATGGTAAAAAGTACACAACCCATATTCATTATATTGGGGACTGGGAAAACAGTGGAAGAGACATCTTTGATCTCCTAGCAGGCAATACTTGCATCTTATCTATTGCTTTGAGAGACATGTGTGTGGTCTATGGTGTTCTCTTCTAGCTTATCTACTCAGTAATTTATTTTAATGTTTATACAGTACAAGAAACTTTAGATCTACTCCTTTATTTGTTTTAAGATATTTTATTTGACCTGCTTTGTAAGCTTTATCCATATGTTTTGCTTTGTCCTCTCAACCAACCTTACTTAGTGACAAAAATCTAAAATAAAAGTTTTGCTTTGAACTAGCATCATTAAAATGAGATTTTCTTTCTTTTCATATGAATATAATGATGTATATTCTTAAAACTTGTTTGCTTGTTGAATTTACATAATAGATATTCTGATCACTTCTAGTTTCTTCATAATGTATTATTCACATTTCTCAGACTGATAAAAATCCATTTTCTTCATTGATCACTAAATTGAAACTTGCAAGATGTAGAATTTTGGAGACTGAGAGTTTTTTTCTCCCTCTGGAAATGTCAAGTAAGCACTTTTATCACATTTTTTTCATGATCTACTGGGGTTTTAGGGCTTTTTATTGATTTTGTTTTGCCTGCCCCACCACACTCCCCTCATATATCAAGAATTCATCCTACCTGATTGTAAAATTAATGATAAAGCTCTAGAATTCATTGGAATAATTTGGGTCAACTCAACCATTATCTTATGAAATATATTATCATACTTTTACTTTCTCTATCATGAATTTATATTTTATTTTTTGTATGATCTCCTGAACTTTGATATTCTAGACTTTTTGTTTTATTGTGCTTATGTAGGAAATAAGCAATACTCTTTCATACTTGACTTCTCACAAAATCATCTTAAAATATTATCACATATTTTCAGTTATATAATTATTATATTATTCCACTTTATTTAGATATTTCTTGTTTGCTATATATATACATTTGCCTCAGTAGATCAAATGTAGTACTAAAGATTTTCCAGTAGCAAAATTCTCATACATATTTTGAAATTTAGCAATGTCCTCTGACAAATATAATTCATGAACTTACATTTTATTAATGTTTATTAAAACCAAAGGCAATGATATTAATATTCAGCAAAATTTTTCACCAATATGATAGAGGATATTTTACATCAGTAAAAATGTAAGAGGAGTTCTCTATAAATGGCAAAATCCAAATGTGGATGATATTGTTTTTATTTTATTGAGCCTTAATTAATTATATGGCCTTTTCAGGAAGGTTCATGACTATTTGAAGTTGAATATCATTATAATCTAAAATAGAAAAAATATAAAGATGAAAATTGTATACATTCTATATGTTAAGAAGATTTGTATATGAAGCCCAATTAATCATTGAAAGCATGGAAAAGGGACAAATAAATGGATTCATAATTAGGATGAAGAGAATGGAATATATTGGACTTCAAAAGTTGTTTATTGTTCTTAATGATTTCATGTTGCTTCTTGGTTCAAAGCTCCATATTTTCAATATAATTTAATTTAGAAAGAGAATATAGTTGTATAGCCTAGAAATGGAGCAACTCCAAGGTATTAAAATTTGGAATACACTAGAAGGCAATGAATAGATATATGGAGATGTAATTATCTTCCTAAATCCCAGTTCCCTTCTAACATTCATACATTGTGATTCTACCTTTGTCACCTTCACTCTGCCATGTAATGAAATAGATATCCTTACTTTTCCTCCAAAAATATTCCTGACTCCTGGCATTTTAACTGACTGGCATGTATGCCTGAAAATCTTTCCTTCCTCACCTCTGACTTAAGTAAAATGACACCAATGCTGCTGCTGTTCTGTTTTTTTTTAACAAGACTCTCCATCTTGAGACTCAATATGTTCTCACTCTATGGTACAGTAGATAAAAAAATGAGGCTTGGTATAAGGCCAACTCAATTCTGCCCTTAGAAAATTATTAGCTTGTGACTTTGGGCTATTTTCTTTACCTTCCTAAGCCTCAGTTTCTTGACTATAAAATAAGGATAACAATAACAACTCCTCCCTAAGGTTGTGAGGAATAAATGAAATAATATACCTAGGATATTTAGTATGATGCCTGGAAAACAGTAGGCATTTAATGAATAATTATTTCATTATTTGTTTTGGTTACTGTCATTGCTGGAGTTGTTTTTATCTTCATCTCTACCTCTTTGTTTCTCAAGTTTCCATTAAAGTACCACCTTTTCCATGAAGTCTTTCCTAGTCATAGTGTTATAGACAATCTGGAGAAGGGGTTAATTGTGAGTGTTGAATCCAGAGTGGGACACCTAAGTAGGATAGTGAACCCAAAAGGATCACCCACTGCAGCTGATGTTACTAGAATAAAGGAATCTGCTCATCCCAAACTCAAGATTACTACAGTATCCCAGAGCTACCAACCAAGCAAGGAAACAGCTAATAGAATGATTCAGCTAACTGCCCAACTGAAGCCCTGTGCCTTGGATAATGTTTTTGTCGGACTACGGATTGATCATTAATGTTGAAGGAATATAATAAGTCTCTTCCCTTAAACTGATACAGGATTTAATCATCCAGAGCCCACTAGATCTTTGATGAAGCTCAGGCAAGTTGTAGGTTTAAAGATGATTTAATATCTAAAACATCTAGGGGAGAAGGAGATGGGTAATGGCTGGGTAAGTTGGAACAGGAAATCCTTAACTATATTTAAATGAATATATTATTGATGAATCCTCTCTCATATATTGCTGATCAAAGTTTTAGGTTGTTAATGGCCTGGCTGAGGCCAGAGAAGCCCAACCTAAAGTCAAGGTTATCCTGCTGAATGATAGGATTGTTGATATTCTTGGTCAATATTAATTCAGGAACAGGGATGGATGAAACACAGTTGAGAGCTGGTTGTTGGTTGATGAATGAATAGAGCACAAGCTAGGCCTACCCAAACCCCCCTACACTACCCAAATATCTCACAGATGTGACCCAGATGGGTTCAAATCCCTGTCTTTTATACCTGAGCTTAACTGCCCTGGCTCCTGCTAGGCTTCTGCCAAGCTCAGTCCATTCTATATCCTGAGCAGGTAACTGTCCATCATCTTCACTTCAACATCACTGTCAAATATTTTCTTACAATAGTTAATCTTAGTTCCTTCTCTCTGAAATTATTTCCAGTTTCCACTATATACATATCATCCATATGTAATTGTTTTGGTGTTTTCTCCTCCAATTGTCTGTAAGCACCTAGAACTAAATTACTGTTGTTGGATTTTTTCCCTGTCTTTTTTTATATCACAATTCCTAGTACATAGTAGAGGTTTTATGAAATTCTTGTAAAATGCTTGATGATTTGCTTTGCCTTCTATGAAGGAATCCTGGAGAAGAGAGGTATATCCAATGCTTTTGCCTTTTAATTGGTCTATAGACTAATGAGTGATAAAAAATGTTTTCTCCTTTAAACTTCAGAAATAGCCAGGCATAATTTGTAACCCCATTATAATATGGCCTTATATGCATGGATTACCTATGATAACAATATTATATTGCCTCAAATAAGTTAAAAGTTTTCTTTCATATACACATTGTAAATTTGAGTTGTTACATTGTCAATAAATACTAGTTTGGGTGACAAGTGTACTTATATCTCAAAGCAAAAGAAAATAATTCTGACCCCATCAGGACACAAGTGCCAATGAATTATATGAAATGGAAATTATCTAGGAAAAAATCTTTAAACTTTTGTTTTCTGTTATATAATCTTATTTTACTTCAGGGCATATATATGCATATATATTTTTCTTGTGTGTATATGTACATATACACACTCACAGATACACATGCACATGTATCTCTTCCACATCATGAGGGTTAGGGGTAGGGCACTCCTTAATATAGAAAATCTACATAAAAATTTTTGTCCCTTCCTTCAAACCAGAGAAGAAATCTGATTTAAAATTTTTTTCTTTTATGAATTTTTATCATAATAATTATTGCATTTGGATTAAGTTTTTGGCCAGAGGTTATATGTAAATCAATATTAAATATCTACATTTTGAACATCATCTGATTTCTCATTCTTTTTGCAAAATTTAGCTTTTTTTACTTATTTTAACTTTAACAAAAGGAGTGGTGCATATCCATGTTATTAAAAGATAAAATATTGATATAATACTATACATATATTTTATGCAGTACTGAGTTTCTAAACTTTTTCTGTGTAATCTGTGGATGTTTGCATGTCCTCTTTGTATTCTGCAAAATTCCACCAAATTCCCATTTCTCATACTGACCAGTGATATAGCAAAACTACAATGAGGAAAGCCACTACATTTTAAGGATGCATGAGTATATAAATATATGTGTATGTGTCTATATATATGTGCATATATACATGTATATATATGTTTGTATATGCAAATATATACATATTAGATGTGTACATATGCATAACTAGTCATAAAAGATACAGATTTTTAAGAGGTAATGCTAAATATTTGCAATTCTCAGTTAATAATTTTAGTAATCACTTTCTATAAACATAAAGTAATTAGTGACACAAATATATTTCTATTGCTCATTGATTTCTTATTTTCATCAATAATCCAAATTATATTATATTATGTAGTCTAATTTATTCTATTTTGATTACATGTTAGCAATGTAACAATATATAAGGGTTATTGTCATTTCAAGTCAAGTAAAAACAAATTTAAGATGGGAGCCATTATAATAACTGAATGTATAAATATTCTATTTAATTGGCCCAAGACATTTTTTGTGACCATTAACCTCTCAATTACAAATTAGTTCCAGTTGATTGCAAGCTAACAATTAAAAAGAATACAATAATGGAAAATGGCCAAATATAATTTAAAATACAGCCATAAGAAATGCATCAACCTAAGGCTTGCCATGCTTAAGATCATAGTGTGTACTCACCTGTCAAGCAAATGCATTTTCCTTTTTTTTTTTTTTTTTGCATAAGGAAAATTTATGGAAATACATCATAGCCACAGCTGGCTATGGATGCATTTATTCCATATAATATATAATTGCCACCTCTTAAAATCTTATAGTTATTGAAAATCTAATTAGGAATAAAATGTTGTTATCCATTAAATTTATAATTTCAATTTCCCCGTTAAAATATATTTCCTCTTCCTCAGATTATTTCTAAAAATCACTGTTCTTTGTAATACATTCAGCATACTGATTGACCTTACTTTCAGCATTGGGAGCATAAATAAAAAAAGTAATTTAAAATAAATTCTCCCAAGGATTTCATTTATAATTTCATAGAAGAAATCATGCAAACAACAAAATAACCTAAATGATTATTAGTATAAGAATTAATTCATTCAACAATATTTTACAGATCCTTTAATATGTGCAACATTCCACATTTACTTTAGGAAACCTCTTTCTTGGTAGTGTCAAGATGATGTAGTATCAAAGAAAAAAGTCAACCCAGATGCCTTAACAGAAACCCTCAAAATATCTAGAAAATCTACCAGATGAAATTCTGATTAGGAAACCAAATAAAAATACATGAAAATGAATTGTTATCATTGTTTTAACCACAAATGATTTATCACAATTATTTCAATCAGTGGATATAGATAATTCATTTATTTAAAGGAAAAGAAAGAAAATGGGTCTTTAAATAATAGGCCACATATTATCTAAGTAAAATTGAGTCTGAATTCTATCTAATTCTGAGAAATCAGAGGTCTTTCCAATAAGATTTTAGGTAAAGCTAGGATAACTATTATCACAATTGCTGTTGTATGTAGTGCTATAAATACTAGCTAAAGGAATAAGACAAGCAAAAGAGACTGATGGAATAAGCACAGGCTAGGAAGAAACATAAACTGGTCTTAGGCCCCAAAAGATCTAGTGGAAGAGCTCAAAAATAACTTTATCTTATTTTAACAAATAAGATAAAAATCAAAAAAGACAACTAGAGGAAAATAATGGTAATGTAGGAAAACCATGAAAAAAGAATTAATGAATTTGTAAAAAACAATCTCCACCCCAATTTAGGAATATATTGAAAAATTTGTTGAGGAAAATAACTCTTTGTAAATTGGAATTGCCTAAGTGGAAAAAGAGATACAAAAGGTTACTGAAGAAGACAAGGTTTTAAAAAGGAGAAGTACCCAAATGGAAAGGGAGTTATATAAACACACTGAAGATAATAATCACTTAAACATCAGAATCATATAAATTGAAAATAATGACTCCATGAAGTTTCAAGATATAAACAAATTTAAAAGAATGAAAAATAGAAGAAAATATGCATATTCTCATTGGAAAAAATAACTTACCTGGAAAATCGATCATGAAGAAATATTTTAAGAATGATCAGACTATATGTAAAACAAAAGCAAAAAAAATCTACTCTAATATTAAGATAAATTATCAAAGGAAACTGCATTGACATGCTAAAATCAGAGGGAGAAATAAATGAAGGTATCCATTAATCACTTCCTGAATGAGATTCTAAAAAGAAAAATCGCAGAGAAGTCATGGCAATATTCCAAAGCTTCCAGATCAAAGAAAAATATCATTAACCATCCAGAAAGAAACAATTAAAATATTAAATATTCTAGTCATATTACAGAATTCCTAGATTACTATTCAGTATTATGCTAGAAATGCTAGCTATAGTAATAATAAATGAAAAAAATAAAGGCATTAGAATAGTCAATGAGGAAATAAAGGTATCACTTTTTGAAGCAATATTATATGATGGAAATCTCATAGAATCTTAGAAAATCAATCAAAAACAAATCAAAACAGGTAAAACCTTTAGCAAAGTTGCAGATATAATATAAAATCATATAAAGTATAATCATTTTTGTATATTACAAATAAAGACCCACAATAAGGGAAAGAGAAAGCCTATTTAAAATAATAATGAATACTATAAAGTATTTGGGAGTCTACGAGCCAAAACAGGCACAGGAACTATATGATCACAACTAGAAAACTTTTTTACATGAAGTCAGTTTAAAACATTTGGAAAAAAATATTAATTGCTCATGGTGTTATGTTAATCTTAACAGAGATATTTGGGGAAGCTGAAGAGATGATCTGATATTAGAAACCTGCAGGACTCACTTCTCCCCCATACACAGGCTAGAGTGATTAGGGAGGGGTAGGTACTCCTTACTATTCACCCCTCCCACCAAGCAGTTGGAAATCAGTTGGAAATGGAGGCAGAACTGATATCTTTTGACAAGGGTCAGCAAGGCAAATCTCTAATGATGTTCACTTTCTAAATTTATATTCCCCACAGATTTGACCATAGGATAATAGGATAAGCTTGATGTCTTGTTGTTACTGGGGACATAAGAATCTAACTTGTATCGGCTGGAGAGCTGAAGGAAACCTAGCTGAAGTTGGATGTAAGTATTCCCAGCATAATAAACAGGCACTGCTCCCAAAAGATGAATTTTATACTGATGAAAGAATAAGGGAAGGCAGGGAAGGGGTTTCAAGGATTTGGATAAGATCTGGGAAGCCCTGAACTGTTAGGTAGAAACTGCCCTTTATGAATTATGAATTGATACAATAGTTCTTATAATTCACATTATCATTACAAAATCTGTATTCCAAAGAGATTAAAGATAGGGGTGTGGGAAGGGAACTCATCCTTTCATTATGTTGCTTTGTTTTTAATCAGTGCCCTGGAGGTCATTTACTATTGAAATGTGCAGGCATAGATGCCTGCAGAGAAAAGAAATTGAAAGCAAAGAGAGGGGAAACTGATCCCACAAGCACTGCCCCCCCCAGTGGTGCCAGGCAAATTAAGGAACTATGATTGGTTCGTGAGATGTGATGTTGAAGAGTTAGTGGGTGGAGAAAACTACTTATAAAGGCAGGCCCAAAGCACTGGGCACATACTCTCCCCATCTTCTGGCTGGAATTTTGAACCTGAAGGAGCCCCTGTCAGTGGTGAGCTTCAATTCGTCAAACTGCATATAGGGTAGTAATCTAATCAGCTTTTTACCACTTTCCTACATTTTCCTCTCTTTACTATCACTACTTGGATATAATAAAACTACTAAATCTATTATTACAATTTGGAGATGAGTACTTTTATTTTCTTCATTTTCTTCACTTTTTACTCTTTCTAAACTATCCTTAAGTCAGTTTATCAGCAGCTAAGTATGGAGTTTGGAACTCTCTCTTCTTTCTAAGTTTGTAGAGTAGTTTGAAGTAAACAAAAGGGCAGATTAGCCTCCATGCTATTGGTTTGATACTGTAAAGCCTTTCACTTCTACTCTTAAACTATGGCTGCTGCTCCCTCTTGACCATTGCTGATTCCTCAAGAGTTCTGATGGGATGGGTGAGAGATTAACCCCCTTTTTCCTTTACCAACTCAGAGCTGAGTAGTGCCTGAGAATAGCTGAATAGCAGGCCATTGCATGCTGCTGTCTGGTAAACCATTTTTTAAAGCAACAATCAGTCTGCCCTCATAGGGCTCCACCTGGTGAGATGCTTCCACACACCCCCACCCCCACCTCCCATGAAGCCATCCAGCAGCTCCATGAAGATTCCTAGTGGGTAGGACACACAGAAAGGGGAACCAAGGACTGAGTGAAAATGGGTTACAGATTAAAGACTAATGGAAAGAAAACATAAGGCGAGAATGAAGACATGCAGACAAAGAAAGTTCTGGCATAGTGTAGTCAGACAATGAGTAAGCTCTGGTGGTCAAGAGCTTCCATAGTTCAGAGCTTAACCCTTAGCAGACATACTGATCCTTTATTCGAGTTACAACTGTATAGGGGATAGGGAAAAAAACAAGCAGTCTGATACATTGGCACTAAGAGGTAATCACCAGAAGATACAAACAGTTGGAACCTAAAACAATAGGTAGAGCTAACACCTAGATCAGGAGTTCCTATGGCCTAAGACATCTACAGTTGTTTGATACATTTGTTAATTGATTGTTTTAGGTAAAATAAGGAGCCTGAGATAACTGACCCCTCTCCCAGAGTGTAGCCTTAGGGAAGGGCTAGGAATTTGGCAAGGTTGAGGTTCAATTTTACTCAAGGTTACAGAAATCAATCCTAAGCAATAAGAGTCAGTTTTTGAGTACTCTCAAAATAATATCAAGATTAATGTATACCTGGATTACAACATCCAAGCCTACAACCTTGTCTCCCAGAACTCTGAATTGGTAAGAAGGGGTTGATCAAACCTACAAGCAATCTCATAATTTAATTTTAATTATTATAAAGGGAAAGGCCCTAGTTTTACAAAAGTATTTAGTGTAGTTTGGGGTGGTGGTGGTGGTAATAAAGTACTGGAAATTGAAGGTGCTTCCATCTTTTGGAGAAAGTCTGAATAAGTTTTAGTATATTATTCTAATGGAATATTATATCATGAAAAATGATAAACAAGTTGATCACAAAAAAAAGAAAAACAAAATATGGAAATCACACAATGTAATGTAAAGTGAGCAGAACTAGGATAATTTTTAAATAATAATAGTAGTAATGGAGGATGATTGACTCTGAATGACAACTATTATCAGTAATTCAAGGATCCAGGAATACTCTAAGGCAGTGATGGGCAAACTCCGGCTCATGGGCCAGATGTGGCCCCCTGAAATGTTCTATATCTGGCTATGGGACATTATTCCCAATCTGATGAATACAATGAATAGGGTACAATACAATGAAACTTGGAAAGAGTTGCCTTAGAAACAGACTGACAGATGAGCATTTCCTTTCCTTTGGCCCCCTCTTTAAAAAGTTTGCCCATCACTGCTCTAAGGATCTCATGATAAAAGAAAAAAAAAGAGGATTCACCATTGCAGAGGAAATGAAGTCTGGATGCCTCCTAAATTTCTAGAAAATTCCCAGGCCCTGATCTTCTCAAGATGCACTAAACCTGCCTTAGATGGTATAAAGGTACTGGTCTGTGGCAAGTTTGGCAGGGCCCATCTTAAAGATCCCAAGTCCTAACTGACTGAGATCTCCCACTCACTGACAGCTATTGTCACATACAGAACTGATGTATGTCAATTTAATGACTTAAATTGAGGTCATACTGAATCCAAGTGAAGCCCTCCAGCTACTACACTGCACTCCATCATCGAAACAAAAGAAATCAATGAGAACATTAAAACATTTTATTTTATTTTATACTATCATTCCCTTTCAAATAAATCTATTTGATTTCTCTATTGATTCATGATGTATCAAACTCTGATGATAATTTTTTTCTTTCTCTCTTCTCTTTCTATTATTGCTAAGAACTTTTAATTTTACCTTTTTGATATTTCTCATATCTTCCATTACTTTTCAAACTTCATTGGCACCATTAAAGGAGACATCTTGCAATGTCCTCAATGATTATTAAAATTGGTCCCATATAACCCTTCTAATATTTATTATCTCCTTTCTTCTCTAAGCTGCTAGCCATGCTTTATTTGACTATATCTATCAATGTTCATCCAATACTCCAAATCTCTCAGTGATGGTTTTAACAACCATGTAAAATTTAAATTAATTTTCCTGGCAATGCATCCTTTGGCACTTTTCAAATCTTATCAGTCTTTTTTCGTTATACTTTTTTTTCATATAATCCATAATCCATCAAAAATGAACTACTTTAGTTGCCTAAAGTTGCATAACACTCTTCTTTCATTTATCCTATGTCAGCAATACATTTCCTTATTCCCAGGTAATGACTGAATCTACTTTTTCTTTAAAGCTCATCTCAGATCATTCCATGGAGCCTTCCTGACACACCCAGGCAACAATGCTTTCTCTTTCTCTCTTAGTTCCTTTATTATTACATTATGATATATTTTTCACATGTTACATTTCACCAGTTATTTCTGTGTCTATCACTTTTATTTACTAACTTGAAATCTCTATTAAAGGTAATGTCATGTTTCACCTCAACTATCTTTTTCAGTATTCTACACAGAGTAGATATTGTGTGTGTGTGTGTGTGTGTGTGTGTGTGTGTGTGTGTGTGTGTGTGTGTAGATTTGAATGGGAATTCATGAATTGACATTATTTCATAGACTGTGATTGAGGTCCCTTCAAATGCTATATTTATTAACCTGTCATTCTCTGATCTTTTTCTCCTTAAAACAAACTCCTACAGATGCAATTTTCTCCCAGAAATTTAGCAAAAACAATTCACTGTCTTTATATAGTGTTTAACATATATATATATATATATATATACACACATATATATATATACATTTATATACATACATATATATATATCCCAAACAGTGACATTTAAATATTACTATCCTTACAGTGTCTTTCAAATTTAAAAACAGCTTCTTCAAGTAAGTGAAGAAACACTATTGTAAGTGATTATTATTTAGCTTGCAAACATCAGGAACAGTCTGGAAGGGACTGATGTACAGGAATTTTAAAAAGCTATTCAAGAAATGAAACTAATCTTATGACTGAAAATAAAAGAATGAAGCCTCTGGTCCCCAGGTGAATGTTATTCTATTTTGAAGCTTCTATTTTGTACTTTCCTATCTTGAGAGGCAAGAGATCCATGCGTCTATGTTGTCCCTAGGAATGGATTTTAACATCTTAAAGTCAAGTTTGATATAGGAAAGATTATCTCCTTATATTTTATCTGATTATTGACATAGGTAAAATACAATATTTAGAATGGCATGTTTATTTCCTTTCCCTTTTTCTGGTGGCTTTTATATTCTTTTGATATTTTGAAGAGAATACTTCATATCTGTGGGAAACATCACAAGTTCATGTTGAAAGAAAATGAGATATTTGTCAGTGCTCCAAGAATTGTGAAAATGGAAGGACAAGAATGCAGAATGAGCCAATGTTGTACTGATATTCAAACAAATTTATTACTTGAACTTTATTTCAAATCCTTGATTCTGAACAATGGAAGTTTGCAATTGAATCATTTTACTTCAAGACAGATTTACTTGCTTTTGTAGAAAAATTCTGTGTTTATAACATGGAAATATCTTTGAGTATATATTAAAAAAAGCTTTGGAAAAATATATTAGAACTTTAAGGGAGTAGAGTCAAGATGGTGGCTTATAAGTAGCAGAAGTTAAATCCTCTGCGAATTTCCTTCCACATGAAAAGTAAAATAAGCACTTGAAAATGGACAGAAAGGAAACCTCAATAACAAGACAGGGCCACAGGTCTCTCCTGCTTCATTCAACCCAAAATGTACACAGATAAAGTTGAATTCTTGGGTACAAGGGAAATACCAACACCCTTCCCCCACCTACTGCACTGACACCTATAGTAGGATTCTGTCTGACTGTCTGAATGTCTGTAAGATCCAATGGCAAAGGTGAGAATTTCAACAGAGTACCTTGGTATTACCAAAGGAAAGTCAAGGCTTTGACTGGGTGGCTGGCAGGGAGGCAGGTTGCAGAGAGGAATAGAGAGGAGGACCAAGGGTAACTACCTTCAGCCTTCAGACCTTCACCTTTACCTTCAGCCTTTTGTTTGTCCTTAGGGCTCAACTGGAACTGCCTAATCCAGTTAATTAGCACAGCAGAGAAGTTCCTTCAGGGGAGAAAAACTCAAACTCACATATCCAGCAAACAGAGGAACAATAATACAGACAATAAGGAGAGAGAAATAAGGAAAAAAATAGGAGTAAACAACAGAAAAAAAGAAATTACGATTGACAGCTTCTATTCATGTAATGAACAAAGAACAAATGGAACACAGGAGGATCAAGAACACAACAAAAACTCAGAAGCTCCAGAGAATTGAAATCAAGCTCTGGAAGAGTGGGAAAAAACAACAACAACAACTCATA
This sequence comes from Gracilinanus agilis, assembly GCF_016433145.1. NCBI lineage: Eukaryota > Metazoa > Chordata > Mammalia > Didelphimorphia > Didelphidae > Gracilinanus > Gracilinanus agilis. The sequence goes on along the minus strand of NC_058132.1, from coordinate 663,522,437 downwards.
AAACAAATAAGAAAGGTTGAAGAAAACTGGGAAAAGAACTTAAAAAGCAAAGTAGGTCATCAGGAAATAGAGGCACTTCAACTACTTCGACTAAAACAAGAAAATAGTGTTTTAAAAGCCAGAACTGACCAGCTTGAAAATGAGATAAAGAAAGTAAAATAAAAACAATGACCTATAAAGAAAAATAGATCAAAAGGAAAAGGAGGATAAAAAGTCAGGGATGAAATTTAGTCTTTAAAAATTAGAATTGAACCTGTAGACTTGAATGACTTTACAAGGTGGCAAGAATCTATAAAACAAAATTAAAAGAATGAAAAAATTGAGGAAAATATGAACCACCTCATTGATGAAATAAGTGGCATGGAAAATAGATCCAGAAGAAACAATTTAAGAATTATTGGACTAACTGAAAATCATGACCAAAGAAAAAGCCTGGACATCTTTCTATAGGAAATTATCTATGAAAATGGCCTTGATATTCTTTAGCAAGAGGGTAAAATAGAATTTGAAAGAATCCACAGATCATCTACCATCTACTGCATTAAATCCTCAACTGATAATGTCCAGCGATGTTTTAATCAAACTCAAGAACTTCCAGCCAATGAAAAGATACTACAAACTGCTAAAATAAACAATTCAGATATCAAGGAACCATAGTCAGGATTTCACAGGACCTGGTTGCATCCACGCTGTAGGACTGGAAGGCATGGAATATCAAATTCAAGAAGGCAAGGGGACTGGGTGTAACATGGAAATGGCAGGGTAGAATTCCTGCAAAATACTGGGTCAAGCCTCACCCAGAATTCCAGGGGAATCCCCTGGAGAACTCTGGGTGAGGGGACAATTCAAAGGTAGTTAGAGTTAATTTATTCCTGAGGGTTGAAGTGAGCAGGTGACTGTTTGCTGATTCAAGTTTTGGATAGATTTGGTGGCCTGTGGCAAAAGCCATTTAGGTTCTTCACTTCTTGTAGCTTGTTTAGCTGAAATAGATCTTTCCTGGAATAGCATTTTGTTATCATTTAGTTATTTTAGATATTAGAAGTGATATTTAGATATTAGAAGAAGATATTTGAGGGCAAGCTAGTTATAAAGTCTGCCACTCCCTCCTGGGGGGGATATTTTTACTTAAAAGTTAAGGGCTTCTCAGATCTTATCTAAATCCTTGAAGCCCCTTCTTTACCTTCCCCTTCCTCTTTTAAGAGTAAAAGTTCATCTTTGAGGTAGCTGTGCCTGGCTATTATTTTGGGAATACTCACTTCCTCCATAAAGCTTGGTTCCTTTCAGTTGCCAGCCCAACAAGTCAGATTCTCATTCTGTCCCCTCAAGCTTCTCCTATCTTCCCTAGTCAAACCTGTGGGGAAATAAGTTGAGGAAAGACAATATCATTAGTGAATTGCCTTGCTGAGCCTTGCCAGAAGTCATCTGTCCTGCCTCCATTTCCAACTGATTTCTAACTGCTTGTTGGGAAGGGGAAGAAAGGAGCACTGAGCTAGATTGAGCCCCTCCGTTCTCACTCAAGCCTGTTGGTGGGGGAGGAGAGAGTCCAGCTGCTACAGATATCTGGCCATCTCTTCAGGTTCCCAAATATCTCTATTAAGATCAATATAACACTGGGTCTACAACCAAGAATCAGCTACCCATAAAAAGTGATTATATTTTTTACAGGGGAAAGAATGGCCAATTTATAAAAAAAGAAGATTTCCAAGCATTCCTGAAGAAAAGACCAGAGAAACAGAAAATTTGATGCTCAAATATAGAACTCAAGAGAATCACCAAAAGGTAATTAAGAACGAAAAAAAAAAAATTAAGGGACTCAATAAGGTCAAATGATTTGTATTTCTATATGAAAAGATGATATTGGTAACTCTTAAAATTGTTATTATCATCAGAGTAGGTAGAAGAAGTATACTTAGAGGGCACAGTGGTTAACTGTAGAGGACAATATATAAAAAAAATATTGCAAATATAAATAATATGGAAATAGGTTTTGAACAATAATACAAGTATTACCCAGTGGAATTGCTGATCAGCTCCGGGAGGTGGGAGGGAGGAGGGGAGAGAAAAAAAAGAATTATATGACCCTGGAAAAATATACTAAATAAATTAATTATTAATTTTAAAAATAGCTTTTAAAATCCCTGCTAGCAATTAAAGGGCTACTGTCAACTCTCTCCTCTCATCCTCTAGCATAAATACCTTGAGGAAGTCATTAGATGGTTCAACTTCTTCTTTTACTTACTACTAAACCCCTGAAATCTGGCTTCGGAACTCGCTATCTAGCCAAACTGTCCTCTCTAAGGTTATTAGTGATTGCCTATAAAATGAAAATGAAAGAGATTCTGTCAATCCCCAAATTTCTTGATTTCCCTGTATTTTAATTTTGGATCTATTGGGCACCATTTCCTTTTAGAAATTCTGTCTTTTCTAGGTTTCTGAGAGAACCGTCTCCCTCATTTCTTCTCATATTGTCTGATTAATCCAGATAAAATTTCCTTCATGCATCATCATCATTCAGACCATTCTTAGTATGTCTGGCTATCTACCAAAACTTTGTCTTAGATCAGTGATAGGCTGTGTGACATTATTCCTAATCTGATTAATACAATGAGTAGGATACAATACAATGAAACTTTGAAAGAGTTGTCTTAGAAACAGACTGACAGATGAACATTTCTTTTCCTTTGGTTCCCTCTTTAAAAAGTTTGCCCATCACTGTCTTAGATTATTCATTTTTTCTCTATGTTATATCTCATTTTATGATCTAATTGGTTTCATTGGGTTTGATTATCACATCTATTCAGGAGATTAGAAGATCTACATATCCAACATAAGCCTTTCTCCTGAATTCCACTGGTGTATAATCAACTTTTGGACAAGTATTTTTCCTTATTATCTCTTTGGGGTACAAACCCAGCAGTGGTATGGCTGGATCAAAGGGCAAGTATTCTTTTAAATCCTTTTGCAAATAATTCCAAATTGCACTCCAGAATGTTTAGATTAATTCACAGCACCACCAGCAGTGTGTTAGTGTCCAATTTTGCTACATCCCCTCCACCATTTACAGATGTCACTTGAAGTGATTAATTTTCTCATTATGTATTTTCAGAAAGCTTCTATCATTCCCTTTTCTTGCCTATAGTCATGACTACTTTTGATCTTTCCAAGGTGAATTACTATTGATGAGGCACTTAGCATCATATCATGAGACTTTTTGTGGGAACACCTGTATGTGCGACTCTGATGCACAGTATTTACCAGCTGTTTGACTTTAACTCTCTGATTTTTGACTACTTAAATCACAAGGTTTTAAAAAAATCAAATAACACAGTGATAGCATAATTTAAGGTGCTATGTTCTTCTTTTCTCTTCTAATGTATAAACCACCAACAAACATCTACATTACAAAATACAAAATATAAAAACCAAAATTTCAATGAAAATTTTAAAAAAACTCAGAGAAACAATTTTCAATCAATTAATCAAGCCAGTATTAATTTGGATCCTCTTATATATCAGCCATTCTATTAGATGCTGGTATTTTAAAAGACCAAATAAAAACCTTCCTACTTTCAGAGATTTTATATTCTTATGGGAAAAAAATAAAAGATTTTTTTATTTAAATACATATTAAGTAAGTATTTAAGTACGTGTAAAATATATCCAGAACAAAATCATAAAGGCAATAAATTTTTTAATGGATCTACTAAGGGTGGAAGAAGAAGATAAACATACTGTAGTAGTTTTTTTTTTTCTTTTTTCCAAGAAAGGTCTATAAACTTTTGTTTGGTGGAAGCAACAATGAAGGAAGAGGAAATAAAAAAACCTTTCTCTGGTCAATCAAGGGTTAGAGGTAGCAGAAAAATTTCCTACATTCATCCCTAAACCCTATCCATGGGAAATAGGACATTCAGAAGAATTCATGACTTTATGTATTTTGTGAAATAAGCTATCTAACAGAAGATGCTCAATAGGGAGAGGAAAGCTTTTTTGCCCAAGAGGAATGCCTGGCACAATAAGATTCTGCAGAAGGATCTTAAATAGGGCACAGAGAAAGTTATTCTGTCCCAATGTGCACAATGTATATCTTACTCAGTACAAAGAAGAAAATTGAGCTCATAATTTTAAGAAAAATGAAAGAAACCTCTCCATGCACTTATCTTGATAAGTGCACTTTAGGTGACCACCTTTTGTTAAAAAGTTATAATCTCTTTGATTTCACAGATGACAGACATTTCAGGCATTGTCTTTTTTTTTTAAAGACAAAAGTCTATCGTTTCATTTCATTTTATCACAGGAGTGAATTCAGTGGACTACAATATATTGGAGCAATTGTCTTAGCCACTTTTTAGTCTTGCAGAAAATGTAATAAGTGGGTTAAAAAAAAGACTAGCCTTTTCTAAATGCTTTGCAATTCGCATAGGGATGTTAAATCTCCAAATATAGGTTTCATTTCACTGAATGTAGTTAAAGTATCTATTATTCATATTTATGACCCCTTACATCCAACAAAATATGATTTTTGGATTTTACCAAGCCAACCTATATATGAATGTGGTGCTTTTCAATCCACTAATTCCTCAAAATATTGCTAAATGCTACATTTAATTTGATGTATTTGAATGTAGGAATCAATTCACCAGAAGCAATCTTTGCAAAATATCCACCAACATTTATTAAATGACCACTATGTGCACAGAAAAATGATAATGTTTTTAAAGCATATTTTTAAAAGAATGAAAATACTTAGTCTTTTCAAAGTTTTATCCTAAAAATTTAGTTGTGTAAAATGTTAGAATTCTAAATGAGCAAGTATGTAAATAGACATTCCTTTCCCCCCCAAAACCTTAATTTCTGTGCATTGGCTCCTTGGTGGAAGAGTGGTAAGGGTGGGCAATGGGGGTCAAGTGACTTGCCCAGGGTCACACAGCTGGGAAGTGTCTGAGGACAGATTTGAACCTAGGACCTCCTGTCTGTAGGCCTGATTCTCAATCCACTGAGCTACCCAGCTGCCCCCTATAAATAGATATTCTGAAAGCATTACTCACGTAGTTCTTCTCTTCAAGTGCCCATAACACACAATCTTGATTAATAACATATTTATTTTTTTAATTTTTGGTGAAAAATTAAACTTAGAAAAATTTTATTCCGTAAATCATATAGAATTTTAACATTTCATGCTTTTTCTTAGATCAACCAAAAATCATTTCAAGTCTGAGTATGACACATCTTCACTGAGATTTAATGGTTTATATTTTCCTCAAATGTTCTACAATTAAATATATAAGTATGCATCTGTGTGTGTTAAGTTCCCTGTACAATGTTTCATTCCTTAAAAATATTTGATCCTAATACTTTTATCATAAAGATTGTTCATTTTTATTGTTAGCATTGTGAACTATTATATGATGATTCCATCTTCAACAAGCAAAAAAATTACTTAAAAAACTAATGAGTTTTTAATAATGACCCATTATGATTTTAACTCAGGCCAATTTGACACCGATTTTATTCTATTACTAAGTTAAAAATATTTTAAGTCTGGTCTTCCACATAGATCTTTCTGAACAGTAAACAGGAGCTCAGGAAGAATTTAAATATGGAAATAATGATGTGACTAATATTCCTTTCAAAATTCTAAGGGATTAGAAACTTCTTTCACTTTTATCTTCTAAAATAAAAAGTATCATAGTGAATCAATATAATCCAGGTTATAAGCCAGGCTTGTGACATTTTGCATGGGACTTTCCTAATTAGTGAAGAGAATGAAAATGGGATGTTGTTCTTCTGAATGTGGGGCAGATTAGTTTAAAAAGTAGGGAAAGAAGAAACAGTCTTTATTTTTACTTTTAATGAGGCCCCTGAGTCCCAATTCTTTGTAGAAATAACTTAGATTTTAAGAAAGAGAAAAACTCTCTTGCAGGATCAAACATAGGGGAAGCCACATTCTTAATTTATCCCTGATTGCCTGCTTGTCTTCTTAGAGATTAAGGAAATTTCCCTGAATGTGACATGAGTCTATATTCTTAGGTGGGCTGAGATCTCATCTTATTATTATTTAAACAGAGCATTCATCTTGAATGTGTTCATTAGCATTTTCCCTCCACATCAGTAATTTTACCTCATTTAGCCTCAGTTTCCTCATCTTCAAAATGAGACCTTCGGAAGTAGGTAGTCTCTAAGGACCCTTCCAGCACTAGATCTCTGAAAAACTAAATTCCCTAAGTGAACATTGGGAAAATATTTCAACCAGAATTTTAACTCTCTGCTGAAGTGTGGTAACTTGACTTCATTTATTTTAATTTAATATCATGAATTCAATTTCATTATTTTTTTTCTTTTTTAAGTAAAGATATTTTATTTTAACAATTTTTTATAATAACAATTTTCCTTATGAGTTTTCTGAAATTATATATCCAAATTATCTTCTTTTTCTCTTTTTTCTCACTTCCCAGAGATGATAAGCAATTTGTTCAGGGTTATTCATACATTATCATCCAAAACATATTTCCATATTGTTATTAAAAATTTTCTTAACAAAATCTTGTTGATTAATATTGTTCTAAGAACTAGATAGAAAAGATAAATAGTACCGGTTCTGTCCTCAAGGGTTTTCCATTGTTTTTTGTGTAACAAAACAGTATCATGTATACATATATAAGTATTATGAAATTAAAATTGAGATGTAGATAAAATATATTGTCTACAGCTACTCAGCTAGAAGTGAACAGAAGATATATTTGTTTCCAAATCTTCCTAATACTATGTCCAGCAATATGACTATTAACAAGTATGGGATTTAGAGCTACAGGATTTAGTTTTAACTATCAATCTTCCTATTTCTTCCTATTTGACTATAGACAAGACACTATTTTCCTTTTCCCCTAGTCATCCCAGCTATAAAATGAGGCAGCTAAAGTCCCATTAACCTATAAATAGATGATGCTATAATCCCATCTGCATTATACCATACTGTCATCTATTAATTAACTTCCATTTTATTTGATATTTTGATTTTTTTTAATTTTTATGACTACTCTTCTAATCTAATGAAATTCCCTGTAAAATTCTTAATAGATTGGAAATATTTTCAACATATTCCTAAGATGTCAAGTTTTCCTAACTTCAAACTTCAGGAAACACATTAACTTGAATATGTTTTAAAATGCATATTTATTGAAAATAATTTTATTCGTGATGGTATATATTATATTTTATTCATATAAAATATTGTTCTGAGAAGGAGCCCATTTCTTCACCCAACTATCAAAGAGGTCCATTGTTCACATGCAGGTGTATGTATACTCCTTTACAGATACACACACACATACACACACACACAAACACAAAATTTATTTCTAATATATAAAAATGTATTGTTATGTTAGAAAAAAAAGATTTTCCTTAAGGAAGACTGACCAGTTAAAATTAAGAAACATTTTATAGCACAAATGTGGAAGTAAACAACAAAGGCAACATTTTAGTATCCTCACCCATTAAAATATGGGAAATCAAAAGTGGAAGCTAATGAATGAGGACCACAGATACCACTATAAGAAAAAGTATTGATAGATGTCACTCACTTTGTCACATGACTGTATAGGCTTGGGATATGTCTACCTGTCCTCAATCCTAACTCAATCAATTGGCATATATGGGAAAGTAAGAGTAAAGATAGCCACATCTCATCCCATTGTATCTTTGTATAGAAAGTACACTCTTTTAGGAATCATGGGAGAAAGAGAAGAGAAGAGCATATACATTTTGTGCATGCTTGTGTGTGTGTGTGTGTGTGTGTGTGTGTGTGTGTTTGTGTGTATGTGTATGGCTGGAACTTTAGTGCCATAATAAGAGAAACTCAGCATTTCACTACTGAACAGATCTCAAAACTGTGAAGCCCTTTTTATAACAGTCTTCCTGACAGAGCTTGAGCATAATCCTTGCATATTTTCTGAGTAATATGAGCCATACTCTTAGCACCTCCAGTCTGAAGCCCAGGAGAAAATGACCATAAAAAGGATTCCTTCAATTATTGCCTTCTACCCTGCAGAGTTGCTTTAAGGCTATGTGTGAGCAGCATCCCACCCTCACTGGCTCATTCTAAAGAAGAGTCTTACAATCACCTGCTTTTCTCATGTCAGCTGTAATAGAGCTGACTTAATGATGACAGTTCCAACTCCTGGATCGTAGAGCTCTCTTAGTCATCTGACACTTAATATGGGGCTGAGGTGGCATTGATGGAATCATTCCAAAATTTCATATGACAACCATATTGATTGAAGATCTGGCATCCTTCAATAAGGTTAGGAAGCACTGAAATTTTGGAGAACTCAATTTTTGTGCACTTGATGCTTTATCATCAGCTTTTCTGCCTTACAATGTCTAGATTACTCAGTATTTTATTTAATTCACATTGTTATATCTTTATTTAATAGTGAGGGATAGGGGAGTAGCCAAAATTCAAGATCAGTTTAAGCTTCAAACTTTCTTCTTATCTCAATTTATGGATAGGAAATGTTGCATTATGTGAAACAAAATAGTTGTGCATGTTCTCATTTTATAATTTGTTAATATTATATATCTTAATTAAGTTTTTCAGAGTTATATAGTGGTTTTCGAGCCGGGAAGATCAGAGTTCACACCCTGCCCTTAAAATTTACTTACAGTATGCTTCTAGATGAGTTACTTTTCCTCCTAATATTTTAGACAGCTCTCTAAGTCTGTAAGTTGGTGAAAAAGAGCTAACTTGCATCAGTGAGGAGTTTCTTTACCTGAGATTTTCTTGTGTCAATCAAATCACAGGTCAATTACTTGAGTCCTATATAGCCCTTTGTAAATGATACATAGTTTTTCATTATATAATACAGTTATACTTTGCATAAGAAAATATAACAGTATAGGATTAAATTTATTTTAATGTACATTAACACAATTTTAATGAAAAAATATTTTTTATCTTATGAAAATGCTATTCTTAGATTCTATACTAAAGCACCTATTTATATTTAAGTTGGAACATCCTTACTACTACTACTACTACTACTACTACTACTACTACTACTACTACTACTACTACTACTACTACCACCACCACCNACTACTACTACTACTACTACTACTACTACTACTACTACTACTACTACCACCACCACCACCACCACCACCACTACCACTACCACAACTATAATAACTAATAAGTTACATATTACATCCTAGAAATTATGTGAAGTCCTTTGTAAATATCACCTCATTTCCTTTTAATGTAGTTTAATTTATATTTTAGAAATGAATCCCTTTTGATGCTGGGACAAAATGAACCAAATTTCTACTGAATTCTTTAGAATAAAGAAAAGGACTATATATAATCAATTCAGTTACAAATGGTTATCATTTAGTGAGTTCAGAACTCTACCCTTGGTGATTAACTAAATAAAAAATTAATTGTCACCATATTTTTCCTCAATGAGTTTACAAGTTAGTAGATCTTCAAATTAAATAACAGAGAGAAAAAATTAAAAGGATGAAGATAGGTGATATAAGAGAAACAAACTAGAGTCAGGAAAACCTGGATTCACATCTGCCCTCAAATATTTACTTCCTGTGTATCCTTGAGGAAGTCACTTACCACTGTTTCTCTCAGTTTTCTCATCTGTAAAATGATCTAGAAAATGAAATGACAAACTACTCTAAAATCTTTGCCAAGAAAACCCAAAATTGAATCACAAAGTGTTGTATGCAACTGAGAAAACTATATAACAATGAAATAATTCACAAATTAATAAGTGAGTTAGAGAATCTCAGTCATTCAGGGATTAAAGTACTTCCAAAGCCTTTCGGTCCAACATCTACTTATAGATGAAACCTTTCTGTAGCATTCTTCAAAAGAAATAATTCAAATTCTTGTTGAAGAAATTGAATGAATAGTGGTACTTGACCACCTCTGAGGACCATTACCCTTTTAAAGGTTCTAATTATTAGGATTTCTCCCCTCATAGTAAGCCTGAATTTGCCTTTCTGCATCCAACTCATGACTCTTATTTCTTTTATTTTGGCACAAGGAAAAAAATGGCAACTGTATTTTTTGCAAAGACTATTAAATACTGGAAGACATCTATCATTTACTCATAAGAGACAGATAGATACCTTTTAGATAAAGGTAAGAACATAGGACTATGATTCATGAAAAACAAATATTTGGAATCCAGATTAAGATATTTAAAATAGAAGATGAAGGAATGATTATTTACATAGTGTGTACAATGTGCCAGATGCTCTACTAAGTACTTTTATAAATATAATCACATGATCTTAGAATATTTCATGTGCATATAAAAGCTAGTACCTGGGTATACCATTTATCTTTACTCAGTCTCAATTCTCCCCCTTTTTTAAGTTCAGAAAAATAATTATATCTACTTCAGAAGGTTGCTTTCAAGATCAAATTAAATACCATATTTGAAATTATTTGCCAATATTAAAGTGTGATATAAGTGTTATCTAAGATGCATTTCTAAGGGCAAGGCTTACTTTATTATATCATCTCACTTAAAAGTAGTGATCATTATTATAGAAAATATTTCTTGACTAAACTAATCAGTCAGGACAGTATATGAACAGAGCCTGTACAGTTCCTTGAATAAATTAAAGCTATTACATGAGCGAATTAATCATACTCTAAATAATTTCTATTTAAAATTATTAAAATAATAGCTAAATAGCTATCCTAGAACCATATAGAAGTTGTAAGGGTATGTAAATTGAGAGGAAAGAGGAAGGATAAGGAGAAAGTCAGAAAACTCTGACTTAGAAACAAAAGCAAAGGAGTAACCAGAGAAAGGATAAGAAACATTTAAGATTTAGTGAAACAGGAACTCTTGAGGAGATGCATAAGCCCTACAGGCATCTCAGAACAGAAGAAATCATTTGTCTTCACTTAAAATCTAAAAGCTAGTCCTAGGGAAAGGTCTACTTTCTCCTCAGCTTCCCTTCCCTGTGTTTGTTCCAAAAAGGTAGTAATCATTTTTTTCCCATTTTATCCAAGTTTCTAGAAACCTGAATTTTGTCTCAATCACAGAGAAATCAAGGGTTAACTAGAGACATATCTAAATAAAAATAAAGATTATGGCCAAATTTCTACCTAAGTATTAGGAGTTGTCCTACCTGGAGCCTCAAAACAATTGTGATTATATTTGAAGGGTGGGAACCCATTGATTATCTCAACCTAGTTAAAAGTATTAACTTTACTTAGATCAAAATAGGTCTTCATTGAATCAATCCATCTGAATGTGAAAAGGACCCATACACCTACTTGAATAAATCAAACTCATTATAAGATGTACTTGTTCTCACACAGAGTTGGCAGAAATGGAAATTATTTCAGAAAAAAATTAAGGATTTAAAGTCCTTCATAGCATATAATCAAAATATTTTAATGGCATATTTTGAATAATTTTTGTACTGGGTGTGGAATGTGAAAAGACACAGAAAATAAATTGCCTTTGTCTCTAAGAAGTTGAAAATCTTTTGAAGGAATTGTCATGCACATTAATTATAGAATGATAGTGTAATTGTTATCATACATTTATAGCTGGAACAGACTTTAGAGACCAAAACGCTTAACTTTCTTATTTTAGAAAAGGGCAAATTGAATTCTATCAAGGTTAAATGACTTGAACAAGGTGAAACATATAGTAAGATTGAGGAGTGTTTGAACCTAGATCCTCTGATTCAAAATCAATTGTATTTTCTCCTACATCAATCTCAGTAAAACTATATTTGAAAAGAAAAGGGGAAAAAAAGTCATGAAGTAGTTTGCTTTTTGCCTAAGACTTTAAGGATATTAGGAATGCTTAAAGATAAGAAGAGAGGATGGACATTCCTGTTCTGATAGAAAACAAGTGAAAATCATAGAGGAAGATGATATGTCATATATGGGAAAATCTAATGGTGAGTTTGGTTTAAAAATAAAATGTGTATGGAGGGTAGGCAAGTGATAAAATAAAATTGAAATAGATCAATTTGTTGGAGCTATATTTTAAAAGACCTTTGATAGAAAATGAATGAATTTACATTTCATTCTACAGGTAATAGGCAGTCACAGCATTTTCTAGGGGAGAAAGTATCATGATTATGCATATGTTTTAGAAATATCAAATTGGCACCCATGGGAAGGATGGTTTTGAGAAAACAGAGGCTCAATTCACAAAGACTTACTGGGAGCGTATTCCTCTAGTAGTTCTGATGTTTTATAACAAAACATAAGCCATAGGGAAACAAAGTAACCATAAAAACATAGACCTTCCTGTGAGTGTGTGTAGTTAGACTGATAGTTCAGTGGCAATGAGGCTAATTTATTTCATAGCATTTTTTCATGCAAATATTGATATGAAAGTCTCTTAGGATGAATGTGTAACTAGCTAAATTCCTTTTGATTACAATAAAATTGTCAAGGCAACATGTAAAGGCAACTAGAGTTCTGAATTTTCACTACCAAACTTGTATATATATAAAAACTGCATAATGTGATAATCAAAACATAAAGGAAGAAAAAGAAAAAGTTGTATCTTCTGTATCTTAATTAGGTCTAGCATATTTTAGTAAGTATGTCAAAATATACCTTTTTCTTTAATTACTAGTTGCTATTATGTCTGTCCATGAATCAAATGTCATATTACTTATAATATGTATATATTTCATGTGTTTGCATATGCATATATAAAATGTATGTAAATATATCAAATTATTTAGTATTTTTTCTCTATATATCTCTGTCTCTCTCTCCCTTCATCCCTCTCCCACTTATTGTCTCTCTCAATCTGTCCCTAATTCTCTCTTTATTTCTCTCTCTGATTGCTATTTCTCATGAGCCTAGAATGTCAAAATTAGAAGAGTTTAGTAGACATCTACTAAAATCTATAACTGAGCAATAATAGATTCATCAACATTCTTGACATGCCATTATCATATTTTTATTTAAATACCCCATTGACAACTTTTATATTTATAATTATATTTTAAAGAATTTTAAAGCTATTTGTTTTTAATAAAATTATTCTCAATTATATATATATATATATTGCTTTTTTGGTTATTTCATTCTTCCCCCAACCCCACCCTGTGGAAGTTTTCTTTGACGTGATGAATCATTGCCTGGTACACTGAATGTTAAAGTTGGCACCGATGAGAAGTCTGTGGGCATTTGGATCTCAAAATACATTACCTGGCCTTTAAATTCCCATACTTCTACTTTCTTTTTCCTACTCCATCACTATTTTCATTTATTTTTTTCCCTAGGAATCACAGCTGATGGATGGAGTAGTGTGTGTATTTGTGGATAAAGCCTTTATGACTATCCTCACACTAAGGCAATAAGATAAGTCAGCAAACTGCAGCTATGGCCAGAGTCTGAAGAATATGAAAGTGTAGAAGTCTCCTAATGTGAAGGAAAGGAAAATGCCTAGAAAAAAAGTAACTTGTGGAGCATTTATTAAGCTTCTAAGCTATATTTGGTTATGAACAAAACAATGGGTATACAAAGAAAGGGGGTAAAAGAATATGAAATAGTCCCTATTTTAGAGGACCTCTTCTTGTGATGCAGAGAATATATATATAAATAACTATATATACATATATATATATATTAAGATACATACACGATAGAAGGAAGATATTAAGATTTAGGAGGAATGGGAAAGACTTTTTATAGAAAGTGGAAAAAAAAGCCAAAACTTGAAGAAAGCCAGAGAAACCAGAAGGCAGAGGTAAAGAGAGAGAAGAGGTCAGCCACATGGGACAGTCAGTGAAAATTCCCGAAGACATAAAGTGCTTTGTTCAAGAATGAGTAAGGAAGCTAGCATCACTGGAATGCCAACTATGTGAAGGAGATCAGAGTGTAAGAAGATTGGGAGTTAAAGAAATCCTCTTTCCATGTAGACATATAAACATTTTGATCTTAATGATTCCCTTAAATTTTCTCTTTCTTATTTATCTTTTGGGGTTTCTCTTGTGTCTTGTTTTTGGACTTCAAATTTTTTATGTTTGACTTATTCCACAGGAATGCTTGGAAATTTTCTATCTTATTGAACAATCTTATTGAATATTGAATATAATAGAATGTTAAATATATATATTGAAAGAATATACTCAGTTTTGCTGGATAGATGACTCTGGTTTGTGTGATACTGGAAATTTGGGAGTCCTTGAACTTATCTTGAGGTCTGTGGTCTAAACTTCCTGTGGACATTTAGGGGACTTGAAAACTACATTTCCCATGATTCCTCTTGCATAATACAGGTGGGCAGGAACTGTGATTACATAGGCAGAGGTATAAACGCTCAGAACTTGATTGGTACACTCTTTGCCTGCTGAAGAAAGCCAGGTGGGAAGGCATGGCACATCATTTGAACTAGTTCTTATCAAGTACATGGCTTATTTATCAATATGGCTTTCAATAAAGCCCTGATATTTTAAATATATCCTTCCATATTAATTTTATTTGTTACATTGTATACTCAGATCTTTTGCATTCTTGAATATCATATTCCTTTCTTTTCAATCTATTAATGTAGAAGCCAATAGGTCCTGTGTGATCCTGATTGTAGCTCCATAGTATTTGAATGGTTTCTTTCTGGCTGCTCAAATTATATTTCCTTGACTTGGTGGCTCTTGAATTTTGCTATTATATTCCTGGAAGTTGTTATTTGAGGATTTCTTTCTGGACATAATCTGTGAATTTTTACAATTTCAATTTTATTTTCTTCTTCAAGGATCACTGGGCAGTTATCTTTGATATTTTCTTGTAATGTGATGTCCAAGCTTTTTTATTTATCATGGCTTTCAGGTAGTCTAATAATTCTCGAATTGTCTCTCCTAGATATATTTTCTAGGTTAATTGTTTTATTAATAAGATATGTCATGTTTTCCTCTGTTTTCCTATTATTTTTATTCTGCTTTATTGTTTCTTGATTTTTCATGAAATCATTGGTTTCTAGATGGTCAATTCTGATTTTTAAGACCTGGTTTTCCTCTGTCAGTTTTTGTTTCTTCTTTTTCAATTGGCCCAATTCTCCTTTCATTACTTTCATTTCTCTTCCCCACTTTTCCTCGGAGTTTTTTAATTTTTTTTCTTTTTCTGAAGATCTTTTTGAGTTCTTCCAGAATCTGTGTCCAATTCATAATTTTTCTTTTGTAATTTGAGTGTGTGTCCTTTGCTTTCACTATCCCCTTCTGTATCTGTACCTTGTTCTTTGTTTCCATAAAAATTGGAGTTAGGTGCTATTTTTGTTGTTTGGTGATTTTTCCTATCTAATTATAGGTATGCTTGAGGGGAGGGATGAATTGATGTTCTAAGGGCTGAGATCTCTGAGAGCCCCCTACTCCAGCTGATTCAGTTCACAATTGAAATGATGATAGATTAAAGATTTGCCCCAGGCTTAAGTGTAAGTTTTTGATCTCACTCTGATCTTGATCAGGTCAAGGGCTGTGTACTTGATCCAATCAGGCACACCATTATTGCCCTAATTTGGAGCTCTACCCTGATATTTAGGCAAAAAGATCAGTATTTAGAACTTTGTACTTAGTACCATACATCACCCTAAAATGTGAAGAACCAAGTCATAATTTCAAGGTCAGACTAGAATTCCCTGGTCTGGGGCTCTGGAATTCTCCATAGGTTTGAAATTTCAAGGGGTATAGGTTGGCTTGTACTACTATTTTCCCAGGCAGGATCTCATAATCTAGATGTTAGTTTGGACAGAGGTTCCCAAACCTACTATGGCAGATGTTGGGAGTGAAGGTGTGGCTTGCTCTTCCCTCCTTGCTATAGCTTCTTGCTGATTCTGCTCTCTTCTCACCCCCGTGCCCCAGATGTTCTTTGCATAACATTTTGATTTTTCTTTTCTTGAACATTGTTTCACTCTGTCTCCTTGTTGGTTCTTTCACTCCTATACTGATTTTGTGACAATATTTTAATCTTGGTCAGATAAAATTCTCATGGTGGCACAGAGCCTGGATTACTTTGCCATCTTAGCTCCACCCCTGAAAGTCCAGACCAATGGATTTTAATGAAACAGATTAAGAAAACTTCATTGATATGGTTTCAGCTTCCACTGAATTGAAACTTAAAAGAAACTACTCTTTATTGAGTTTTGGTGTAGTATCAAAGAAGAATATCTATAATTATGTGAGAACACTATTGAAATATTTTTCCCTTTCCAACTACATATCTGTGGGAGGCAGGATTTTCTTCAGATTCTTCAACCAAAATAATATATCACAACAGATTCAGTGTAAGAAGATTGGTAAGGCAGTAAGGTAAGGTAACTAGGTGGTGCAGTGGGTAGAGGAGTGGACCTAGAGTCAGTAAGACCTGAATTTAAATCGGGCCTCAGATATGTAAAAGCTGTGTGATTTTAGACAAGTTATTTAATCCTATTGTCCTTAGTTTCTTCACTATAAAATGAGATGGAGAAGAAAATGGCCAAATCACTCTGGTATCTTTGCCAAGAAAACTCCAAATGGGGTCATGAAGAATCAGGTGTGACTGAATAATGGCTTAAAAACAACAAAGTTAGGGAGGAAAGATCTGAGTCTAAAAGAGATTTGAAAGTCAAACAAATTTTATTTAACTTAGGAAGTTATAAGGAGGCCCAGGATATTATTTAAACAATGATTTGATATGTTCAGAACCATATTTTAAGACAGGGATGGGCAAACTTTTTAATGAGGGGGCCGAAAGAAAGGAAATGATAATCTGTGAGTCTGTTTCTAAGGCAAGTTTTTAGAGGTTTTATTGCATTATGTTCTACTCATTGTATTCATCAGATTAGGAGGAATAATGTGCAGCTGGATGGAACATTTCAGGCCCCCACACACACAATTTGGTCCTTGGGCAGTAGTTTGCCCATTGGTGTTTTAAGATCATTTGGAAAGCTGAGTGTAGGATCACTTGGAATGACTAGAAATTTGAGCCCAGGTTACCAACCAGATAGTCCATACATGAGGTGATGAGAGCCTTTACTTTGGAGTTGACAGTATAAGGGATGAACAAGGAGAAAATATAAGATACTCTGATGGTGAAAATGAGAGAACTCAACCACTAACTGGATATATGTGTAAAAGAGAGTAAGGAATTGAGGATGACTTCTATGTTACGAGTCAGGATGAGTAGAAAAATGATGATAAAATTGATTGTAAAAGAAAATTTATGAATGGGGAAAGGTATTAGAGAAGATAATTAATTCATCTTTAGGCTTATAAAATAAAGATGCCAGTATATTCAGCTCAAGGTATCTGTAACAGACAACTAGGAATTCTAGACTGGAGATTAGGAGGAAGATTGGAGCCAAACAAATAGATCAGCACAGAAATATTGATTTTAAAATGAGAAATTGAAGGTATTAACAAGTGAAGTAGGAAGTAAGAGAAAAGAGTGCTTATGACAGATCATTGGGGTACCACCAGTATTATTGAACACATGGAAGAATATGGAACAAAGACAACAAAGAAAGGAAGAGAATCAGAAGAGAGAAATGTCTTGAAAACCCAGGAAACAGAAAGTATCAAGGAACAAAGAGTAACAATGTCAAATGTTTCTGAGAGGCCAATAAAAACAAAGCCATAGGAAAAACCGTTAGATATGGAAAATAAGAGATCATTAATAACCTTTAAGAGATCAATTTCAGTTGAATGGTGAGGTTGGAAGACAGATTGAAAACAATTTAAAGAGATAGTGAGAAGAAAGGAAGTGAAGATAACTGTCATAAGTAGCCTTATATACTTGTTTTGGAGATTTTGAGACTTGAATCATGGTGCTAGATTAGAAAATTAGGTTTTTTAATTCATGTTTCTTCTCCACTTACCTTGGAGACATTAAAAAAAGTTTTGTTTTAGCAAGAAGAAAGGCCATTTCTTCATGTAAAACAAGAATTAAGAAGGATAAAGTGGCAGAAAGCATAGAGTGATATGAGATGAGAAACACTGAGGAATAGAATTGTCCCATGATGTATTCTTCACTCTCTGAATGGTCTTGAACTCTGTTTCTCTTTGTTTAATGAGTATGAAGTTTGGGATGAATATTGTCTTCAGAGAAGATTAACACTTCTGATATAATGTGTACCAAGATTTCCTCCTTTGGTGTCCATCTGCTGCCAAGCTCTCACCTCTGACCCCAAGAAGCTGTAACATGTATAGCAACCACCCACTGCTACCCTGTGTCAGCAAGTGGTCTAAACTGGATTGAGGATAAGCAATAGGCCTCAAACCTGTTAATGAGATAAGGAAGTGTCTATTTCAGGCATGTAAAGACTTCTCTGGGAAAAGGGGCAAATAATTTTGTTCCAATGATCATGAAGTAAAAGAAGCAGGCATTGTAGAGTCCTTAAAACATTGTTAGACATCAAGGAAGCCAGAATCATCCACTACATCCCTAGAAATCACCAGTAGTCTTGACTTTTTCTTGCCACTGGGCTTTGATGACTCTAGAAGAGAGTGAGGCCTGTCCATTACTTTGCATTACTCTGCCTCACTTAAATCCAATTTATGGGCCAGTTAGAAGACAACATCTTTGGCAAAGAAGTGTAAATTGAGAGCATGCCCATCAGTTAGGAAATTATTCAACAAGTTGTAGCAGATGATCATGATGGAATATTACTGTGCCTTAAGAAATGATGGGTGAGTTAATTTAAAAATGGAAAGACAAATGAAATTATTTCAAGAGAAACAAGCAGAACCAAGAAAACATTATGTACAGGATCAGAAATATTGTTTGAAGAATAATTTGTGACTTTCCACACATAATCATTCATGCCAATTTGGTCATCTTCATCCATGAAGGACAACAACCAATAGGTATGGCATTTCATTCATAGGTGTCAATAGCTTTTGATGAAAGTAAATATAAACTACCTTTTTTTCCCTTTTCTTTATTCCTTTACCTTTAGACTTAGATATTCAAAGTTTGAAATCTTTAAGCACTAAGAGAAGAGGAAATCTTTGTTAGTGTTCCACACATCCTGTAGTGTATCTTACTAAGATCTTATTTCTAGTTACCTAGTTCTCAGATGATTAGCAGATTCTTAGAGTTCATAAAATAGAGAAGACCTGAGCCCAGGGATTTCTCTGCTCAAATAAACAGTTTCATCCACTCTCCTGTTAACTCTGATACTTTTTTTCCTACGGAACTAATGGTAATGTAGTAGTTTCCTTGTATCTCATTTACTACAAATAGATGAATAATCAGCATAGAGAATGGTGAGTAAGAGATCTACCTCCACTAATTCTCATTACTACTTTGCAATCCATTTATTCTAGTCCAGTAATTCCATAGATTCATCCAAGTTCCCTAGAACTAAAATAGATTGTCCAGAGTCACATATTAGTGGCAATATTTGAGCCTAGACTTTTTTACCCCACTCTCAACACTATCCAGATACTACTCTACCTTTTCTTTTATAGTCAGACATAGATATGAATTTGGTTCCATTTTTGAATAATTAAAATTGTTACCAAGTTTTTGTTATTGTCTTTAAGTTTTCCTTTTTCTATATTCAGAGACATGGGAGTAGAGGAGGACTTCCCATGTAGCTCTATGTAACTCTAGAATGTCCAATTTTAGCTCAAGGTTTCCATTGAAATCTATTATATCTTTTCTGAGGACAACTTCTTCCTTTCCTATTTGCTTAAAAGTTTTTTAGAACAAAATGGTCACAGAGATACTTATTAAAACTACTCTTTTAGTAGGAACTCCCAGGAGCAAAGTCACAGAATTGCAAAGTTAAGAAGGGCCTCAAACACTCTAGCATGTAGAGGGCCCATGTGTGAATTGTGGGAGAATCAGAACAACCTAGTGTCAAAAACTTGATGAAGTTCTCTTTCTAGAATCTGGGAAAGGGAAAGGATCCCTGGTAAACATACTATGAAATGGAGCCCCATAGGGGAACCCTCTTGAACAGCGATGGGCAAACTACAGCCCATGGGCCAGATGCGGTCCCCTGAAATATTCTATCTGGCTGTGCAACATTATTCCTAATCTGATGAATACAATAGTTAGGATACAATACAATGAAACTTCAAAAGAGTTGCCTTAGAAACAGACTGACAGATGAGCATTTCCTTTCCTTTGGCCCCCTCTTTAAAAAGTTTGCCCATCACTGCTCTAGAATCATTGGTTTAACCTGGAGAAGGTTTTAATTAGACTAAATAAGGTGATTCCTTTTATTTTAAGGCATAGGTATGTGATCATATAAATATCTGGGCACTTCATTTGGCATGATTCAAGCCAGAACCTCACCAAGCACATCTAGGATATAATTCTACTAGGGGGTTAGAAAGTGATGATTCCTTTATCTATTATCAAGAAAGCACTATTTATTCATTTTAAAGCCTCAGAAAATTTTACAAGGCTCATTTAGTCCATTCCATTCCTGGAATGCCCACCACCACCAATACTCATATATGCACACACATACACACACACACACATTGCCCCTGACAAGTGCTAATCCAGACTTTTGTTGAAAAATCAGGAATGATAAAGAGAATCTAATACTTCCCAAGTAATCAATTCCATTTTCATAAAGTTCTTATGATGCTCGTGTATTCAGCAATAGCTGTTATAATATTTTCTCCCATAACCTTTTGCAACTCATATTACTAGGGCCATAAGATTATAGGTCATGGAATTTAATTTTGAGCCCAAATGATCTAATTTTGGAGGAGAATAAACCAATATTTGGGAAGTTCAAGTAATTTATCCAAGATCATGAACGTAGTAAGACCCAGAACAGGTTCTGAACCCTAGTCCTCTGACACACAATCCCATGGTTTTACTTCCATAACTCAGGGAGAAAACCAAAAACTAAATGTCACAAAATACAAAATTGTAAAAAATGCAGCATAATTTAAAATCTGTTCCATTATCCAGAAAGAGTGAAATTGGTATGTTTCTTCATACGATCCACATTTAATATTAGCAAATACACATTCTTCATTTTCCCTTACATTTTGGAATCTTGAATTTTGGAACTCATAGTTGTCTCTGTCTCTTGATTCTGTCTCTTTGTCTCTGTTTCTTTGTTTCTGACTCTTTCTCCTCTGCCTCCCTCTTTGTCTTTTTCCTTTTTGTTTGTGTCTTGATGTCTCTGTATCTGTATGTCTTTCTATGTTTCTCCATCTCTATCTCATCTCTGTGTTTCTATGTCTGTCTCTGACTGTCTTTCTGATTCTGTCTCTGTCTCTCTTTTTCTGTCTCTGTCTGTCTGTCTCTGTCTCTCTTTTTCTCCCTGTCTTTGTCTCTCTCTCTCTCTCTCTCTCTCTGTCTCTTTCTCTCTCTCTCTCTCTCTCTCTCTCTCCGCCTGTCTCTTATTTTCTCCCTTCTCCAAAGAGTTTCATCAGCAGAAAAGGTCATCATCCAACTTAATGTTCCTTCTTCTAGCTCATTGATTCAGCAAATAAAAGGCCCAATCCTGCAGCCTGAAAGCTTACAACGATTCCATTGACTTCAATTAGAGGGCTGCTGTCTCTTGAAGAAGCACCATGAACAAAGCCACAAACAAAATCAATTTTGCCTTGTTTCCCACTTTTTCATGCAACTCACTCCTCTACATTGCAAATGGCCTGGATTTCAATACCTACTTCGAATCTCATTTTCAATAGTTCCATTCTGTTCAGCTTTTTTCCTATTACAAGTCTCTGTTAATACATTATATACTTAAACATCCTATTTTAAATCCAAGCACGACAGCAATGTGATTGCTTCAAAATATTTAATTGAAAGGCTTTATGAAGAAAGATTTTAGGTAAATTTGCCCATTATTTGGTTTAGTCATCCAGACACAAATGCAAAGTAAGTAAAAAATGCAATGGAAAGCTATTGGTGAATATTTGCAAGAAATCATGTTATAGTTATTTCTAAGTCTCAGAGCTTACTACCTATTTTGGCAGGTTACTAAATCATACTTTTGTAAATCATTCTAAACCTTTAAAATCTGAAATTCTCCCAGCCTTATTTTTATTTTTGTGATGAAGCTCATTTGTTACCATATGTTAAATGTATCTGATGACAAATGAAAGTGTTCAATCGTATTGATCCATAGAAATCAACTTTTTCTTTTGAAAATAGTTCATTTTATTAGTTTGGTAAATGTTTATGTATTATTATTATTATTATTACATATTCTAAGAAGGTCTGTTCATAAGCAAAATAGTTTTGATTTCTTTAAGAAAATTTAATTAAGTCATCATTTTATTTAATTATTTTTCACTGAATTCTGTGATTTTAATGACACAGAGAAGTTCCTGCTAAGGAGCATTCCCATACCACTTCAAGCAAACAACTAATCTGGAATCTATATTCTTAGAGATGTGTTCCTCGAAATGAAAAAAAAACCACAATTTCAATTATAATTTTATTTTTAATAACTAACTTCTGCTTTACTAAAGTGTTACTACATTGCTTCATTTAATGTTGGACAAGATTTTAAGATCTCAAGTCCTATGCCTCAGAGTACAAGTTCTCAATCACTCTTGCCAAGAGAAAGCAGTATGGTCCTATGTGAGGGAAGGAAGTAAAATTGACTATATTAGTATTTATAATCAGAAGTTCTGAGTTCAAATAATTCTTCTGATGATCACCACATATTTGATCATGTGTAAGTCTTTTAACCTCAATGGGCCTTTGTTTCCTTTCTTTTGTTTATACAATATGAGAAGAGTGGACAAGATGGTCTTTGAGGATTTTTTTCCATTTTTAGACCTATGATTCAAGAAAGCTAGAAAGGGTCAGTGATGATATATAGCTATCTATCTCTATCTTTATATGTGGCTAGTGTTTGTAATCTAAAATAAAACTTAGCTATTATATTCAGAGGTATTAATTACCAGAAGATGGTCTCAGAGATAATAGTGTTTTTCAACCAGAAAAAAATTAAGACAGAAAGTCCCCCTAAGGCATGAAATGGGCTCAATATGATTTTTGTAGTAAGTCTTCATACTGATAAAGTTATAGGACTTTGAGATATTGATGTGTGAATTTAATGATTAGCTCTATAGTCTTATTTCAATATGATTTTTCAGATTTAATATCACATTTTCATTTATTTAATCTCTATTCTAGATTAACTGGACTACTTTAATTGTACTGAACTTGACATTATTTCGTTACATTGGGATATTTGTGAAAATGTTAAAAACTCTCTGGACTGGATCACCTCTTCTTTCAGGTCCTTTGAATCCTCATCTTGTGTCCTCTCAGCAGATGTACTTCCTTATATGCCCTAGGCAATTATTAAAACATTGGAATTGCCCAAATATTTCTTTTTATTCTTTAGAGCTGGTCAATGTATAGACATTTTTAAATCTTGGGAATAATTATTTTAACTCTCTGATATACTAAAAATTTAAAGAGAAGGAGGGAAAAACTTTAGTACATTAGTACATAAGTATATGATAGACAATTAATGGGATGAGGGGCAGCTAGGTAGCTTTGTAGATTGAGAGTTGGGGCCTTGAGACAGGAGATCTCAGGTTCAAATATGTCCTCAGACATTTCCTACATTTCCTCAGACATGTGTGACCCTAGGCAAGTCACTTAACTCCCATTGTCGGCCATTATCACTCTTCTGATTTGGAGCTAACAAAGAGTTTTGATGGAAGGTAAGGGTTTAAAAAAATAAATATAAAGAACAATATGGACAAAGTCTCGTAGAATACATAGGGTGTGGAAAGATAGGTATGAATTTGCATTATGCAAGGTGCCATTCACATTAATGACATCACAGATTCACTTGAATATTTTCAGAGTAATATTAGTTAGTGAGTGTCAAATCTTTCATGTATATGTTATATCCCACTTCTACCTTCTTACTCTGCCTTAAGAAAGAAAACAATCAAAACAAATATATCAAGTCACATTAAGTCACAATTAAATTATATATAACATGGTTCAATCTCTGGATAACTATGTAGAAATAAATATGAAAATAACTATGTAGAAAAAATGAAAATATAGGATTATAAGAATATGACAGGTAACAAGAAGCCTAGAATATTCATGGAGAGAATGAAGTGAAGTATATATGGAGTCTTTATTAAATTGGTGATTCCAGAAACTAAAAAAGAGGGGTCTAGGAAGGAAAGTTTCTAAGTCAGAAATTTGACATCTAATGAGAACAAAGTAGAGTCTTTTTTTTGAAGCCCCAGAAATTTTAATGTATATAGCAAGTAAATGTGTTCCAGTGTTTACTTAAGAAACTGTACCCACCACACGTGTTGTTTCAATGAAAGTTAGTTTGAACCTCTTGTAAATTAACTTATTTATACAATCTCTGAACATCAATTGGAATAGCTCATTACAGATACAAAGAAACAAACAATACAAAGTAGAGTCTTTTAAATTTTTATTAGTTTTCATTTTTTCCAGATTACATGTCAATATAATTTTTAATAATATCTTTCTGACATTTTGGAATCCATGTTCTCTCCTTCTCTCCCACTCCTCCTTCTATGCAAGACAGTAGGTTGTACATGTATTATCACACAGTACATATTTTCATGTTCATGTTGTTAAAGAATACACACATTACTTACACTAAAGGGTGAAGTAGTTTTAATTGAGTCCAGGCAAATATGGGTTTGATGTATGAATTACAAAATCTGGAAAATTTCCAATGCGGGGACTATGTTGCCCAAATGATATGGTTCATAATTCATCACATATTTGAAGAAAATAGTAATAGATAGATAGATGGATAGATAGATGGATGAATGAGAGAGATGATAGAAATAAATATGTATGGATATAGTTATCAAATGATAAATTCGATTATAAATATAATAAATTGGTGTATGAAGATATAGAAATAGAGATATATAAATATCATGGACAAGTAGGGAGAAGAGCCATCTTTGGCTTCAGATAGACCTGTGTTCAAATCCAGTCCCTGATGATTACTGGCTTTATGGTTCTTGGCAAGTCTTTTCACCTTACAGCACCCCCAGACATCTCTAAGATAAGTTACAGAAGAGTTATCAATCTTCCTTAAAAGACGAATTTCACTTTCCAAAAGTTTTCCACACCTGGGAAATAAGTAGTATAGAGCAAGAGATACATTTTTGTCTATTGAAGTCCTCTAATAAATCATCCATTGGTGCCTTCATAGTAGCATGGAGTTCACTCTGGGTCCATGAAGGTTATAATAGAAGAGCCTAAGGTCTAACAAACTCTGTCAAGCTGGAATATTTCCAAGTATAAGCCTAGTGACATACTATTTCATCTGAGGACTAAACTAGCTATGTTAGAAAGGTCTGTCACCAGGCTGAGGCTAAAATGATGAATTGTTCATACTCAGTGGCTCTTGAAAACTATCGACCAAGTCATTAAAGGGCTGTGATCTGTGTCAGTGAGGAGAGTAGCTGTATGACGGGGATCATTCGGATGTTTGAAATATTGAATTAGAGTTGAAAGAAACAAGCATTCTGCTTTTATTTTCTCAATCTTGCTTTGCTTCATTCTGTATAGCTTTCCAAGTTTCCAATCATTTAAAAATTAATTTTATATTCCTTTCAGTGATTTTCCAACAGATGAAACATTTGGTATCAACCTTTATTAGATCAATTTTCTTTTTTTAAAAATGTCAACCCTTACTTTCTGACTTAGTAACAACTCTAAGATAGAAGGTTAAGGGCCAGGCAAATGGGGTTAAGTGACTTATTCAGGATCACACAACTAGGAAGTATCCAAGACCCATTTTTAAAGATTTTATTTCAGAGTTTTGCTTGACTTGATGGTTTCCTGTGTTTATATAAATTGGGTGTAACAATGCCTTGTTTTTTAAAGCCTTTATGTAGATTATGTACTTAATTACTACTAGATTGCATTTCTTGGGTTCAATTGATAGAAATATTTGTTCTGGACACTTTAGTATATAAATGATTGTTATCTAACAAAAAAAAAACACAAAAAAGCCACAGCAACAACAAAAACATATTAACTAATTAACCCTTTTTGTTATCTTAGTTTAGTACTTTTTTCCCAAGGGCCTGGAGCTTTAAATTTGGAACTGTCTTCAACAGCAATATTATACTTCTCAATTTGATTTTGTGCTCTTTGAGAACAGAGACTATCTTGTGCCTCTTTTTTCAGTTCTAGAACTTAGCTCAACATCTGGCGTGTAGCAAAAACTTAATGATTGCTTACTGACTGATAGGTCTTATTTTATAAAGGAGGAAACTGAGGACAAAATACATTAATTCATTCATCTAGGGTCAAGTAACTAGTTAGTGGCATGACCAGAACTCAAAGCCAGCTCCTCTGATTTCAAATTGACCATTCATTTTTTTTCCCATTGTATCATAGTACAGCTTTCCCTTAAGATTCAAGAAAATGCCCAAGTTCCCTATTCTAATAATTTTGACCTTGTCTTTTCAAGCACTAAGCACTTTCTTTGAATTGATCAAACCAGGAAACTTTGATGTGAAATCAGAGGATTAATTTTGAGGAAATTTTGATAAATATTCTTTATTGAATCTGCATAGCTTTTTGTTTTGGGACAATTATAATTTTCACCTGTATATGGTTAAGATTGTACTTCATAGATGGTTTGAGATTATTTTCTTAGGTGGCACTGGAAAAAATTGAAAGGATATTGATTATGTCTTTCTGAGATCCCAAAGGACTGCTTTGGAATGGGGATATGATTGTTTGGGCTACTCAAAATTCAACTCTGATGATTTGCTGAAGATAAAAAAAATGTTCCAAAAGGAGTAAGAGGAATGCTCAAAGGGAAAGTGCAACCGGAGACTGGAATGCATGAAAAGGCTGAGCTTGATGAAAATTCTCCAACTGGGAGAGGCTAGAGATCCTATTTCTGAGAGAACCAAAATGACATACAGTGAAATTACTATAATACGACTTTGGAATGAATCAAAATCCTGCAAATAAGATTATATACATAAATTTGTATGTGTAAATCAATTCTGGAGTATATAAAAGGTATCCTTAGAGAAGGCACAAATAATTGTATTGGGGACAGGTGATGAACTGTTTGCCTTTTGAGATTATCTCCAAGATCAACAATATCCAAATAAAATAATAACAACAAATAAAATAACTTGGTGGGGTATTTAGAAGAAATATGAAATGTTTACATCTCACTAAGAATTACTAAAGTATATTTTGCCTTTCACTCTCTTAATTGCATTGCCTACAGAGGCAAACAGACAGGAATACTTTAAAGAAATTCAAATGATTTTTTTCCCAAAGATAAAAACTGAAGTTAAGGAAGGACAATGAACTGTGTTGGCCTGAGTGACTTTGTAATGAGAAACTCTGCTTGCCCAACTCCCATGAATTTTTAAAAATAGGTGTTTAATAAAATAAATTAGTGAAGCTGAGACAGGCTAAAAAGGACAGCCTTTCAGAATAAGAAACATCTACAGTCTTTTTGAAAAGCACATAAATATTTATGTAAAATATTTATAAGGATTCATTTGTGCCTCAGATTAAGTATGGCATCCCTGCCATCTAGATTATGAAAAGTAGGTGCTTCATGTAATTTCCTTTCATCAATTAGGCAGGTTCGTGACTATGCAGACACTCAAGCAAAATGAACAGGGAATCTTTGAGTCCCTATGACTTTATTTTATACTGACTTCCAAAATGGGAAGGCCCTTTGGATGGCCTTATTAATAGAGAACTATTTTGGATTTAGGAAGACTTTGATTCTAGTTTTGACAGGTACTGGCTGTGTCACCCTAAAGAATGCACTTAATGTCAATGCCATAAACAATTCTCAAAGCTTGTAAATTATCTCTCAATCTCTGATCTTTGTTGTATGTTGAATGGTTGGTTTGAAATCTGCTTGTTACATGACTATGAGCAAATCACTCAATAGAAAGCTAAGTCTAAGATTTCTTACATATAAAATCAAAGTACTTTACATGATCTAATTTTAAATAGTCCTTCATTCCTACATGAAGAGCTTTTTATTCTCTAATCAAATGTCATCATTCTCTTTCCAGTAGCCATTCTAAAACCCTTTATTTAATTTTTTAGTTTTTTTTAAACCCCAATAATGGCCATACAGAATTCTTAAATCTTCAGTAATAAAGCTTTTGCTGACAAAATACTGGATATTAACGAGTCCCATCTTCTGTACTTTAAAGCCCCTTTCTGTGTTCTATCATCTGCTCCTTTTCAAAGTCTCTGATGAAGTGAAGATTCTACCCTTTGAAGAGCATCTTTTACTTGTCCATTTAAACACCTTCCTAATGAACTGCCAATATCACCTATCCTGTCCTGTCCTCCCCTTCTCTACCTTTTATTCATGTCTCCTCTCCATTTTTCTCTTCTTTCTTTCCTCTCTCCTATTATCTTCTTACATCCTCAAAAAATCATATTCCTTGTCCCTATCACCTTATCAATCTATAATTCCATGTCTGTCCTCACCTTTATAGTCAAATGCAAATTCATAGAACAAACCATTTCCTCCAGTTACTTTCACATCATAAGCCTCCCACCTGCTTCTCATCCCTTTGAATTCTAGCCTCTCAACCTAGCACTCAATTAAATTATTCTTTTCAAGGTTATTGACTGTTTCATGAATGCTATCACTGATGGTCTTTTCTTAGTTCTTTTTTTTAACATCTTTTTGACAAACACTCTTGACCATGTTTTCTTATTACATAGTCTTGCCTACAGCTTTTCTGAACCTAATGCTCTTACTTGGTTCTATCTCAAGCCTGTCTGATCACTCCTCATCTTCTTTTTCAGGAATATAATTCCTGACATAATGTATGGCCAAGATCAAAATGAATATGTGACAAGAATATTAATGAATGAGACATAAGAAATAATCGTAAGAACTATATATCTGTTGCCTTTCACAGATATTACAAGGGGAGGCATTTATGTTTTTTTTTTTAATTTTTCAATAAAGGATAGAGATGATCATAAAATAAAATGTATAATTTATTGTGTTCTATAAAGGACATCAATTCTGGTTTCCTCGTCTTAGAGCATGTGAGATTAGAATAAATGACCTTGAAAATTCCTTACAATCTAGGCTGGTGATTAAGAAAAATGTGTTTGCACTAACTATTCAATTAAGATAAAAAAAGGAAACTGTTAACTTGGTGGGGTTGAAGTTTTCATATCAAATATCTCTGATAAGTGTCTGATATTCAATATGTATTTATTGCTCAACTGAAATATTTCAGAATGAAAGCTCAGGGGGTAAGTGATCAAAGGGTATATGTAAGCAATTCTCAATAAAATTACAAAAAAAATAATAAAAGATGTGAAAAGTAGCTAAAATATCATGGATATTGACCTGGATGAAAGTTCACAACTTATACAGTCCAAAATCATTATTTAATAGATGGGGAAATGGACCGAAAGAAATGAGGTGACTTTCCCAATGTAATAGACAGAGGAAGAATCAGAGACAGGATCTGCTTTGCTTCTCTCTCTACAGGTTCACTGTTTTCCCACTATATAACAGTGTTGGCATCAAATCACTAAGAAGAAAGTTGTATATAAAATGATCTTCGAATTTGCACTTCAAACCTAGCATATTTTCAGAGAAAGCAAAAGATGAGAACTCTGTGTTATGAAGAATGCAGAAGGATAGGTACACTAAATACAATGCTGATAGACCTTTGAATTGGTTTAATTATCTGTAAAGCAATTTGAAATTATACTATGAAAGTCATTAAAATATCCAGACATCTTCCCCCAGATACAAGACTGTTCAATACACTCCCCAGTAAGGCTGACAACAAATGAAAAGCCTAATAGACACCAAAAATTATAATAGAATTTTCAATTTTAACAAAATATATGTCCATCAACCAATGACTAACTGAGCAAAGTGTAACACATGAATATAATTGAAGTTGGTTGAAATGAACTGAATTTTTAATAACTAGAGAATATGAAATATGTGTATAATCAGAGATGACACAAGATAGAATGGAAAAAGTGAGAAAATCACTCTCTCCTTTGGCTTCAATGGTTTTGTCTGACAATCAGTAAAGGCTATGTTCATCATTAGATGAACCTTTGAACTGAGCTTAACAGAATTGCTGAAAATAGAAATAAGGACCTGGAAAGACTTATGTAAAGTGATGCAAACTAAAGCGAGCAGAACCAGGAATACATTTTATACAGTATTAGGGATAAAATTGGATTAGGTTTGGCATTAAGATTTTATAAGTAATTATTTTTGATGATCAACTGTGAATGACAACAATTATTGGCAATACAAGACAACTGCGAGAGTCTCATGATGAAAAAAGCTATACACTGTCATAGAAGAAATTAATGGAATTTAAATGTAGATAGAAGTGTTTAGTTTTTCTTTATACTCCTCTCCTAAGTTTTTTTCTTGTATAAGCAACATGTTTTCTTTCACAACATGATAAACATGGGAATATGTATTGCATGACAGCACATATATAGCCTACATCATCTTACCTGCCACTTTGGGGGGAGGGTGTTGAG
The DNA here is from genome assembly GCF_016433145.1 of Gracilinanus agilis. NCBI lineage: Eukaryota > Metazoa > Chordata > Mammalia > Didelphimorphia > Didelphidae > Gracilinanus > Gracilinanus agilis. Next base: position 663,491,944 of record NC_058132.1, on the reverse strand, counting down.
ATTTAGGAGAGAATGTAAAATTTTAAAAAATCTCAGGAAATGATTATTAAAAATTATATCTACCTATAATCTTATAAATTAAATATATGTGTATATATATATATATCTTTTATTAAAATGGTTTTAAAGAATATTTTAGGTAGCAAAATAGCATATGAGAAAACATGGAGATGGGAAGGTATGAAGCCTGTGCAGAGAACCGTGTACAGTCCAGTGAACCCAATGTTCTGTTTTATAAAGCAAGGAGTGAAGATTGAAATCAAACTATGAAATATGATATGCTAAGGATAATATCTATAACATCTGATTATATGTTTAAATATCTGGAGCTAAATGAAATCTCAGAGATTGTTTATTCCAAACTTATGCTTTTTAAAGGCAAATGAAACCCAGAAAACTGGAAAAACTTACATATGACTTCACAGGTAGTAATTCTCAGGAACAGAATTTGAACCTTGAGCCTCTTGTTCCTAAGACAGCTCTCTTTCCATGGCATATAAAAATTAGGACCAGATTATTTTAGCATGAAAGCTCAATGATTCATTAGAAGAGTGTGTTGATATATTGCCAAGACATCCAGTTGATAAAATCAACAAGTTTTGACTATTATCCAAGAACCAACTTTTTTACTGTTGTTGAGTTCATCGATTCAGGCAGGGGTGACAAGATAATGTATCTATGACCTGTAACTCCTATTGCCTTGCTGGACTTTGGTTTTCTAATCTATAAACCAATTTTGGCATGCTGGAATAATGATCCCTGAAGTCCCTTTCAACTCTGAAGTTCCATCATTCTCTAAGATCCATTTAGTTTAGCCCAGGGAAGTTGACATAGAAGGAATGGGTTTTCCACTGTCCTGAAAGAGTGACTGTCACTTTTCAGATTTATTGCTTGGGTGGAGATTATATCCTAGAAGAACCTGGCTCCATGAGTAGAAATTGATGATTGAGGTGACAATGATGCAGCATTTCTAATCTTTTTTTTCCCTCAGAAGCAGATTAAATGATTTGATAAAATAGGAAGACGATGAAGAGTTGAGGAAATGTTTTTTAAAAACTTTTTCAGCCTTTCCCCAAAAATATACATGTCAACTTTTTTTTTAAGTTTCAACATAGACATACACACACACACACACACATTAGTATATTTACATATACTAATAAAACACTGTGTGAGTGTGTGTCTGTGTGTTTATGTGACCATGATGATATATTCCTAGTTGAAGTAGAAACTTTTCCAAAAATTGAAGAAAATAAAGTTTACAAGATGGTTTTGTAGAAGCTTCATTTAGTGGCATTTATTGCATCTCCCAGTATTTAGATTTGTTTGCTCTCATCTCTATTTTTCATTACATTCTACATTTTCATCAAAACCTGAACTAAAATGACATGACATCCCTTCAGTTAGTTTAATCCAGGTCATGCCAAGGATTTTTGTTTTTATATAGGTAGAATGTTTTAAATTCATGCATGGAAAAAGATTCAAATACTAAGCTTAAAGTCCAGGTGTTGAGTCAGATTGGCATAATAGAGAAAGCACTAGATATGCATTCCAGTCAGATCCTCTTTCTGATTATCTGATTCATTCTTAGAGAAGTCATTGAATGACTTAGTGCCCCAGGCACCTCTGTAGGACTCAAAGTTGAAGAGCAAGAGCTTTTTGCATTGGAAAAAAGAAGATCTTCATCAGAAATTCCCTGTAACACATGTCCAGTAAGAGAAATAAATATACATTCACTTCTTATTTCCATTTATCTATGTCTATGGAAATTACTATTACTAGTATTTTAAATTTTTATTTTTCTTAGACTATTTTTTTCATGATTCTGTGATTCATGTTCTCTCCCTCCCCTCTTCCCTGCCCCTTCCCAGAGCTGACAAGCAATTTCACTTGTCTTGTTTCTCAAAACCTATTTCCATATTATTCATATTTGTAATAGAGCAATCTTTTAAAAACCATAACTCCATTTTACATACTCAGTTGATGAATCTTATGTTTTTCTTCTGGGTTTCTACTCCCACAGTTCTTTCTCTAGATGTGGGTAGCATTCTTTTTCATAAGTTCCATGGGAGGATTCTTGATCATTGCATTGCTATTAGTAGCAGAGTCTATTAACATTTGATCATTCCACAAAGTTTCACTTTCTGTGTACAATGTTCTCTTGGTTCTGTTCCTCATCAGTTCATTGAGGTGTTTCCAGTTGATATAGAAATCAAGCAGTTCATCATTCCTTATAGCACAAAAGTATTCCATCACCATAATATACTACAATTTCTTCAGTCATTCCCCAATCAAGGGAAACCCTCTCATTTTCAAAAATTTTGTCACCACAAAAAGCACAGCTATAAATATGGTGTATGTTCTTTTATCTCTTTGGGGTACAATCCTAGTAGTGTCATATCTGGATGAAAGGGCATATAATTGCTTAAAGCCCTTCAGGCATAATTCCAAATTGCCTTCTAGAATGGTTGGATCAATTCACAACTCCACCAGCAATGCATTAGTGTCCCAATTTTGCCACAGCCCCTCCAACATTTATTATTTTCCTTTACTGTCATATTGGCCAATCTGTTAGGTATGAGATGGTACCTCAGAGTTGTTTTAATTTGTATTTCTGTAATCAGGAGGTATTTAGAACACCTTTTCATGTGATTATTTATAATTTGGATTTCTTCATCTGAAAACTGTCTATTTATATCCCTTTACCATTTGTTAATTGAGGAATGGCTTGATTTAGTTTATGTTTGACTTAGCTCCTATATATATATTTGGGAAATTAGACTTTTTTTCAGGGAATTTTTTACAAAAAATATTCTCAATTTGTCGCTTACCCTCTACTCTTGGTTGCATTGGTTTTGTTTTTGCCAAATCTTTTTAATTTAATATAATCAAAATTATTCATTTTATATCTTGTAATATTCTCTATATCTTGCTTGGTCTTAAATTCCTTCTTTTCCCATAGATTTGACAGGTATACTATTCTATGTTCACCTAATTTATTTATGATTTCACTCTTTATATTTAAGTCATTTACCTATTTTAATTTGTCTTGGGTAACTCACAATGACCATGTGAGATTTATCCCAGGAATGCAAGGATGTTTTAACATTAGGATAACCATCCGCATAATTGACCATATCAATAACCAAACTAACAGAAATCACATGATTGTCTCAATAAATGCAGAAAAAGCCTTTGATGTAACACAAGACCCTTGCCTATTGAAAACACTAGAAAGTACAGGAACAGAAGGACCTTTCCTCAAAATAATAAAAAGTATTCATTTAAAACTATCAGCAAATATCATCTGCAAAGGGGATAAGTTAGAAGCCTTCCCAATAAGATCAGGAGGGAAGCAAGGATGCCTATTATCACCACTATTATTTAATATTGTACTAGAAATTCTAGCAGTAGAAATTAAAGAAAAAGAAATTGAAGGGATTAAAGTAGGCAATGAGGAAACTAAACTATCACTCTTTGCAGATGATATGATGGTATACCTAGAGAATCCTAGAAAATAAAATAAATGCTAGTGGAAATAATAACTTTAGCAAAGTATTATCTTTATAAATGTGCTCAATTAATCATTGCAGTACTAAGGTGGATGCTATTGTTTTTTCCATTTTACAAATGAGAAAAATAAAGCTAGGAGTGGTTAATTTTCCAAAGCTGCACAGAGCATCCCAGATATTTGGGACAGGATTCAAATCCAGTTCTTCATGATGATAAACCTAATACTCAATTCATCATACCACACTGCTTCAAAGATGAAAGCTTCTATTGCCTTTCCTTCTCTGCTGACTTTAAAATAAGCCTACAAACATTCCTTAGATTTTCTAACAATTTTATTTTCACTAAGTGCAGAGACTTTTATTGATGAACTAAAAAGTGAAATTGTCATAAACATATAATTTACCCTAATCTCAAATTAAAAAAATGAATAGATTTCAGTATTTTTATTTGATCCATTTTATTTTTTCCATTTCCATCAGCTTTTCTTCCCCCAAAACACAATTTTAATCATTGTTTTCAGACATTTTGGAATCCATGTTATCAACTTCCTCCCACCCTGTTTCCCTCCCCAAGGCAACAGGTAATAGAAAATAGGTCATACATGACTTATCATATAATACATTTTCCATATTAATCATGTTATGAAAGAAAACACATCACTTATGCTAGAGAAAGGAAATGAATAGAAAGCTTCAACTTGCATTAGACTCTCCCAGTTACTTCTATTGTTATGGAAAACACTTTTCATCATGAGTCCCTTGGAGTTGTCTTAGATTTGCATTTTTGATAATTAGTTGAATTACTCATAGCTAATCATCATACATTATTGTTATTTCTGGGTACAGCATTACCCTGGATCTGCTCACTTTTCTTTGCATCATTTCATATTACTCTTTCCAAGAAATTTTTTTATGGGGGTGATTTTCTTGTTTGCCGTTTCTTATGGCATAGTAGTATTCTATTAAAATCTTATATCAAAATTCATTTAGCCATAGCCCAAGTAATGGACATCATTTACATTTCCAATTCTTTGCCACCACAAAGAAAGCTGTTAGAAATATTTTTGTTCAAGTACGTTCTTTTCTACTGTCTTTAATCTCTTTGGAATACAAACCTAGTAGGGATAATGCTAGATCAAAGGATACATGGAATTTGATGGTCCTTTTGCATGGTTCCAAATTACTCACTTGAATGGTTGTATCAGTATTCAACTATGCTAAAAGTGATTGGCATCTTAAGTTTTCCACTTTTCCTCCAAAATTTATAATTTTTCTTTTTCCTGGGATAAAAGTAAAGAAGTGAGCATGCTTCATCAGAACCCGGATGTTCAACAGTCACAAAAGCATAAGAAAAGAAACCAATACAGAGCAAGCAACAGTGGAAGGAAAACACTGAGCAAAATCCAGCCAGAAAAGTGGACTGGTGTAACCCAGTGCAGGCAGAAGTTGGAAGAACTCAGACCAATTAGGTGTAGCCTCAGCATGATCAGGCAGAACCCATCACTGATTTAAGGAGTTATCTTGGCAAAGATACTGGACTGGTTTACCATTTCCTTCTCCATTTTATTTTAAATCTGAGCAAACTGAGGGAAACAGTGTTGTGATTTGTTCTGGGTCACATAGCTAAGGAGGGTCTAATATCAGGTTTTAGCTCAGATAGTGGAGTCTTCCTGACTCCACACTTAGTATTTTGTCCTATATTAGGGTGGTATTTAGGATGGGATATGATGGATAGAACTGGACCAGTATCAGGATGTTAACTGTGGTCTGGGAAGGTCAACAGAAACCAGTCCAGGCAGAGCCTGATCTGAGACCAACACACACAGACCACTTAGTAACAAGGAAGTTGTACTTATTCTAAGAGGAAGGATAGATGGGATTTAGGATGACCCTGATACTATTGTCAACTAACTGAAATCCACCAGGTCTAAATGTCCCTTCACAGGGAGTCTTCAGAGAGTTTGATCTACACTAACCCTCACCTCTCTGACCTAAAGAAAATCTAGTACCTGCTCTAACCTCCCCCCCACCCCCGACTTAGGTGGTATTAGAGGTAGTAGTCTATGGCAAGATTGGCAGGGCCCAGGTAAAAGTCCTGGATCCAAAGAGAACCTAGACCTGGTCCTACAGTCAGACAGCCAGATATTCAGGATCACAAGGAAACACAGCAGACAACAGCAAGGCAGCAGGTAGGAGAGGAATCAGTGTAGATCAGCAACAACAGGATAGGCAGCCAGTCTCCTCAGGTAAATCCAGAGAGAGACAGCCAAAGAGACAGTTGACAGTCTAACCACTACTCCCACACTTCTTTCTCCTCCTGCATCTCTCCTCTGCAACCCAGCCCCTCTTGCTAAAATCACTCTTCCTTATAACAGTCCCTGAGCCACTTAACTTCAGTTTGAATGTATGACTAAGTTTTTAGGCTCTGAATCAAAAGTAAATTTGTTTTATTAAGACCCTGGGTCTGTTAGTATTAATGAGAAAGACATTGTCATGCAATAGAAAGGAAACTGTCTTTAGAGAAGATGACTGATTCTTTATTCTTTAATTAATGACTTATATGTCCTTGGAAAAAACAACAACAAAAAATCCTTACATTTTCTAGCCGTTGGTCTCCTCGTGTAAAATCAGGGGATTTGGTGAGATCATTTTCATACATCTCTTCTTGCTCTATAAAGGTCCTATCAATACAATTCCTGCAAAATAAGTCTGATTATATAGTGTTTTTAAGGTCTACAGTGTGCCCCCCACCAACAATCCTGAAAAATAGGTAATTATATTTTTCTTTCTCTTTCAGAATTTCCTTCCTGCTCTTATCTCTAGATGACTAGGTAGTTCAATAGGTTGCTAGTAAAAAAGTGAATAGAGAGGAGTCCAGAAGACCTGAGTTCAAATCTAACCACAGATACTCAATACCTTTAGGAAGTCACTTAACCTTGACTCTTTTTTTCCCTTATAAATTAGAGACAATAACATCTATATTTGTTATAAGAATAGAAGAACACAATATTTGTAGAGTATTTTGCAACTTTGAGTGCTGTATGTATTTTAGCTATTATTAGATGTTACTATTATGATTATTGAATTTCAGACTGGGAAGGGGAATCTGAGCTTGCTATTTAGTTCAATTTATTACCAAATCTTCATCTTCCCATATCCCTGAAAACTTGGTGAGTTGTCATCTAAGCTTTGCTTGAGAACATTTAGTAAGAGGAGGTTACTTCTACTCCCAAGGTAGTCTGTTGTTTTTAGTTATAAACTGCATGTCTGATGTCTCTGGCTTTAAAAGAAGCCCCCTAAGAAGACTGTATTCACATATCTTGGGTCATGCAGTTTTTATGCAGTTCTGACCTTTCTGAGTGTAGTTATGCTGATATCCACTTCAGTAGAACCATCTCTATTTGGCTAATGTGACAGGAGTAGAAACACAAAAGAAGAACAACTGCTTGAACACATGGGTTGATGCAGACATGATTAGGATGTAGATTCTTAATGACCACCCTAGAACAATTATCAATAATATGGAAATAGGTCTTGATCGATGACACAGGAAGAAACCAGTGGATATGTACGTTGGTTACTGGGAGGTGGGGGGAGAGAGAGCAAGACCATGAATCATGTAACCATGGAAAAAAATTTTTCTGAACAATAAAAAAAATTTAAAAATCTATTTGGCTAAAGTGAAGTTAGAGGTAATATAGCAAGTCCCAAAGTGCCAACTTCAAGCTATCCAATGGAAATTAATGGGTGGAACTAAGGAGATGAAGGGGTAACAGTGGTTGTTGAAAAAAACATCTCGTATTGCCTAGGGCACTGTTTGAAATCACTGAGTATATTTCTCTCCTTACTTGTTTGAATTTCCATTAAACCAGAAGGAAAACTCAATCCAGGGGAAATCAGGAAGAAGATTTCTAAGATCCCCTCCCATCACATCAGTTACGACTGTAAGACCACAATCTAGTTTCATTAATAAAGTCCAACTAATGTTGTCCCTTGTCATTACCTACCTTATAAAAGCATCATGGATAACTGAGTTCTTCTTCTATTACTGTAACATTCAGAGATGAGAGCTTTATGATAAAACAACAAACTTTATCATTTCTTTTCCTGGGGGCAGACTGATTAAGTTTTTTCAAATGGAGGTGAGGATGGAGATTTCCAGAGGATTCATCTACTGTGATTTCCTGGTGTGGTTTTTAACATTCTTCATGTTTTGCTTTTACTGTCTTAAGAAGTTAAGGTGATTTGTTAACAGAAGCTAGGTCTAAGCCAAAGGAAAGATATCAAAAAAGTAGGGGATGAAGCTGATGTGGTGAATCAATTAACAAGCATATGTTAAGCACTTACTATGTGCCAGCCACTGCATTAAGGACTGGGGTTGCAAAAAAAGGGCTGTAAATGCTATTTAAATGTCAGCCCTGACTGTTATCCTTTCAAATCAGAATATATAAATGAAAGGAGATTATTTCAGCCTCCCTGTGCTCCCTCAGGGTTCCACCTGATGGTATTAAACCCCAGAGACACTACTAGTCCTAAAATACTACTTTATTCTCCCCAAAAGGTAAAATGGATTTCATTCCTAAAATTGCAGTTATGTCATCATTTTCCTTCAGATCTCCATAATCGGCTCTGCTAGTAGAAGCAAAAATTATAAAATCTTGAGATTATGGATTATTCCATTCTTTGCATCTGTATCCCCAGTGTCGATTAAAATTTTTGGCACATAATAAGTGCTTAATAAGTACTTATCAATTGATAGATTCCTGAATATTTCTGCTATAAATTTCATTTTACACTTTAATCATCTAATTTCATCATTTTCAGTACACTGACATAAAAATGAGTATTGGTGTGGGCTTTGCACAAACTTGTTTACAACCCCATTACAAAGTTTTGATAGTGCAGATACATGGTTGAGTACATAGAGATCCAGGCCTGGAAATGGAAACTCCTGGGTTTAAATCTGGTCTCAGACACATGTTCAAGTCCTGACTGAAGCACTTAATAGCTATGTGAATGTAGGCAAGTCACTGTGTCTCACAGAAACAAATATCTTCTTCTGCTTAATATAAATTGTTATAGCACATGCCTTTCTGGCATATTATGGATATCAGAAAACATAATAAAAGTTAAAACCAAAAAAAAAAAAAACACTGCAAATTTTAAAGCAAAATAAAAACATGAACTACTGTCATAAACATTTTCTTAGAATGTTCCCCGACATTATAGGGTTATATAATATTCTTGGATTTATAAATGTTTTCATATCAATGAATATATAAAATAAATTTGTTATATATTAAAATTATATTTTATCTATATTTTATAACACTAATAACCCACTGATACATTCAGTGAATTTCCCATGTTATCCAGGGATAGAATTTGAACCTAGATTTTCTTGAATTCAATTGAATGAAATTATGGAGCCTAAGTTCAAATTCTTTTTGATTCTGCAACTTATGACTCATGTGAACAACACATTTACCATGTTTAGTCTCAGTTTTTTCAGCTCTAAAATGGAGAGGGACTAGATGACTTTCAAAAGCCCTTCCAGCTCTGTTTTTGATTCACTACCCACTGTGTCTTTCTTCAGGTTACAAAGGATAGCCTTCCAGGACACTATATGTAATATACATTTAAAAAATGAATATAACTTCTTGTGTTCTCTAGATTTTCATCCTTTTTCCACAAGATTTACCAAACAGCTCAAAACAATGTTTTGACATATACCACTCAAGTGTGAAAGTAACCTTTTTTTTTCTTTTATGCTTGATTCAGGATTTATCCTGGTGTTTTTAATTAGCTAATGCCTCCCTGAAATATGTGGTTTCCCCAAAGAACATAATAGATCCATAAAATGGCTCTGTTTTAATTTTTTTCCAATTTTAATGTAGCTCACGATATCTATTTCTACATCCCAACTGTAATTAGCAAGGATAATTATGGGAGTTGTATGGATGGTAGTTGCAGCTGCCGGGATGGGCATATTTAGTAAAATCTTGAGTACATATCCAATATTACCCTTGAAAATTATATTACTAAAAGACAGTAACAAGATGTGGAGTGCCACAATCCATTTACAGTAAAAAATCATTGAATTTTATTTCTACTTATCTAAAAATATCACTCTTATTTATAAATAATATAATTAGTTTAATATTGTTGTAACAGCTATTGTAATGTCTACGTTTCTTTCTGGCATTTATATTATGCTTTAATGTTTACTAAAGACATTTCAAATGATATATTTTTTGATACAGCCACTCTGGGTCCATAATTTCCACTTACTAATGCCATGTTTTAAATAGTTATATTCCACAGAATTAAAACAGTGAAGGAAAAATTATTACTCCTTAGGTCTCTGGAGGGCAAAAGTAACTTAAAGAAAAAATCATGTTCAAGAACAATTTAATTCATATTTTAAATAGAGCAAAAAATAAAATTTCCCCCTCATTTAAAAATACAAATTAGGAATATAAATTTATTTTATTAATTCACATATATGAAAATATATTTAGATTCCAGATATCATTGTAAGGACGTATAAAAAAGTCCATGATCACTCAAAAGAGACTGGCATTTCTAAATTTCCAAAAAAGTAAATGAAAAACATCTTGTTATATGTTATTGGTATATATTTAGATGGACAGAACAATAGATATAGTATCTCAGTCAATTATAATCTATTCATCATCTTCAACATAAGATGCACTATGATAAGGACTGATAGGTAAGTTTATATATCTTAGAAAACATTAAAAAATAACAGGAGCATTAATAAGAGTGATTTTGGGAAATTTCAGTGTCTTTTATGAAAAGAAAATTATTCTATAAAAATAATTAAGCCCAGGAGCATGATACTTGAAACATATAGAAAAAGTCCTTGAAATAACTTAGGAAAACAAATTAATTTTTCAAGTCACTTTAGCTATGTCTAAACTACAAGATGTTTAGAATGTGAAACAACTGTCAAATAAAATGTTATGTTAAATAAACCTAGTTTCATACTTAAATGACAATTTCAACAAAGGGATTATTGCATTTCTGACCTTATCACCATCTTGTATAAACTATATTGCATGCTCATTGTGGCAGGGTAGGGTAGAATAACTCTACAATATACTTTTATATGGTTACCTGGACCATACTCACACACAAGCAGTGAGGGGAAATGCAACGTTTGATAGATAATTCATTTCCAAATGGGGGCGACTCTATTTGATTGATTTTTTTTTTGTTTTTGTTTTTGTTTTCAGATCAGGCTTAAATTTACATCATTTCTACCTCAACCAAACATTTCTTATTCAGTCTTTGGGAGACAACTCATTTAATTACTGTGACAAATAGTTAAAAAAGAGATATAGCTAGCTCTCCACCCTCCTGACTTTGTTAACCCTCAATAAACTTCCAATTCTCATGTCTCTAGGCTAAATATGAATAGTTCCTTCAAAACAGACTCATTTTGCATGAACTTAACAATTCTGATCACACTGCTCTATAAACTTCCCAACTTATCAATGTTCTGTCCAAAATGTGACATCTAAAATTGAATATAATTTCAGCTTTGTGATCTATCTGGGACAGAGTAAAACAAGAAAATCACTTTCCTCCTTCTGGATGTTAAGCTGCCTTAATGCCATCTATCTCCTTTAAAATGGAACTTTCTTTCCAAACTTACATTTAAGCCCAGACATGCACAGTTGGCAATTTTCAGGATTTTTCTCAGTCACATCTGTTTGAATTTATCATTCTGAATGATTATATGATTTGCATTACTTTGGACACATTTTGTCCCATATGCAGTTTCAAAAGGTAGTGAGTGACTAGGGGGCAGCTGGGTAGCTCAGTGGATTGAGAGCCAGGCCTAGAGACAGGAGGTCCTAGGTTCAAATCCGGCCTCAGACACTTCCCAGCTGTGTGACCCTGGGCAAGTCACTTGACCCCCATTGCCTACCCTTACCAATCTTCCACCTATAAGTCAATACACAGAAGTTAAGGGTTTAAAATTAAAAAAAAGGTAGTGACTTTGTGGCATTGGTTTACAAAATAAAATCAGTAAACTAGATGTTGAATATATTGATCAAAAGAATGAAAGTTTATTAAATTAACCAATCACATTTGAAAGCAATTTTAACACATTCATTCCCAAAAAATAAAATAAAATGTCAATATTCCCTAAACTGCCTATCTCATGTTTTCAGTAAAAAAATTATCATATTTCCATATATACACACAGATATAGATAAACACACATGTAAATATTTATATATATATATATCACATATAGTTTTGTATGATTACTATAATATGATCATTGTCCTTTAAACTTTAGGGGGGGGGCAGAAATAAAGCATTATTTCCACCCTACATGTGTATAATATGTATACTTGTGGCTGATCAGGAAAATATAAGCTAGGAAAGCTCTGCAAAAATTCAGCAACATATATAAACTGTAGATAACTTTATATTTTCACATCTTCCATTTATTTTGTGCTATTGCAAATCTGCTTTGCTTGGTGCTTTATTTGATGTGGGCATCATGTGGGATGGTTCTGTGCCAGTGTTTCCCATGTATCACAGTTTATATCAAAGTTCTTCAGAGAGTCCTTGAGAGTGTCCTTGTACTACTTCTTGCCTTGTATGAGTTCTCTGTAAAATGTGTTTGACGTTCAAACAACATGATTAGTCTATTGGGGTTGAACTCTCTGCAAGAGAAACAAAGTGCTTGCTAGTTCAGCTCAAGAAAAGATCTGTTTCTGGTACATTGTCTGGGCAGGGGATCTTCAGAGTCTTCCTTAGACAATTCAAATGAAAGCAATTCAATTTCCTGGCATGGTGTTAGTATACTGTCCAGGTTTCGCAAACATAAAATAATGAGGTCAGCCCAATGGCTGGGCAAACATTCAATTTTGGAGGAAGACTAATATCTCTTCTCTCCCAAACTTTCCTTTGGAGCTGCCCAAACACTCTAGCTTCAGCAATATGTGCATCAAACTCATGATCTATGTGGATATCCCTGGAAAGTATACTGCCAAGGTAAGTGAATATATTCATAACATTCAAAATTTCTTCATTTGCTTTAAGTTCCATGTATGCTGGTTGGTGGAAATCCCATTTTCTTAATGTCAATTGTCAAGTCAAAATTCACACAAGTGGCAGAGAATTGATTCATGATCTGTTATATCTCAATCTCAGAGGCTACATTGAGCGTACTATCTTCTGTCAATAGAAAGTAACACACCAAATATTTCTCCACTTAATGTAAATTTGTTACCTTTTCAAGTTAAACTCATCATCAATGTGGTGACTTGTCTAAATGCTATTTCCATCCTCATTGAAGACATTCAACAAAATGCTAAAAAGTGTGGAAACAAGACTATAATGTATTGTCTATTATTACATTATACATATATATATATATATTATATAAATTTTATAATATATAATAAATATAATTTTATATCCTCTATAAATGTACAGCAATACACAAAATTATATGGTGTTTTATATATAAAATGTCCTTTAGGAAATATGGGTAGCACAGTGGATAGAACACCAAGCCTAAGTACATTCATCTTCCTGAGTTCAAATCTGGATTTAGACACTTGATAGCTATGTGAATCTGGGCAAGTGAATGAACCTTGTTTGTCTCAGTGTCTTCATCTATAAAATGAGGTAGAGAAGGAAATGGCAAACCATTATGGCATTTCTGACAAGAAAACCCCACATGGGATGACAAAGAATTAGACATGTCTGAAACAATGGAATCACAACAATATTGTATTATTAGAAATGAAGACAGATTAACAGAACACCCATGACCACTGATTATTTTTCTATTTGATAGTCAAGAAAACAAGGATTCATTTGTGCTAGGCACTGTGATGAGCACTAAATGTGGAGAAAGGCAACAAACATTGTCTCTTATAGTCCCCAGTAATGAGAGTGGACTCCAGTAAAATCAAAGCCAAGGTCTGGCCAGAATCACTCTTCACATGAGGTTTCAATAACCCCTCCTATCTAACCTTCCCTGCTATAAGTTGTAGGAACTGTATGTTCTTCCAAGAAATTACTGGTGCAGGAACTCTATGAGAAGCTTGGCTAGATGGTTAAATATTTACCTGTGATTTATTATCCTATAGAAAATTCTGTCTCAGTTTTGGGGAGGTAAACTAAGTCATTGTACTAAGATTGTAAATCATTACTAACCTTTATCCACATAAAAAGCTTACTTAATATCTTAGCCTACATCACTTTCTCTATGAAATACTAACTGTGATCAATAAACCTTGTCTCTAACTGCTACCAGCTTCATTGGCCCTCCTGACTTTCCCCACGTCTCATTCTCCTCACCACTTCGGGACCCCCAAATATTTGTAAGTATCACTGGACAGTCCCTACCCTTCAATAACTCTAATCAGGGAAAGAATATGCTAATAAAAATGTAAACCAATGATACAGAGTTTTAATAGAAGATGAAAGTCTAAATGGTGGTATAGTGGATTGAGTGATAGACTTGGTTCAAGAAGACTTATCTGCCTAAGTTCATTCACTAGCATTGTAACCCTGTGCAAGTCACTTAACTTAACCTTTTTTCCATCAGTTTCCTCATCTGTAAAATAAGCCAGAAAAGGAAAAAAAACATGTATATTTGCCAAGAAATCTCCAAATGTGATCACAAAGAGACAGACATGACTGAAATAACTGAACAACAAAAACAAATGGAAGGTTACCTTAAAGGGGAATTCCTTAGCACCCAGAGCAACTGGTAAGACCTCTTTCAGAAAATGAGATTTGTGCTGATTATTGAAGAACAATGTGTTTCAACCTAGGAGGTGAACTTGAGGCAGGAGAAAATGTTAGACTTAGAAAACAAAAAAGAAAAGAGACAGAAAGAGAGAAAAAAGAGACAGAGAAGTAGAGTCTAACCGATATTTTATTTTATTTTTATTTTTTCATTCAATCAGGCATAAAGCAGGTATTTATTTCCTATTCACAAAACAATGTTAAATACAAAAGGCTTTCATAAGCAATAATTGTCAGAAAAACCAAAAGTATAGAAGTGGCATTATTAACTATCACTAAGATGTAAAACTACCCAAATAAGAGCACTTAATGCATAGCTATTTTACATTTCCCTTGTATTTCACCTAGGATTTGCACAATTCCCTTCAAGAAATATGTTTTCTGGCAAACCGAGCCAAAGGTTGTAATCATCCTGTGGTTGGTATGCCATTTCTTAAAACAAAAAAAAGTTTTAAGTTAGTAAAGTCAGCAAAACTATCCAACACATCAAACATGTCTGAGAGTATATTCTCCACCCATAGTCTCATACCTCTTTGAAGAAAGGAGGAAGGTGCATTTTCTCAACTCTTCTTCAGGTCTCAGCTTAGTCATTCTGATTTCATTGAAACAAAACTGGTGAACTCAGAGAAATGGATACACATTCACTGCTGGTAGAACTGCAAACTTGTAAATTTGGGACAGTGGTCTGGTAGGAAGCAGCAAAAATTATTAAAGTAATCATATCCTTTAACTGATCATGTCAATTATTGGTGAAGTTATCTTAAAGTTTTTATTGAAAACAAAACAAGATATTCAAAGATGACAGAACTATGTATATTTGTATTCTTTTTCAAATATTTATTTCAGTTACAGGTAGAAACATTTTTTTTCTTTTTTACACCTAGTTTATTCTTTGATTTAATTGATTAATTTAATGCAGAGTACAGGTAAGCTTCACTCATATATAAATGAGGAAACTGAGTACAGAAAAAAGAAATCTCTTTTTACCCCCAAAGGACACATAGTGGCACTCAAACTTGGAGTTTAGATCTTTTGACTCTCATTCAGCACTCTGCACAGTATGCTATTAGGTTAGGTCACCCTGCAAAAATCTTTGGTAGGCCAGGAAAAGATGGATAGTTAGATGGTGATGATGCTGCTGCTGATGTTGATGATGTTGATGCTGTTGTTGATGACAATGATGTTGATAATGACTATGATGTTGTTGTTGTTGATGATGACTGTGTTGATGTTGATGATGATGCTGTTGATGACAATGATGATTGAATTTGGAGTTGGAGGTTTTCCTTCCATTTGATCATTCTGATCCTTCCCACTGTAATCATTAAAATTTTCTTGGAGACTGTTTCCAAACTCTTTCACCTTTCCATTATATTGGTTTTCTCTACCCCTTCCCCATGTGCCTCTTTATGAAATATAAAATTACTCCATTTTATTTATTTTCTAATTTCTCTTAGTATTATCCTCTTTTTACCTCTAGTTTTACCTATATACCTTCTGTGGTTGTTTGGAGGGTACTTTGTGTGTTATTTCACCATCTTGGCCTTATTTCATTAGCATTCCCTAACACAGTCTCTAGGATTCATGGACTCTTGCTGCCACTGTCTCTACCACCACTACCACCACCATCACCCCCCCCCAA
>NC_058132.1:663435139-663454010 GCF_016433145.1 Gracilinanus agilis | reverse complement strand
ATATATAGAGAGAGAGAGAGAGAGAGAGAGAGAGAGAGAGAAGAAATCTGCCAAATGTTATCATGCTTTCTGCTGTTCATGAGAACTGTAAAAATAATGAAAGCCAAGGAACCAAAGTTTATGATAGAAGGGGAGAGAGAGAGAGTCTATGAGGTGAAACTCTCTTCTAGCTCTCTCCTCTTGCTGAATATACACTCTGGGAGACTTCGAGGGGGTGTCACTCTGAAACTGGGTGACTTGGATGGTCATGCATTACCACAGGAGTTGGGGCAAGGCTTCCCTAT
The DNA here is from genome assembly GCF_016433145.1 of Gracilinanus agilis. NCBI lineage: Eukaryota > Metazoa > Chordata > Mammalia > Didelphimorphia > Didelphidae > Gracilinanus > Gracilinanus agilis. The sequence goes on along the minus strand of NC_058132.1, from coordinate 663,453,726 downwards.
AAGATAAGGTATGTGGTACCCCAATCTGATTCTGAATGAGGGCAAGGTTCACATAAGCCTCCCCCAAGGTAAGTCAACTTCACAGAGGGTGGTGCAACTTCAAGATGGAGACAGCCAGACCAAGCTCTGATTTTCCTCCCTCTTGTCTCTCAGGCATTCTAGAACACTGTCTAGCTAATGAATGGCTTTTATTATTTGCAATTTAGGGATTTGGGAAAGGGATAAAGGGCAGAGGCATTTTGGGGTGCCCTCTTCTCTATTCCTATGTAATCCATCGCTTAAGTTAGAACCTTAACAGCTCCCACTCCTAAGCTTCTCCCCCCACTTCTTCTGTTTCTGTTTCTATCCTTTTCTATAATTGCAAGTTACACCGGAAAGGGTCTCTCAGCAAGGTTGGGCAATAGGGGAAGGAGAGTAAGAGATCACTCCCAAAATGGAGTCCAAACTTAGCTGACTCGATGATTGAAGTCTCCCTGGGTGAAAAGCGGTAGGATGCCTTTGACCAGGGTATCAGGGCTTCAGTTTCCAAAAAAAGATCCTGAGGAAGCCCTCAGGTCTGGATTCAAGCTGAGATGTCTTTCTCCTCTTTCCTTTCTCAGTCCCCAGCCAGAATCCCTCTCCTCCTTTATCCAGAGAATTACCCAGAATCCTCTCTGGTCTCAACCATTACCAACTGTCAACCACTCCTTCTCTGGCTCCTTTTGTCCCATCCCCTTTGCACGAATCCCACCCTTACAGAACACAATTAACTTGACACATTACAACTCCTGTTGCCATCATTAAAATAAAACTCATGACCTGATGTTTAAAAATTAGAAATAATAGTCTAAACTTTATTCCTTAAACTTTAGGAAATAAGAAATAATGAAATCAGGATAAAGTGTAAGCTTGATAAGAGTGCAAAATATCCACTGAAATCCTTTCCTACATGTGAGGTTGAGGCTTTTGGACGGATAAGTGATCATCAAAGAGATTTGTTGCACTATTATAACATTACATTCTGGGGCCCATGTTCATGTCTGTTTTGAATTTTTAATGCATTGTCATTCAGTCTTTTATCAAGTTCCTTGCATAGATCTAATCTACAAAATTTGGAAATTAACAATGTGTTTCCTAATTATTCATGCAAATCAGCAAAGTCTTATAATGTTATCAAGTGAAGACAGAAACATCAATTCTCATTATAATAGTGTGTATTTCAAAGTTAGATGGATTAGCAAGAAATAGCTATTTTTCTTCTCAATTTCTCTAAAATGTTCTTTGTCATGACCAAAAAAAAAATACAACTCAAAAAACACACAAAAAAACTGACAAACTCTTGGGGTTTTTGTTGTTCATAACTGTTTTCATTTATGAAAAGAATTGGCTGAGAATCATAAGAAAGTTTATAAGAAACTTGTTTAAATGCTTCATTTTATAGAAAAAAACGATAGTCCCAAGAAAAGAGGACCAAGTTATCTGGAAAGTAAAATATCTGAGGACTTCTGGGTTAAGAGGGCTACAGAGTTGAAGCCATGTGTTTAATCTCTCCGAACCCACCTACACATGACTCCTCAAAAGGACACAAAAACTAAATCCAAATGAACAGCAGGACCCCACAATACAGCACAGCATGGAAGGTAAGTGGGATCTGGGCACTTCAGCACTATAAGGGGGTAGAAAAGCTCTCATTAAAACACGAGCTGATCAATACCCCCCCCATACACACACACCGCCTACAGTGTCAAAGCCAGAGAACAAGAGTTAGAGCAAGTTTGGGGCATTCATTAAGTTATTGGCAGCTACCTGGGACCACAAAGGACTGGATCCTGAGAGCAGCCAAGACATAAGACCTCAAGAGGTAAAGAATGCAGACTTTGAATGCAGACCTCAACAGCAGGCACGGACCTTGAGTGGGGGCCCAGTGCAGAGGGGTGTATGAATGTGGAAGCAGTGCCCTGAGACTGTTAAAGGAGCCTTGGGGAGAGGAACAGGCAAGGAAACCACCAGGATCCTTGACCTTGAGAACAGCTAAAGTTGAAAACCCAGGAGCCTAAAGAGCTCATACCTTGGGTGCAAGGATAAAGCTGAGAGGGCTGGATGGCTATATGACTCAGGCAAAAACTGCTCCACAGCTCTTTACACAGAGAGCCTGCCTGGCTCACCCAGACTTATGACTGAGAAAGAAAAACAGCATAATAATGACAAGCTATGCACAAGAACCTCTAAAGAGAAAAGATCAAGAAGAAAGCTTTAATACTAGATAACTTTTACACAGAAAAAAAAATCAGACAACAGAGCAGACAGCAGAGGAGAACAAACGCATAATCACATCCAAACATTCCCCCCAAAATGCAAAGTAATAACAAGCTCTTGAAGAGTTCAACTCTGAGATCATGAGAAATATGGAAGTGATTTGGCAAGAAAAGTGGGAAAGAGCTCAAAAGGAAATTAACAGGTTAAAAGACAGAAACTCCCAATTGGAGAAAGATGCCCCCAAATAAAACAAAATGATAAGCAAATTGGAGATTCAAATTAAACAGCAGGAAACCATGAAAAACAGAATATACCAAATAAAAAAGGAAAATCAAAAGATTATTGCAGAAAACGAGTTTTTAAAGACCAGAATCTGGCAAGTAGAAGCCAATGATATCTCAAGACAGCAAGAACTAATAAAGTAAAGTCAAAAAGACTGATAAAATAGAAGGAAAAATGAAATATCTTACTGAGAAAATGACAGATCAAGAAAACAGGTCTAGAGGAGACAATTTGAGAATCATTGGTCTTTCTGAAAAAGCAGAAGTTAATAGAAATTTGGACATCGTACACAAAAAATTGTCTGAGTAAACTGCCCTGATGTTATTCAACAAGAAGACAAAATAGACATTGAAAAGATCCATAGATCACCTTCTACACTAGACCCTGAAGAGACAACCCCAAGGAATATTATAGCCAAATTCAAGAGCTTCCAAGTAAAAGAAAATCTTTTACTAGAAGCCAAAAAAAATTCAGATATCAAAGAACACCAATCAGGATCACACAGAATCTGGCAGCTTCCACACTAAAAGACCACAGGGCTTGGAATATGATATTCAGAAAGGAAAGAGAACTGTGTCTGCAACTAAGGATCACCTACCCATCAAAACTGACTATACTTTCAGAGGAAAGTATATGCATTCAACAACATAGAAGATTTCCAAGTATTTGCACAGAAAAGACAAGGACTAAATGGAAAGTTCAATATCCAACCAGAAAAACTAAGAGAAACATGAAAAGGTAAATAAGAAACAGAGGGGAAAGAAAGAAAATTCTTACGTTTAAATTTACCTCTTTAAAGGCTTTAATAATATCAAATTATTTATATTCCTATATGGAGAAATGTTAGGTGTAATCTTCAAAAACTGTATTCACTATTATAGTAATTAGAAGAATAATTCACAGGGAAAGGTTGGAGCACTAAATGGTCTAAGATGAGATGGGGAGGGGAAAGAGGAAGGGTCAATAGTAGATGGCACCAAGAGAAACTTGAATGAATAAGAAAAATAGGACATTCTATACTTCACAAAGAGGGCATGAGAAGGGGAGGAGATAAATACTCTTATGAGAAGGAGAGGAAGAGAGCATTAAGAGGTAATATTTAAATCTTACTCTCAGTGGAAATAACCATGAGAGGGAAGAGTAGCTATATCCATTGGGATATAGAATTCTATCTAACCTTACTGAGAAAGTCAGAACCAAGGAGAGCAGGGGAGTGGGGAGGTCAAAAAAGGGAAGCAAGGAGAGGGGGGGGAGAAATTCATTAGGCCTTAAAAAATGAAAAGAGGGGAATAATAAAGAAGGGGGTGGAAAGGGAAGTAATCAAGGAAGGTGACAAGGGAGACTGGTCTAAAGCAAACCACTGGTTTAAAAAGGAAATAGCATAAGAAAAAGGGGTAGAACTAGGAAAGAATACCATAATGTTGGGAAATACACAACTGATAATTATAACTCTGAACGTGAATGGGATGAACTCATCCATAAAATGGAAGCAAATAGCAGAGTGGATTAGAAACCAAAAGCCTACCATATGTTGTCTACAAGAAACACATATGAGGCTGGTGGACAAACACATGTTTTAGGTCCAGGGCTGGCTCAAAATTTTTTGGCTTCAACTGAGAAAAAAAGGGCAGGAATGGCAATCATGATTTCTGACAAAGCCAAAGTAAAAATAAGTATGATTAAAAGAGACAGGGAAGGTAATTACATCCTGATAAAAGGCAGTATAGACAATGAGGAAATAACAGTGCTCAATATGTATGCACCAAATGGCATAGCATCCAAATTCCTAAAGGAGAAACTGGCAGAGGCCAAGAAGAAAATAGATAGTAAAACTATAATAGTGGGAGATCTAAATATTCCTCTTTCAGATCTAGATAAATCAAACCAAAAAATAAATAAGAAAGAGGTAAGAGAGGTGAATGAAGTCCTAGAAAAATTAGATTTAATAGATATGTGGAGAAAAATAAAAAGGGACGAAAAGGTATACACCTTCTTTTCAGCTGCACATGGTACATTCACAAAGATTGACCATGTAATAGGGCATAGAAACATTGCAAACAAATGTAAAAGAGCAGAAATAATAAATGTAACATACTCTGATCATAATGCAAAAAAAAATAATAATTAGTAACGGCATGTGGATAGTCAAATCAAATCCTAATTAGAAATTAAATAATATGATTCTCCAAAACTGGTAATTAAATAAGAAATCATAGAAACAATCAATAATTTCATTGAAGAGAATAACAATGATGAGACATCCTACCAAAATCTGTGGAATACAGGTAAGGCAGTACTCATAGAGAAATTTAAATCCTTGAGTACATATATTAACAAATTAGAGAGGGCAAAGATCAATGAACTGGGTATGTTAATTAAAAAACTAGAAAGGGAACAAATTAAAAATTCCCAGCTAAACACCAAATTAGAGATTATAAAACTTAAAGGAGAAATCAGTAAAACTGAAAGTAAAAGAAATATTGAATAAATAAGACTAGAAGTTGGTATTTTGGAAAAAGAGATAAAATAAACAAAGTACTGGTCAATCTAATAAAAAAAAAGGAAAGAAGAAAATCAAATTAATAGTATCAAAGATGAAAATGGAGACCTCACCTCTAATGAAGGGGAAATTAAGGCAATCATTAAAAACTATTTTGCCCAAATATATAGCAATAAATTTAGCAATCTATGTGATATGGATGAATATTTATAAAAAATGTAAATTGCCTAGATTAACAATAGAAGAAATAGAATACCTAAATAATCCCATATCAGAAAAAGAAATTGAGCAAGCCATCAAAGAAATCCCTAAGAAAAAATCCCCAGGACAAGATGGATTCACAAGTGAATTCTATCAAAGCTTCAAAGAACAACTAATTCCAATACTATACAAACTATTTGACATAATAAGCAAAGAAGGAATTCTACCAAACTCCTTTTATGATACAAATATGGTACTGATTCCAAGGTGAGGTAGATCAAAAACAGAGAAAGAAAATTGCAAACCAATCTCCTTAATGAACATAGATGCAAAAATCTTAAATAGAATACTAGCAAAAAAGACTCCAGCAAGTGATCAAGAGGGTTATTCATCATGATCAGGTGGGATTTATACCAAGAATGGAAGGATGGTTCAACATTAGGAAAACCATTCACATAATTGATCACATCAATAAGCAAACCAACAAAAACTAAATGATTATCTCAATAGATGCTGAAAAAGCCTTTGACAAAATACAATATCCATTCCTATTGAAAACACTAGAAAGTGTAGAAATAGAAGGACCTTTCCTAAAAATAAAAAAACAGTATATACCTAAAACCATCAACAAGCATCATATGCAATAGAGATGAATTAGAAGCCATCCCAATAAGATCAGGCATTCCACATGGATGCCCACTATCACCTCTATTATTTAACATTTTACTAAAACCCTAGCAATTAGAGGGGAATTAGAAGGGAGAAATTAGAGAACAAAAATAAATTGAGGGTATTAAAATAGGCAAATAAGAGACTAAACTATCACTCATTGCAGATGATATGATGCTCTACTTAAAAAATCCTAGAGAATCAACTAAAGAGCTAGTAGAAATAATCAACAACTTTAGCAAAGTTGCAGGATACAAAATAAATGCACATAAATCATCAGCATTTCTATATATTTCCAACACATCACAGCAGCAAGAGGTAAAAAGAGAAACTCCATTTAAAATTGCCCTACACAATATAAAATACTTAGGAATCTATCTATAAAAACAAACACAGGAATTATACAAACACAACTACAAAACACTTTCCAAACAATTAAAACTAGATCTAAACAACTGGAAAAACATTGATTGCTCATGGGTAGGATGAGCTAAAATAATAAAAATGTCCATTCTACGCAAATTAATTTACCTATTTAGTGCCATACCTATCAAACTACCAAAAAACTTTTTTACTGAATTATAAAAAATATAAAAAGTTCATTTGGAAGAACAAAAGATCAAGAATATCAAGGGAAATAATGAATAAAAAGTGAAGGAAGGTGGCCTAGCAGTACCAGACATTAAACTAAACTATAAAGCATCAAAATAATATGGTACTGGTTAAGAGATAGAAGGGAGTATCCATGGAATAGACTTGGGGTAAGTGACATTGGCAAGACAGTGAATGGTAGTTCCAAAGAGCCCAACTTTGGGAACAGAAATCCACTATTTGCCAAAAACTGTTGGGAAATTTGGAAAACAATATAGGAGAGATTAAGTTTGGATTAACATCTCACACCCTACACCAAGATAAATTCAGAATGGATGAATGACTTGAATATAAAGAAGGAAACTATAAGAAAATTAGCTGAACATAGAATAGTATACTTGTCAGATCTATGGGAAATGGAAAAAAGCAAAAGTAAGAAAAAAATTACAAATGTAAAATAAATAATTTAATTATATTAAATTAAAAAGGTTTTGTATAGTCAAAAACAATGCAACTAAAATCAGAAGAGAAATAACAAACTGGGAAAAAATCTTTATAACAAAAAAACTCTGACATAGGTCTTATTACTCAAATATACAAGGAGTTAAATCAATTGTATAAAAAATCAAGCCATCCCCCAATTGATAATTGGGCAAGGGACATGAATAGGCAATTTTCAGATAAAGAAATCAAAACTATCAATAAGTACATGAGAAAGTGATCTAAATCTCTAATATTTAGAGAAATTCAAATCAAAAAAACTTCTGAAGTACCACCTCACACCTAGTAGATTGGCTAAAATGATAGCAGGGAAGAATAATGAATGTTGGAGGTGACATGGCAAAATTGGGATGTTAATGCATTGCTGGTGGAGTTGTGAACTGATCCAACCATTCTGGATGGCAATTTGGAACTATATCTAAAGAGTGCTAAAAGATTGCCTGTCCTTTGTTCCAGCCATAACATTCCTGGGTTTATACCCCAAAGAGATCATAAGGAAAAAGAATTGTACACAAATATTTATATTCACTCTATTTGTTTTGGCAAAAAACTGGAAAATGAGGGTATGCCCTTCATTTGGGGAATTACTGAACAAAATGTGGTATATGCTGATGATGGAATACTATTGTGCTCAAAGGAACAATAAATTGGAGGAATTCCATGTGAAGAAGAAAGACCTCCAGGAATTGATGCAGAGTGAAAGGAGCAGAGCCAGAAGAACATTGTACACAGAGACTGATACACTGTGGTAAAATTGAATGTAATGGACTTCTGTAATAGCAGCAAAGCAATGACCCAGGATAATTCTGAGCGTCTTATGGTAAAGAATGCTACCCACATTCAGGGGAAGAACTGCAGGAGTGGAAACACAGAAGAAAAACAACCACTTGAACACATGGGTTGATACAGACATGGTTGGGGATGTAGACCCAAAAGGACCACTCCAATGAGACTATCAGTAATATGTAAATAAGTCTTGATTGATCACATGTCTTCCTTGATCACAGTTCCTTGAGAGTGGTAACTCCACTCTCCTTTGGCTCCTCACTGGGCAGGTAAAGGCATCCACACCCTCTCCCTTTCCCAGTTTGACAGAGTCCACAAGGGCAAAAGAGCTTTTTCCCTTCATTCCATTTAGAATGGCCCTGGCTGGCAGCCAAGGCTTTTCCCCTTAGTCTGTCTGCAAAAATCTGCTTTTCTACTTCTAAAGCCTATACCTATTACACGGGAAAAGGAGCAGCGCCCTCCAGCACACTTGCCATAGGATCACCAACAGAGTTCTAGCCTGTCCAAATCATATCTGGAAAGACTGTCAATTATAAGCATACTATTTTAGCAAAAATATCAATAATCTAAAGAGTATCCATGGGGGAAAAATGTAGTGTGTTGAATGGCCTTCCATCAATGACAAATTAGGATAAAAGAAATTTCATATACGTGTGTGTGTGTGTGTGTGTGTGTGTGTGTGTATACACACAAAAAGAATATACAGGGAAAGAAGGTGTAGGTGGTATGAAACTACTATCTCAATGGATTTGAACAGTATTTCTCTGTAAAAGGGATTAAAAATAATATGCTTGACCACAGAGTATAAAACTTATACACATGGCTAAAGTTTGTAGGGAGGCACTTTAACATCAAAATCCATCCCCAAAATAAGGTGTTTCCTGCTTACTCCCTTGCTAGGCATTTTCACACCAATGCTGAATAGTCTTTTGGAAAAAAAGGTATTTGTTTAAGTACAAGTTTAAAAAGGTAGCCAAAAAAGTTCTTTCCTACTTTAAGTTTTTGTCATTTTATGTTCTTTTTTTTGGCCTAACACAGTGCCTGGAATTCTAGTTACTAAGCAAATGCTTGTTGACTGACAAAATATATGCCAGTTTCCCAATTTCAAAATCAATCCCAAATTTCTAGAACACTTAAAGGGAATGCAGAGGTTTCACATTTATTTCAAAACCTTGAGCATCCAAATTTGTTTGGGGGAGTGCCATTAGCCTGACATATGGAAATAGCAGGAACACAAGGGAATAAGGAAAGAAGCAATGTGATTCTTGTGGAACAGTGTTAAGGAAATAGAACCTATTAACCTCAGAAGACTCCCTCTGAAAACTGGCAGAGAAAGAAATGAATCTAGCTTAATGACTCTTTCCCTGCAAACTGGGAAGAACAACTTCGTTTGAAAAAGCTTGACATCTGCTTCAGAGGAATAAGGAATACTGTCATTGGTCCTAAATTGGGTTTATGCAATTCTTTCAAATGTTAATTTTTAATTTTAAGCAACTCTAATGTGTATTACAACCATAAGTTAAATATACAAATGGAAATTTCTGAAATAAGGTTTTAATACAAATTATTAGAAATAATTACTAATATATACACACATTCATTTCTACCTATTCTTATTGTTACCATTATGTAACAGTTCTTTTAACACCATGCACTTTGATTAATGAAACTGATATCTAAATTTTGCAATTCCAATCTCCTATTTAAATCTAAAGATCTCTTCTACTATTGTTTTTATTATTATTAGCTTTGATACATAATGTTTGAGAACCTCAATGATCACCTTACATTTTGCAGAATGGAGAAACTAGGAACAACTGAGTCAAAATGAATACTTCAATGTCAAATAAGTGTTACATAAGTTAAGGTTCATAACCAGGGGAAATGACTCTAAATCTTTTGCTTTTTCCAGTGCACCAGCTGCCACACCACCCTTTTGGTATAGAGAGTTTGCTCCCTGGAATGGCCTATAGTACCAATAACCTATGAGTCCTAGTCTCTTCCATCCTAAAATAATAAACATAAGGATAAATATTTGGAATGTAAATAATTTTTTATTAAGTTAATCAGAATATAAATTCTTATTTTGATTCTAAGCTCCTTGAGGTCAAGGACTATATACATATATGTGCATAACCAGGACTTAGCACAATTCCTGACACAAAAAGTGATTAATGAAAACTAGTTGACATATTGACTTCAAGCACATACCATTCTGATACACAGTGTTGCCATAATGTTTTGGAAATTAAAAGAAAAATTAAGAAAGACATTGTCCCTGCCTCCAGGAGTTTTCAATCTGTTGCAAAACATGAAACATTAGAAAATAATGATAATGGGAAATGATGACTGCAGAAGACATGAAATAGTCACAAAGAAACCAATATAACATATCTAAGAAAGAACTCATTATTTATTTAACTTAGGTTGGAACTTCATGGAAGAAATTACACTTAAGCAGCTTCCTAAAAACTGGAAAAAGGATATTGACAATTGAAAATGGAAGCAAAGAGGGCTTCAAAGAAAACGGTAAATTGGAGCTGAGCATTGAATAACAGGTAAATCTTTAATAGTACAATTTAGGAATGTATAAAATGGTTCAATTCATATATTTGTTGAATTACTTCACAAACTTTTACTGAAAGACAGCCATGACTTTGATAAATTAAAGAGACATTCCTCACTTCATTTCAATTATACAGTTGGAATACTGAAATGTAAAAATGAATCTAATATATTTGGACATATTTAGGTATTTGTTGAACATTGTCAGGTTGAATTTGTTATCATATGGAATGTCACTTTGTTTCAATAGTTCTACTACCAAAGATGAAAAAATTAAAAGTTATTTAATTGTTTTGCATACTATAATTCTATGAATAAAATACTGTGAACCTTATTCTAAAAATTATTCTTTTAATACAAATTTGATTTAGTACATAAGTATTTCTCTACCACTCTATCACATTTGTAAGACCAATTCAATGCTTTGAAATAATCTTGTTGTTTTTTTTCCTGTTGATATCTTTGATTAAAAGATTTTCAGTTTGCTTTGTCTGTCATTTCATTTTTTATATCTAAAGATAGTCTGTTTAACTAGATATGGAAATGATCATATTGCTAGATTTCAAATTCCATATGTGACACTTATTAAAACTGAGTGGACAAATAAAAGCATTTATAAGCATGAATTTCTTCACTGGAAAATTAAAAATGATAATATTATGGAATTATTTTTTAGGTTTCTGAGAAGCTCAAATTAAAAATAAAAACATTTTGTCAACTCATATCAGTGTTTGTAAACATGACTAGATAAATAAAATACATTCAGTCCCTTTCTTCTGATTTTTATAAATGTATAAATATATAGATATGAATATGCTCCTATTCAGTCACATTTTTGAAGAAAATATATTATTATGTAAGATATATTTGTCCTTAAATCAATAATAAATCCTTTTTTTAGGCATTTGAGTAACCATGTATTTTGGAAGTCTATGCAAAAAGATACAGTTTGGAATTTCTACTTTCATACTTACAGACGTTGGGAACAGGCAGATTGATATACATTATATCTGTCATTCAAAAGACAGATTTCTATGCTTATGAATTGAAGCAAATTCAGGTTATTCATTAGTTTCAGAGTATCTCTTGACAAGAGAGTTGAGTGACAAGTAGGATGTACATGTGTAGATTTAACATATATTTATATAAATGAATACAAATAAATATATGTAGTTATACAAACTTGCATATATATGGCTAGAATTTTCTTTATACCTATTCCACATATAAAAACTTTTGTTTTCAAGAACTAATTATAAGAAATTTTCAAAAATTTGTGCAATGAAGATAGTTTAGTGCCCATACTCTATTGCTAATGTAGGATTTAAAGTTTGATTTAAAGATTTAAACATTTTTAGTCAATCAGATCAAATTAATTGAAGCTACATGATATTTAAACTCTGCTGAGGGAACTTACTTTGCCTATAGAATCTTGCTCTGCTTGACTGATGGTCTTTATTTTCTTCCCTTTAGGAATTTTAATGATGAAGCCAATAATTACTCTTGATTAAAATTCATCTTTATGCAATGATTTATAATTTTTTAGAAAATTTTTTAGAAAATTTTTCCATGATTACATAATTTATGTTCTTATTCTCTCCCCTGCCCAAACCCCCTCTCCCCATAGCTTACATGCATTTCCACTGGTTTCTTCATGTGTCATTGATCAAGACCTATTTCCATATTATTGATAGTTGTACTAGGGTGGTCATTTAGAGTCAACATCCCAAATCAGGTTCACATCAACCCATGTGTTTAAGTGGTTCTTTTTCTTCTGTGTTTCCACTCCTATAGTTCTTTTTCTGAATATGGGTAGCATTCTTTACCATAAATCCCTCAGAATTATCATGGGTCATTGCATTGCTGCTAGTACAGAAGTCCATTACATTCTATTTGACCACAGTGCACTGGTACCTGTATTCAAGGTTCTTCTGGCTCTGCTCCTTTCACTCTGCATCAATTCCTGGAGGTCTTTCCAGTTCACTTGAAATTCCTCCAATTTATTATTCCTTTGAGCGCAATAGTATTCTATCACCAGCATTTACAACAATTTTATTCAGCCATTCCCCAAATCAAGGGCATACCCTCATTTTCCAGTTTTTTGCCACCACAAAAAGCACAGCTATAAATATTTTTATACAAGTCTGTTTATGATCTCTTTGGGGTACAAACCCAGCAATGGTATGGCTGGATCAAAGGGCAGGCATTCTTTTATAGACCTTTGAGCATAGTTCCAAATTGCCTTCCAGAATGGTTGGATCAATTCACAACTCCACCAGCAATGCATTAATATACCAATTTTTCCACATCCCCTCCAGCATTCATTACTCTCTTCTTCTATCATTTTAGCCAATCTTCTAGGTGTGAGGTGATATCTCAGAGTTGTTTTGTATTTCTCTAATTATTAGAGATTTAGAATACTTTCTCATGTGATTATTGATAGTTTTGATTTCTTTATCTGAAAATTGCCTATTCATGTCCCTTGCCCATTTATCAATTGGGGAATGGCTTGATTTTTTATACAATTGATTTAACTCCTTTTATATTTGAGTAATTAGACCCCTGTCAGAGTTTTTTTGTTATAAAGATTTTTCCCAATTTATTGTTTCCCTTCTGATTTTGGCTACATTGTTTTTGTTTGTACAAATGCTTTTTACTATGATATAATAAAATCATTTATTTTACATTTTGTTATTTTCTCTAACTCTTGCTTGGTTTTAAAATCTTTCCTTTCCCAGAGATCTGACAAGAATATTATTCTTCGTTCATTTAATTTATTTATGTTTTCCATCTTTATATTCAAGTCATTTACCCATTCTGAATTTATCTTGGTGTAGGGTGTGAGATGTTGATCTAAAGCTAATCTCTCCCATATTGTTTTCCAAATTTCCTAGCAGTTTTTGTCAAATAGTGGATTTTTGTCCCAGAAGTTGGGCTCTTTGGGTTTATCATACACTGTGTGATATGACTTACCCCAAGTATATGCCACTGATCCTCCCTTCTGTCTCTTAGCCAGTACCATATTGTTTTGATGACCTCTGCTTTATAGTATAGTATAATATCTGGTACTGCTAGGCCACCTTCCTTCCCAATTTTTTCATTATTTCTCTTGATATTCTTGATCTTTTGTTTTTCCAAATGAACTTTGTTATAGTTTTTTCTAATTCAGTAAAAAAGTTTTTTGGTAGTTTGATAGGTATGGCATTAAATAGGTAAATTAATTTGGGTAGAATGATCATTTTTATTATGTTAGCTCATCCTACCCATGAGCAATCAATGTTTTTCCAATTGTTTAGATCCAGTTTTAATTGTTTGGAAAGTGTTTTGTAGATTTTTTCGTATAATTCCTGTGTTTGTTTTGGTAGATAGATTCCTAAATATTTTATATTGTTTAGGGTGATGTTAAATGGAGTTTTTTCTCTTTCTACCTCTTGCTGCTGTGATGTGTTGGAAATATATAGAAATGCTGATGATTTATGTGCATTTATTTTGTATCCTGCATCTTTGCTAAAGTTGTTGATTATTTCTACAAGCTTCTTAGTTGATTCTCTAGGATTTTTTAAGTAGACCATCATATCATCTGCGAAGAGTGATAGCTTAGTCTCCTCATTGCCTATTTTGATACCTTCAATTACTCTTTTTTCTCTAATTGCTACTGCTAGTGTTTCTAGTAAAATGTTAAATAATAGGGGTTATAATGGGCATCCTTGTTTCACTCCTGATCTTATTGGAAAGGCTTCTAATTTATACCAATTACATATGATGCTTGTTGATGGTTTTAGTTATGTAATGTTTATTATTTTTAGGAAAGGTCCTTCTATTACTATATTTTCCAGTGTTTTCAATAGGAATGGATGCTGTATTTTGTCAAAGGCTTTTTCAGCATCTGTTGAGATAATCATGTGATTTTTGTTTTTTAGATTCTTGATATGGACAATTATGTGGATGGTTTTCCTAATGTTGAAACATCCTTGCATTCCTGGTATAAATCCTACCTGGTAATGGTCAATGATCCTCTTGATCATTTGCTGGGGTCTCTTTGCTTGTATTCTATTTAAGATTTTTGCATCTATGTCCATTAGGGAGATTGGTCTGTAGTTTTCTTTCTCTGTTTTTGATCTACCTGGCCTTGGAATCAGTACCATATTTGTGTCATGAAAAGAATTTGTTAGGGCTCGTTCTTTGCTTATAGTATCAAATAATTTGTATAGTATTGGGATTAGTTGCTCTTCGAATGTCTAATAGAATTCACTTGTGAATCCATAAGGCCCTGGCGATTTTTTCTTAGGGAGTTCATTGATGGCTTTTTCAATTTCTTTTTCTGATATGAGATTATTTAGGTATTCTATTTCTTCTGCTGTTAATATAGGCAATTTATATTTTTGTAAATATTCGTCCACATGTCCTAGATAGCTATATTTATTGCCATATTAATTGGGCCAAATAGTTTTTAATGATTGCCTCAATTTCCCCTTCATTATAGGTGAGGTCTCACTTTTCATCTTTGATACTGTCAATTTGGTTTTCTTCTTTCCTTTTTTTATTAGATTGACCAATACTTTGTCTATTTTATCTGTTTTTTTCAAAATACCAGCTTCTAGTCTTATTTATTAATTTAGTAGTTCTTTTACTTTTGATTTTATTAATTTCTCCCTTGATTTTTAGTATTTTTAATTTAGTTTTCTTCTGGGGATTTTTAATTTGCTCACTTTCTAATTTTTTAAGTTGCATGCCCAATTCATTAATCTCTGCCCTCCCTAATTTGTTATTATATGAACTCAAGGGTATAAATTTCCCCCTGAATACTGCCTTGGATGCATCCCACAGAGTTTGGTAGGATGTCTTATCATTGTCATTCTCTTCAATGAAACTGTTGATTGTTTCTATGATTTTTTCTTCTTTGACTAGCTGCTTTTGGAGAATCATATTTTTCAATTTCTAATTAGTTTCTGATTTGCCTGTCCAGGTGCCCTTACTAATCATTATTTTTTTGCATTATGATCAGAGTATGTTACATTTATTATTTCTGCTCTTTTGTATTTGTTTGCAATGTTTCTATGCCCTATTACATGGTCAATCTTTGTGAATGTACCATGTGCAGCTGAGAAGAAGGTGTATTCCTTTTTTGTCCCTATTTATTTTTCTCCACATATCTATTAAATTAAACTTTTCTTGTACTTCAGTCACCTCTTTTATCTGTTTCTTATTTATTTTTTCGTTTGATTTATCTAGATCTGAAAGAGGAATATTTAGATCTCCCACTATTATAGTTTTACTATCTATTTTCTTCTTGACCTCTGCCAGTTTCTCCTTTAGGAATTTGGATGCTATGCCATTTGGTGCATACATATTGAGCAGTGTTATTTCCTCATTGTCTATACTGCCTTTTATCAGGATGTAATTACCTTCCCTGTCTTTTTTAATCATATCTATTTTTCCTTTCACTTTGTCAGAAATCATGATTGCCCCTTCTGCCTTCTTTTTCTCATTTGAAGACCATAAGATTTTGCTCCAGCCCTTTACCTTATACCTGTGTATGTCCACCTGCCTCATATGTGTTTCTTGTAGACAACATATGGTAGGCTTTTGGTTTCTAATCCACTCTGCTATTTGCTTCCTTTTTATGGATGAGTTCATCCCATTCACATTCAGAGTTATAATTATCAGTTTGTATTCACCAACATTTTTGTATCCTCTCCTAGTTCTACCCCTTCCTCTTACATTATTTCCTTTTAAACCAGTGGTTTTCTTTAAGCCAATAACCTTTGTCCCCTCCCTTGATTTACTTCTTTTTCTACCCCCTTCTTTATTATTCCCCTCTTTTTATTTTTTTATGGCCTAATGAATTCCCTCCCCCTTCTCCTCCTCTCACTTTTTTGACCTCCCCCACTCCCCTGCTCTCCTTGGATTATCCCTTCTGACTTTCTCAGTAGGGTTAGATAGAATTCTATATCCCAATGGATATAGCTACTCTTCCCTCTCAGGGTTAATTACACTGAGAGTAAGGTTTAAATATTACCTCTTATTGATCTCTTCATCTCCTTCTTTTAATAGTAATCATCCCTTCCCCTTCCCATGCCCTCTTTGTATGTAATAAAATATCCTATTTTTCTTATTTATTCAAGTGTCCTTGGTGTCCTCTACTATTAACCCCCTCTTTCCCACCCCCATATCATCTTAGACCATTTAATATTCCAACCTCTCCTTATAAATAATGTTTCTAATTACTATAATAGTGAATATTATAATAGTGAATAGAATTCACTACAGAGAATTATACATAACATTTGTCCACATAGGAATTCAAATAATTAGATCTTATTGAAGCCCTTTAAGAGGCAAATTTAAAAATAAGAATTTTCTTACTTTCCCTTCTGTTTCTTATTTACCTTTTCTCATTTCTCTTGATTTTTGTGGTTGGATATAGAACTTTCCATTTTGTCCTGTTCTTTTCTGTGAAAATACTTGGAAATATTCTATCTTGATGAATTCCCAAACTTTCCCCTGGAAGTATATAGTCAGTTTTAATGGGTAGGTTATCCTTGGTTTTAGACCCAGTTCTCTTGCCTTTTTGAATATCATATTCCAAGCCTTGCAGTCTTTTAGTGTGGAGGCTGTTAGATCCTGTGTGATCCTGATTTGTGCTCCTTGATATCTGAATTGTCTCTTTCTGGCTTCTTTTAAATTTTTTTTCTTTTACTTTGAAGCTTTTGAACTTGGCTATTATATTCCTGGGGCTTATCTTTTCAGGATCTAGTGTAGAGAGTGATCTATGAATCCTTTCAATGTCTACATTGCCCTCTTGTTGTAGAACTTCAGGGCAGTTTTGCTGAATAATTTATTTTTGTATGGAATCCAATTTCTTATTAATTTCTGCTTTTTCAGGAAACTAATGATGCACAAATTGTCTCTTCTAGACCTGTTTTCTTGATCTGTCAATTTCTCATTGAGATATTTCATGTTTCCTTCTATTTTATCAGTCTTTTAACTTTGTTTTATTTGTTCTTGCTGTCTTGAGGGATCATTGGCTTCTACTTGCCTAGTTCTTGTCTTTACAGACTGGTTTTCTGCTATAATCTTTTGATTTTCATTTTCAATTTGGTCTATCCTGTTTTCCAGCTGTTTGATTTAGTCTCCAATTTGCTTATCAATTCTTTTGATTTGGGGGCATCTTTTCCAAATTGCCCAATTCCAGCCTTCAGAGACTGGTTTTCCTTTTCAATCTGGTCATTTCTTGTCTTCAATTTACTTGCCTCACTTTCCAATTGTGAAATTCTGCCTTTTAAACTGTTATTTTCTTGCCAGATCTCTTCCATCTTTCTCATAATCTCACATTTGAACTCTTCAAGACCTTGTGACCAGTTTTCATTTTTTGGGGAACGTTTGGATATGGTTACTTGTTTGTTCTCCTCTGCTGTTTGCTCTGTTGTCTGGATATTTTCTCTGTAAAAGTTTCCAAGTGTTAAAGGTTTCATCTTGATCTTTCTCTTCTGGGGTTCTTGTGTCTAGCTTGCCCTTTTAACCCAGTACCCTCTCAGCTTTATCCTCATGCCCAGGTTCTGTTTGCGCTCTTTAGACCCCTGAGGTCTCAGGTCTAGTTGTTTTCAGGGTCAAGCCTCCTGGTGGTCCCCTTGCTTCTTCTTCTACCTGAAGCTCCTTTAACAGTCTCAGGGCACAGCTTCCACAGTCATACACCCCTCTGCACTGGGTCCCCACTCAAGGTCCACTCCTGCACTCACGACCCAAGTCTGTGCATGTGCTCAGTGTCTATGTTCAAAGGTCTGTGGGTTCTTTAACCTCTTGGAGTATTAAGGCTTGCTGCTCTCAGTATCAGGACCTGGTGACCCCAGGTAGCTGCCAATGACTTTATGGGTGCCCCAAACTTGCTCTGATTTTTTTGAGCTGGCTTTCGCACTGTAGGTGGTGTGGGGGGGAGGGGGTTGCTCAGCTCACATTTTAGTGAGAGCTGTTTCACCCCTTTATAACATGGAAATGCCCCGATTCCATGTTCCTTCAATGTTGTGCCCTGTTGTGGGGTCCCTTTGTTCATCTGGATTTGTTTTTATGTCTTCTTGAGGACTCCTATATGTGTGGGTTAGGAGAGGTCAAGCAGCTGCTTTTTACTCCGCCGCCATTTAACCTGGAACTAAGCTTCAGTTTTATATTAGATTTATGCTTAAAAGTTCTTTTATAAATTCTAATGCAAAGTTATAAAATACTGTCACTATTTTTTTAAATCACCATTGAGCTTATATAT
>NC_058132.1:663414699-663427122 GCF_016433145.1 Gracilinanus agilis | reverse complement strand
CAGAGGAAGGAATGACTGAATGACAGCCTGTGGGATCTAATATTATATTTATGACATCATCAAAAATTCATGAGGAGCCCCAAATTATTTTTTTGTGAACTTCATGTCCTCTTAAGGGAAGACATGAATAAGACCCAGGGAAAACGAACAGGAAGCAATGAATGGGATTGTCCATTGTTGAAAGAAATAATCATGTATGTTCCCATTATATGCATCTAAGACTTTAATAGACATTGGGTGAAATTAAGATCATATGATTACTCTAAGCACATATTATAAATTCAGAGAGCTAGACTTGGAAGAGATTTAAGCAACTTGTTGATTTTACACATGAGAAAACTGAGTTCTAATGAGTTAGGTTATTTGACTTGCTCCAGGTCATACAGGTATAAATCAGGAAAGGAAAATTAAATCACAATTCTTTCTTCATAGTTGTGCAGCAAATTCCCTCACCTCCCTCTGCTTCAATTTCTTCATCTATCAATTAAAATTCCTGAATTATCTGATCTCAAATTGTCTTTTAGATATGACATTCTATGATGCTACAAATCTGCATTTTGCTAGGCTCGGTTTTCAGAGTCTGAAATCATCTGTCACAACATCATCACTGCATATACTGTACACATCCTTTATATTTACTTTGTCCTCTTCTGGGATAATGAATCATTTTTAATATAACCTTCTTGATGTAACGCAGACATAAATCTGCCAAATATAGCTATCTAAAAGACCATGTGAAATTTATCCTTTCTTACATTATAAGTTTTTCTTTATATATCTGGAGGACAGATGATCCAGAATATTCTATGAAATACAGTAATTGCACTGGCCTTGCAGGACTGATTTGTCACAGTCAAATCCCTTTATATGTTTCTCTGTGCCCTACCCCATACTGTACATGGAAGACTAGAACCTTTGCTACTCTTGGGGCTTAACAACCTCTTTTCAAAGTTGCTTAACTACCTTTGTTGTCCACCTTTCTCCAGTTCTCCCTTTGGCTCCAAGAATATGTAACAGTCACATGGTAAAATTTTCTTGGCAGACAAACTAAACCAGGTCGTGAATAAATCACTGTTAGTTGCATTTATATCCAAAACATGTGAGGACTTCCTCTGGCAGAATGGGTGCATGAGAACAATTCTTTTCAATGATGATGAAGGCAGCATGAGAAGGTATTGTGAAATATTTAGAGCTTGATAATATTTGGAAGAAATCAAGGTTAACCCCTGAATCTCAGCTATCATCAATTGTCTTGACTTTTGTTTTGTCACTGGACTTCAGTGACTTTGGAAGAGAGAGTGAAGCAGATGACTTTGTGCAACTCTGCCTTCAATTAAATCCAATTCTCATAGGAATCAAGACATTCCCCCATGATGTCAGTGGTCTTCTTAATAAATGAAGGACAAATAACATCAACACTGCTTGAGAAATAGGAAACTCACCACTCTAGAAAATTCACTTGTAGGAGAGACCTCTGGACAATTTACAGTTAAAAAGCAGAAAAGAAGGTAACCAAGCAATCCTGGAGTCATATCAAGGACTCAACCAGGTCCTTGTGGAAGTTCTGGAGATTAACAGTTATGGATTAGCAGTATCCTTTTGGTTTTCCCCAAATCCCTCCATGGCTGAATCAATCTGGTCAATCTCTGCTTAAAGAAAATAAGAGGAAATTTGTTGCATTGTACCTTACATTCCAAATGCATGACTTTTGTGTTCATGCAAATGAAATTATTGAATTTGAAATCATGTGTACCAAAATAAGGCTTAATGGCACCAACTTAAAAGCAATTTTCCAATAGTCTTGTGCCTTTATCTATATGTATCTAGCTAATAAATCTTTCCATATAATTTCAGAGTTGGATAAGAAGACAGAGAACTTACAATTCAACTGATACCTATACAAGAAGCAATTTTTCAATTTCAACTAAACTCTAAAATAAGATAATATAATACTCTTATAATACATAATTATACTATAATACTTATATTATAGTATATAATATATTTTAGTATATAATAAATCATAATAAATATAAGGTATAATTATAATAATTATATGTAATTAATAATATAAATTAAAACACTAAAATAATATAATATTCTACCCACTACTATAAGAGGGAGATTTTAGATATTATATAGATATATATTTAAAGTGTGGGTGCCAGGAATCAATAATTCAGATTGATTCCATAATTAAAATAGACCCAAGTCAGGATCAGGTTTAAGGTAGTTTATTTACAATTAGGAAGGTAGAAGGTAGGGAAATAAAGAGAGGGAGAGGCTAGTCCAGGCCTGCTGAGGCCTGGACAGAAAGAGAAGGTTAAAAGACTAATTAAACTAAATACACGCCAGAAGGCCTTAGCAATCAGAGAGGCAAGAGCCTACTTAATGTAGAGTTTGGAATAATACCAAGGTAGGCCAAGGAAGTCAGCCTAACTTACCCACTTGACAATTCAGAGTGGAAGCAGCCTGGGGTCTCAGCCAAGAACATTCAGCACCAAGTTCAAAGCAGGAACTGTCCCAACAGAATGTTACCAACATACTTGAAGAGATAGTGTCTCTCCTCACTTCCTGTAGGTCCACCTCTAATTCAAGTGGACAAATGGCAGCCTCTACACTGATTTGGACTGCCCAAAGGGCCATCCCTTGTTCTTGATTTGTTACCTATTGTCACATGTGGGTAACTCATCTCCCCTCCCCACTAAGGGAGGTGGGGATGACATCATCTCAGGTAAGTAGAGTTTTGACTATGAATGGACTAGAGCTAATTCCATTTACACACTACAGAAGGTAATTCCATCACAACTGATAGGATTTGTTTTCTCCAATATTGGACATGCATCTGTAGCATCTCTATTGTTCTTTCTCTGTCTTTATTCTCACTCATCACCTACAATTTTATGTTAACTAATCTAAAGAATACAAGTATTACAATTATAAATGCTAGGGCACTTTTTTCCCCTTCTCTCACTATTTAATATATTTTCCTATAGTTTCTGTACCAAACCTAGTCTTAACTTAAGCCCTATTTCTCTATCACTATTACCTTTCCCTCACAGAAATGTATCTGGCCTCCGATGTATTTAGAATAGTGGAAATGTGCATATATTACATGCATACATGAATGCATATATATTGTTATATTGAAACTCTGGGAGCAGAGAGACTCATCGTTGATTGACAGGTGAAGACCATTGGACATCAGAATGTTCCCAGAGGCCATAAGGACAGGGGAGAAAACAGTTGGCCAGGGGGGTATAAATACCCTGGCAGCCCTGGTTTTAGGGTTCTTTCCTTTCATTTATAGGCATATATATATACACACACAGAGACAATAATAAAGAAAGCAGATACAGATATCTACCTCCTTATCTATATCTGCTTTCTTTATTCCTGTGCTAAAGGATGCTAAGGATCTTCTGGCCATTCTCCTTATTTAAGTCAATCCTTTTATTATATATACTCTTGATCCTATACACTCCTGCTTCCTGACTCCAAAGTTGTGCAACTGCACAGAATCACACAGCTGGGAAGTATCAGAGTTCACACTGCAACCCAGGACCTCCCATCTCCAGCATTGGCTTTCTATCCAATGAGCCCTCAATCTTAACACCCCCACCCAATAGCCACATACCCATTTTCATTCTGCCCTTGTTTTACCCATGCATAAAGCATTTCATAGTATTATTCTACAAGAATTCTACTTTCAAAGCTCAAATTCTAGAGTGCTTTTCCTCCCTACCCTTCCTCATTTCTCATTCACTTTTCAGTTTTTCTTCTCATCCACCTACTTACCTTTAACTGCTTACTCTAAGGTTAAAGACTCTATTGACTCCTCTAAATCTGAAGACCTCTTTCTATGTGACCTCACTGTCACTTTTGAACCTGTCAAACTCATACCAGATTTTCATGTTTTTGTTTTCTTCTCATTTTAATCTTCACATGTTGGCCAAATACTTCTCATCTTCCATGACAGAATCTCAGTGTCAGAAAGAACCTTGAAGGGTACCTACATAGAATAAATTAAAGGTTGCCAGTCAGTGTCCTGTCCCCAAAACTACATTTTCTAACTGTACACCGATGTCTGAAATTTCACAAATGGAGATTTATTGCCTTGTTTTATCCTTCTGTGTCCTTTTAGAATGCACATGCTTCTAGGAGAAATAAGCATTGCTCATCATTTAGAGCTACACATGAATGAGTTTGTCAGATGCTGTGTTAATGGTAAGTTTTGATATGGAAGGAAAGTGCATTAATAGTGTAAATGGGGATGGCCATGAGGATGATTAGTTTGTTGATATTCTTCATTGGTTTATTTTGTATTCATTTCTTCAGCATTCCATTTGGGATTTACTTGGCAAAGATACTGGTCTGCTTGGACATATACTTTTTCAGCTCATTTTATAGATGACAAACTGAGACAAATAGGGTTAAATGACTTGCCCGGGGTCACACAGTTCAAAAATTTCTGAGACTGGATTTGAACTCATAAAGGTGAATCTTCTCGATTCCAAGCCCAGTGCTCTATCCTTTGCACCCCTCAGTTGTTTTGCACCACTTAGTACGTCTGGCTTAGGGTGTGTCTAAACCAAGCTTCTAGTTGTCCCCTGACTGTTAATGACCAACAGTTAAAACAAATATGCTACTGTGAAAAAATTGTGATCATGTAGTCTGTAGAACAATGTATGAAAAATGGATTTTCTCTTTCTCTAAAGAATTTATCTAAGTGCGTTTACACAAGGAACCATCTATATTTCACACATATATATGAATGTGTGATATGCCACCTTTATATATTCATGAATATACATACCCAAATTTCCATGTACATGTGTACACAGATGAAAGTAGATGCATTTATGCATTTGAGATCAGTATAGAGTGTTCATTTGTTCATATGTGTACATACATTTTAGTTAATATATATAATGATATGGAATAAAATATATGCATTTGTTTCATGTAATTGATTATGTATGCTTATATTAGAAATAATATATCACTAGATACTTATATCATACATCTTATTCCATTCATGTATGTGGAATTAAACCTATATGCACATATGCATATTATTTAGAGCCAGAATATATATACTATAAATTATACATAATTTATATCCAGAGTATAAAATTCACTTATGAAAGGACATTTATGATTGTTTATTCTTCTTTCATATTTTAAATAAAAGGACAGGAATTGACATTTGAATACCTGAAGATAGCACAATCATATGGTAAAGTACTTTTCATATAGTGTGCATTCAAAATTTGTCTTCTGATTGAAGGATTTTTAGATATTATTTGAGCATATCAGCTTCTACTTCAGTTTTACTCAACTGGAAGAATTCCAGCAAAACTCAAGTAACCTAGGACTAGGACTCAGATACTTTAGCGTCATGGTATCAATACGTTCTCATCATAATTAGATGAGTTTGGGTTATATGATTTCTTACTCTTGCATCCTAAGAGGTATAATTTGCATGTATAACTTCTGCATTACTGACTCAGAAAAGAAATGCCAAGAAACAATTATGTGACAGAGACTTAATTATTGCTAAAGTTAAAACTCTGGGAATTGGAAACCTGACATTTCCTCAAATTAAAGGGAAGAGAAAATTGCTTTTTCTTAAAAAAAAAAAGAAAAAGAAAACTTGCATGCCAATTACAAAGCAATGAGAGCATCAGAAAATCATATTTTGAAAATTAATATTTAAATTTCCTGCTAAAAGTTTTCTTATTGACTTTATTTTTTATCTTTTCTTTTTCATATAAGAATAAATTCATTAACTCAAGCAACTCATATTCAAAGTTAATCAAAAACATATAATGCTTGGGGAAAAATTGTTATAGCTAAGTCTTATTTTTGTGCTTTTAGAACCTCCGTGATCCTAATCATCCAGGCATGAGACTTTGGTGGGACCTTCACATTTCTATGGCCTCTGAGGTCCTTTCTGGGCTTACATTAACTATCCTATAAGTTTCATTTTCTTTCATTTTCTAAATTCAAGCAACCATCAAATTATACCTTTGTTGGTATCCAAGCACCCTTTAATGTTGTCATCATTCCTTCTGAAACCTTCTCAATCGAGGTCGTCTTCCTCTAATGCTCAGGATATGACACAAATATCCTATGTAATTTCTTTGTCTCTAGTATTTCCTTGCTCCAATCAACATTCACATGAATGCCAGAGTAATGTTCCTAAGATTAAGTTCTTTGCTATAGAATGTGCAATAGCTTTCTAGTTCCTAATGAATCAAGTCTGATCCAAAGTTCTCTTCATAGTATTCAGTGTTTACATGATCCAGTTCCATCTTTCTTGTTTGAGCTTATTTCTCACTAATCTTGAAAATGCAATCTCAGATAGGAGTAGTCAGTTCATATCACTAACCTCTGTGATTCCATGTTCCTTCATAATATTACAGAAACAGAAAATACAAGTTCATGACAATTAGAAAGTCTTTATTAGGTATTACTATTTAACATGCACAGTACTGATGGAGACAACCAGGTGATGTAGTGGATAGAGTGCAGTGCCTGGAGTCAAGAGGACCTGAGTTCAGATTTGTCCTCAGATTCACAAACTGTGTGACCCAGGGCAAGTCATTAAACCTTTGTTTCCTTTAATCAGATATAGAAGGAAATGTTAAATCTTTCCAGTATCTTAGCCCACAAAGTTCTATGGGAATATTGCTATATTTGGTTCATGAAGTCACAAAGAGCCAAATACAACTGAACAACTTAAATATTAAACATGGTTCAAAAGGAGAGGCAATTCATATTTGCATGTATTTACTTTTGAATTGAGGAAAGCAACCTGAAAGAGTGTGGTTGTCAGGGTGTAATATTTGAAATTTTAAAGGCACGAGGATAATACAAGTAGTTATAAAAGATTAGATCCAACAAATTCACTGTAGTAGCAATGACATAATTGATTAAATCATGGTTTTAGAAATGGAAGGTTTACACAATTTAATTTATACAGGTGAGATAAAATACCACACCATTTCTCATCTACAGGAAGGAGACAACAACCACAAAAACAACAAGCAACAACAAAAGTTTTTAAGTTTATGGAAGAAAAAAATTGATTTAGTGACCAAATAGATTGTTATAGTAACGAGGTATATCAACTTGTTTGTAAAATCAAAAGAATGGAGGCATCTAGGTAGCTCAGCGAATTGAGAACCAGGCTCAGAGATGGGAGGTCTTGGATTCAAATTTGAGCTCAGTTACTTCCTAGTTGTGTGACCCTTGTCAAGTTACTTAACTCACTGCCTGTCCCTTACCACTCTTCTGCCTTGGAACCAATAGATGGTATTGATTCCAAGATGAAAGGTAATGGTTAAAAAAAAGGCAAAAGAAGGACAGTGGCAGTTCATGAGCAGCGTGAAATTATTATTTTTTAATTTAAATTTTATTTAATTACTATTTCTATTTAATTAATTTTTATTTTTACATACACATATAATTTTAAAATAATCATTTTCTGGCCTTTTAATTTTTCTCCCTTCCTCCCTCTTCTCCCTGATCTGTGAGATGATAGGTAATGTGATATATATTTATATAGATGCTATCAATGAATACACATTTCCATGTTTGTCATGTTGTGAAGGAAGATGTATGTTGAATTTACCAAAAAAACTTAATGAAGAAGATAAAATGAAAAATGCATGCCTTCATCTGCATACAGACTCCATCAGTTCTTTTTATAGTGAAGAATACCTACATTAAATGCATCAAAATTAAGTAATATTTTTGAAAATTATAGCAAGATATATAAATTCCTTACAAATATCTCAGTTTATCATTGCAAAACCCTAATAATTAGATGCTATTATTATCTTAATCTTAAAGTTAATGAAAGCAAAGCAGATGTTAATTTATTTTTCTAAAGTAACAAAGCTAGCAAGAATCTGCAGGTGAATTTGAATTCAGTTCTTCCTGAATTCTGGCCCAACAATTTATTTGATCAATTCAACCTATCACTTAATTGTATCTTTATTAATCAAATAATTTCATTATTTTTATCTTAATATGGTTATCATTTTAGTTTTCCAACATTATGTTTAGATCTTAAAATTTTTCAATCTTTAAAAAATGTGCCCATATCTAGAAGAGGCATTTTGAAGTCAATAATAGTTATCATTTCTTAAATATATTATATCTGAGATTATAATGAACACATTTGCTTTTAAAGCTTAGATGTGGTGTCCTTCTGTTTTTTTTTTTCTTCTAAGTTAATTTGCCACCCTTTTACTTAAGGAGAAAAGATAATCCAGTTAGTATTCATAGATCTTAAAGAATATTTTAATTAGTTTTCTATGTCATCAAATTCTATTCAAAATAGAATTTTGGGATGGCTAGATGACTCAATAATGGAAAGCCAGGTTAGAAGAGCAGAGGTCTTGGATTCAAATCTGTCCTCAGATACATACTAGCTGTGTGACCCTGGTCCAGTCACCTAGTCACAATTTACCTGGTCCTTACCACTCTTATGCCTTGGAACTGATTCTTAGTATCAATTCAACATCAAGACAGAAGATTTGTGCAATTGATACTGCTTAAAATAGTTATAGTCTGTCCATACCACCTTTAAATCACAAGGAAAACCTCAAATTACTGAAGTAGTATTTTCTTTTATTTTTATAAATCCATATATTTCTGTTTGTATGTATATGTTTATGCATGTGTTTTTGTGTGTATGAATGTTTATATGTATGTCCATGACTTTTTTACTTATTCAGCTAAAGTTCACTTACTTTAATGAATTAATTATATCTGAGATTCAGACTTTTCAACTCTAGTTTTCTTGAAAAGAGAATTCTTTGGAATCGATTCTGTTAAAATTCATTTCTTTCTTCATGAGATTATTCTCAGATTCATAGAATAAGTTTTTTTCTAGGTTGGAAGATATTTTCTCACCTCAGCTCTTTTTTTAAAATTCATTATTTATTTATTTGTTTGTTTGTTTTTAAGAAATTTTTCCATGGTTCCATAGTTCATGCTCTTACTCTCCACCCCACCAACCCCAATCGCCTCCCCCCCCATAGCTGACATGCATTTCCACTGGTTTTTACATGTGTCATCAATCAAAATTTATTTCCATATTATCAATAGTTGCACTGGGGTGTTCGTTTGGAGTCTACATCCCAAATCATGTCCGCATTCAACCCATGTGTTCAAGTAGTTGTTTCTCTGCTGCTCAGCTCAATTTTCAGCTTTAACTCTTCATAATCAGTCATAAGATTGTAGGACAACATTTTGTAGCCCTGCTTATGTGATAGATTAACAGAAGCCTAACATCTTAAAGAAATATAGTGTAGAAATCCAAATCCTTTTCTCAGAATCTATCTTTCCATCCAGCTGTTCACTTCTCAAATCTCACTTCCCTTCTGCTTGACACACTTCCAATAACAGCACTAGCGATGACAACATTTAAGACGTCAAATTTTTCTCTGTAATGCTTCATAGATTAACATAAGATTTATCCATCTTTACAGGAATTCGTAAAGGAGATGATGTTTTTAACCGGTATGTTTATCACAATATCCCCTATTATGCTCTTGATAAATTCCCAGAATAGTACCAACCTCTTCTTTTCTTCCCAGATAGATTAGTAGCTGCCCAGTTGTCGTAAGAGCAAGAGTCTGAGTGTCACCTCTTATAACTTCTTCCTCTGACCATTACTGGGTAAACCTCTCAACTAGAATTTCTTAGGCAGTGAAATGGGTCATTCTTTGATTACTTAAATATTTATTTTACATAAATCTTACTTCCTTCTTTACCATTCCAAAAACTTCTACCAACGCTTATTTATATGATTCAGAGGAAAGTATAATGATGCTGGGATCAGAAGTCCTGATTTCAATTCTTTCTTCCGAGACTTGTACATGTCTATATTTCAAATGAAAGTGGCCTGACTTGAGGGTCAGGAGACCTGGATCCCAATCGCATTCTGACACATATTAGATGTATAAATTAGGACAAGTAATTGAAATTCCATGACTTGATTTCTATATATGTAAAATGAATCAGCTAGATTAGATGACCTTTGAGGTTCCAGCTGCACAATTCTAGATATTAATTTATTTTATCTTTTATCCATAATACTTTCTTATAAACTCCAACTTCTTTTACCCTATATTCATCTTTTTGTTTCATTCTTGAAGTTCTTCCCATCCTTCAAGGAACACTTCCTTCTCCTTGGTAATCTAGGGAATAGAAATATGTGCCTCAATCCTTCTACCTACTCCTCTAGTATTAAAACAATGTGTCTTCTATACCTCTATGCTTGTATTTTATTACTGATGACAGAAATGCACCCATAACACAAACTCTATAGGTTATCACAAGATTTAGTTGTCTTCCATGTTTGTTTCAAACTGGATCCTTCATATAATATTGATTTGATAAGTTTTGGGTGAGTAAATTTTATACCAATCAATTAAAAACATTTATTAAATGCCTTTTGTAGGTTAAAAACCAAGCCAGAAACCAAGATTTTGTCTTTCCCATAATACTCTGCAAAATAATAGACAAAGAACAGTCCCTCATTGAACACTTGTTGAATCAATTAAACTGTCTTACTGTGCTAAATTCATTCTTCATCAGAGTTTGGGCTCTTTTGGAAAATCATCTTCTGAATTTGTGTGACTAAAACCAAAATTCAATTTTGCTCAGCCTAGAAAATATACATGTAAGAGAAACATACATTTTGTTTGTTTTTTGTCATCAGTCTGAAGACACACAACCAAAACAACTGAAATTTAACTCAATTTCTCTGTATCTCTCCCACCTACTTTAACTTGCATGTTTCACTAATTGGATTTTGGTCACTGTTTTGAAATTTATTTATATTATGAATTTCCAACCTGATAAAATGAGCATTGTTGCATCAAATGGGTTAAAACCACACACACTTCAGCCTGGCATGGACATGGAAAATTCTGTTACTGCCTCTGCAATCTGCAGGGAGGTGAGCGAAGGCTTCTAGTTCATTAAATAATGTGAGTAGTAATGAGGGTTTACACAAATCAAACAGTGTGTTAGGTAATTGTAATGTTGCTTTGTGGTAAACCACCTGTCAGGAAGCTCTTCCAGCCGAGGGCTCAATCTGCTGCTGTGCCTCCAGATGATTTCTAATTAGTGTAAACTTCATCTGTGGCAGCCTCCCAACAAATGAGGAAAGGTAGTGGTGGGTTTCTCTCTTGGCTCACTGATGCCACAGAACACCTGGCTGAAGCTCAAATCCAAACATGATTCTTTTGAAGGGATCTTTGGTATGTAGCTACTAAGAAGTGGGCCACCACCTATCCCACAAAGTACTTCTCTTCACTCTCATCTCTTTTCTTTCACTCTCACATATACAAAGATAAAATGTGTATATACTATATTATATGTATACTTATTATTATTACTTGAGAGATGTAAAGGTGAGGTCGTCATTCCTGCTTTGCTACATACCAGTTGGATATTTAACCTAGGCATGGAGGTTTGGGAGGAGAAAGACACTGACTGGGCCTCTTGACAGAAAATATCTCCCTTCTTGCCCAGCCTCTAGGATGCTCTGGCTTCAAGTCTCAGCCAGAGCCCTAATTTCTACAGAAAGATTTTTTCCAGTCCTTGTTAACCTTAATGCCTACCCTATAATATAATCTCCAATTTACCTTGTATATATCTTGTTTGTATAGAGTTGTTTGCACATTGTCTTCCCCACTGGACTGTGATCAAGCTCCTTTCTCTCTCTCTCTCTCTCTGTCTCTCTCTCTGTCTCTGTCTCTCTCTGTCTCTGTCTCTCTCTCTCTCTCTCTGTCTCTGTTCGTGTGTGTGTGTGTGTGTGTGTGTGTGATCATGATCATTAACAATTGGCAAGTATCTGCCTAACCTATTGTAAGAACTTAGCAAATATTTGTTGAGTTGAGGATTCAAAAAATTGTATATGTATATGCATACATATAGATAGATTATTGAGATAATGATATAGATAGATGTGATGATAGAAAGACAGACAGACAGATAGATAGATTGATGGAGAGATAGAGAGATAGAGATATAGTTAGATGGACTGATAGATAAATAGATGGATATATATATGTGTATATATATATATATATATATAAAGAGAGAGAGAGAGAGAGAGAGAGAGAGAGAGAGAGAGAGAGAGAGAGAGAGAAAGACTAAAGGACATACAATATATCCATAATATGGTGTTTAGACTTATGTGACAATATTTCTATAGGTTTCAACAATAGCCAATGTAGTTATTATGTGAAATAATATGCAGGAATGAAGTGATTTAGGAAACAAGATTACCTTAATTCAAGTTCTGCTTCTGACACACGTAATGTAATATTGGGTAAGACATTTAATGTCTCATTGACTTTGGCAACTCACTGCAACTATAAATTGAAGAGTAGG
>NC_058132.1:663401766-663412414 GCF_016433145.1 Gracilinanus agilis | reverse complement strand
ATATATATATATATATAAAGAGAGAGAGAGAGAGAGAGAGAGAGAGAGAGAGAGAGAGAGAGAGAGAGAGAAAGACTAAAGGACATACAATATATCCATAATATGGTGTTTAGACTTATGTGACAATATTTCTATAGGTTTCAACAATAGCCAATGTAGTTATTATGTGAAATAATATGCAGGAATGAAGTGATTTAGGAAACAAGATTACCTTAATTCAAGTTCTGCTTCTGACACACGTAATGTAATATTGGGTAAGACATTTAATGTCTCATTGACTTTGGCAACTCACTGCAACTATAAATTGAAGAGTAGGTAACCATCTGCATTGCCAGAGGGACTTTACAAATAAAATCACTGCTCTAGTTCAAATAATATATATATATATATATATATATATATATATATATATATAGTAAACAGGTGAACATGGTTCATATAGACAAGCAGAGTTTATGGTCCAGAATACTTTAAGATAAATCAACATCAAAAAAATATCAGTCTATGTTAGTATATGAGGGGAAAAACTAAAGAAGAAGGGGGAAGATACAAAATTATAACCTAAAAAACTTTGTCATGTTTATTTTTTTTACCTATATGAAATGTAAATATGCATTTTCTAGTTAATCCTGCTGACAATTAAATTTTCAGTTCATGTAAATGGACCCGCAGGCAGTTCAGTAAAAATAACATGAAATATCAGTGAATGTTCAGTTATAATATCCAGTTGACTTAACATAACTTTTGAGAAATTCAGATCTTTTGGTTTTATTCATACCCGAAATGATTGTTCTTAACAGAGTCTGTTTTCACCCTTTCCTGGAGTTCATAATCTGGTTTCTGTGAAGGTGTTTATACATATGCCACATATGAACCTATACATAAGTACAGTCATCCCTTGCTATATCGCAGTTCACTTATCACAGCTTCACTGTATCACAAGTTGTTTTTTTTTATCTAATTCTGTATCACAAAGTTTTTGCTATGTCATAGAATTTTGCAGGTGAATACTGTACTGTACCGATTGGAAATCCAGCACACCACTACGGCTTGCACAAGTTTGCCAAAGTGAGATTGTGCACGGCCCACTATTCACTGATTGAATGAACCACAGTACTCTGTTCTATATCCTGTGTGTTGATTGGTTCAGTGACCAGAGCATCCTTCTGTTTGTGCTCTCACACTGTGCCCATATGTTCAGCATCTCTCCTCATCCACTTCACATCCAGATCTGATCACTGTGCACAGTGTAGAAAATGTTTAAGAGCATATGAAGTGTTTATAAGAGTGTGGGGAAGGTTATAGGAAAGTGGGAAGGATTTATAAATATATATATACATTTTTTTATATACATATACAATAAAATCAGTATAATACAACAACTTCACAGATTATCACCTATCATGGGGGTCTCTGGAACATCACTCCCACAATAGGTGGGGGATCAATGTATATACACAATTTGTGTTTATATATACATACACATATGTGCATATGTAATGTATACATATGCATATTATAATGTACTTATATATAAAAAGTAAATAAGTGCCACATACATATATATGTGAGCATATATCACAGATATAAAATATTAGCATACATGTACATGTGCACACATGCATATTGCCATTGAAATAATGCATGCATACACATCTCTGTCTATGTACAAATATACATATATGAAAAACAACTAGGTGGTACAGTGGATAGAGCCTTGAGCCTGGGGTCAGGAGGACCCAAGTTCAAATCCAGAATCTATAAACTTAACAGCTGTGTGACCATTGCCAAGTCAATTAAATTAAATTATTCCTCAGTTTTCTTAACTGTAAAATAGTGATAACAATAGCACCTATTTCCCATAGTTGTGAGGATCAAATCAATGAAAAACAGAAAAGCACTTATCAGAGTATCAGGTACACTGTGAATGCTATAGAAATGTTTATTAGCTATTATTGGGTTTTTGTTATTATTGTAATTGTGTTATTCATGCATATGGTGAAATATAAATAGGTGTATATATATATAGATCATATTTCATTTTATCTAGTTTTGCTTTATGAATTTTAAATTTATCTGAAAATAGTTCATAAGCTACAAGTGACTCTCAAAGGAAAAAATAATTTCTAAAATATAAGAACCCATAATTCAGAGCAAGTAATTGTAGTTAAGGAACAGAACCTTCACTCTTTTATTGACTTCCTCACAGAAGCCTACTCTTCTAATTGCCAAGAAAAGGCAGAAACTCTCATAGGCCAATAGTCAAATGTCATGAGTTCTAGATTTAGAGCTGCAAAGAATGAGAGGCTTCATCAAAATTCCAACTCCATCATTTGATATATAACCGTATAGAGACTGATGAAAGAGGTGAAATATTGAGTTTCATGTACAATAGATAATAAATATCTGAACCATATCATCTAACTCCAGATTCAGACCTCTTTCTATTATAACATATTGCCTAAAATTAACATTTTTTTTTCTTTCTCAGGAAGTTAAATGACATTGTGAATAGAGCACTGGATTTGGAATCAGGATAACTCTTCTTCATGAATCTAAATCCAGTCTCAGACTCAGTCATTTCTGCATGACTGTGGGTAAGTCACTTGACAAAATTTGCCTCAGTTTCCTTACCTGTAAAATCATCCAAAGAAGGAAATGATAAGCCACTCCAATAGCTTTACCAAGAATACTCCAAATGGGTCACAGAAAGTAAAATATTTTAAAAAATCTAACAAAAATCTTTATTTCGTAGAGGAGTCAGAGGTCAATGAGAAAGCAATAGTATTGGAATATTTTATTTTAGTGACTTTGTTTTGAATTGGTAAATCTGTGAACATTTATTAAGCACCTACTATGTGCCTGATACTGGCTAGGTACACGGAATATAAAAAATGGGGAAGAAGAAAGAAAGGAGGGAAGGAAGGAAGGAGGGAAGCAAGAAAGGAGAAAGGAAAAAAGGAAAGAAGGAAGGAAGGAAGGAAAGGAAGGGAGGAAAGGAAGGGAGAAAAGGAAGGAGGGACAGAAAAAGAAATAAAAAGTTGCTAGCTTTTTGGTTTAATACTAGTTTTCTTCAAATGTCTGTCCCAAAGACTTTAGTTGTACTTATGAACAAGCACAGAAAAGAGTAAATTTGGATCAGCTTTGGTTAAATAATACCATCTGAATCTTTGACCACATCTAAAATCAGTTCAGATCTCCAAAAAGTACAGAACATGCCCATTGTGACTAAACTAATTGCCCATGGAATTTTGATGGTACATCTCTTTGATGAATGACTTTGCAAACTTGGATATAATATTTACGCTTCATTTTCCCCATTTGTTATTTGGGTTAGTATCCTGTAGTGCTTCATTACCATTGTCCAGTTTTCAAAGAAGTTAAACTATTGATATATTATAGTAAGTTTCATTTTGAAACCAATGAAAATGTTATGCCTAATAAGCACAAATCATTTCCAACTTTACTCAAGGATGCTCAGATAAAGTTACTTATGGCCTGAGGGAAAATATTTAAAGGAGGAATTATGGTTTTGTGGACATTTTCCTGCCCCTGGAGTCAGAAAGAATTGCAGTTCAACTCCCCTTTCCAACTCCCACAATCTTTATGAACATGGACAAGTCACTCTATCTGCCTGAGCCTCTCTTCCCTCATGTGTAATATGATGACTACGACAGTTATAAAGTCTGGCTAAGAGACTTGGTGTTAGATTCAATAGAAAAAGGACTTTGGAAACAAAAATTCAAGTCCAGCATCTGCTGCATAGTGAGTGACTATGTGACTCTTAGAAAGTTGTATAGGAGGGCAGATCATGATGGCTTTGAAACAGCAAAAGTAGATTCCTCTGGGAAAACTCTTCCATACCAATCAAAAACAAAGCACTGCAAGGGGAACAGAAAACCAAATTCAACAAGACGGTGCTGTGGGACCCTCCTGCTTCATTTAACTTAAGAGATATGCAGAGAAGGTTGAATTATTGGGTTTAAGGAAAAGAATGAAGGAAGGTCCCTGTGCTCTTCCCACACCCACTGTGTTGAGAAGTAGGATGTCGGTGGAATCTTAGGGTGAGGGCTCTAAACTTGGATAGATTGCCTTGTTACCACAACTATGTGAAGTTCAGAGATCTGTCCACAGCTGGAAAAGGGCAATTCAAGGAAAGGGGTAGAGAGGAGGGCAGCCTGGTCATAGTGTTCAGCCACCACACCTACATCTTAAACCACTGCCTCAGAAAGTTTTGGCCACAGGGCACATTCAACTCTGCAGTTCAGCTCAACTGGCTTAATCCAGTTTATCAATGGAAGTGGGTAAATAAACACAAAAACACATACAGGGGTTCTTCTGGGGAGAAAGGATGAAGGAAGAATGAAGATTGTAGATGCATTACAATCTTAACCAAATCCAAAAAGGCCATGACAATGAGAGCGAATAACAGTTGGGATCCAACAGCCACTTAGATTAAAACATCCAGGGAATACCTTGCTTCTACTGTGAAAAACACAATAGGAAAAAAAAAAAACAGGTGGGAGAGGTGACACTACTCTAAAACACTATGGCAGTGGTCTGTAACCTTTTTGGCCATGAGAGCCATAAACGCCACATTTTTTTAAATGTAATTTTTTGAGAGCTGTACAATATGTTTAACACTGAATACAAGTAAATATGTGCATTTTATGTAAGAACAACACTTTTAAAATACAATAAGTCTCTGAACTATTTTAATAACATTATTATGTGCTAACCAATGATGAATAAAGTACATTAATGTGACTTCTGGTGCTGCATGGTTTTGCTGATTATTAATCAAAATTATTTTGATTATTAATCAAAAAACAAGACTTAATGGGGCACTATAGTACTGATACAACTGCACACATACATAGAAAATTCCTTTACACTAAGACAATTGATGAAATAAAGAGAGAAAAATTCAGGGAAGAATACTTTTTCCTCTCCCTCTCTCAAGTCAGGCAACAGGAGAAGAAAAAGCTGCCGGCCTACTGTTTAAGCCATTTGACCACATAAATTAAGTAGGAAATCAGGAGATTACAGAAAATAACATGACTTGTGTGCAGACATTAGTAAGTAGTGGGGGAAGAGGGTAACTTCATGGAAAACTGGCCAGGACACATCACACACATTTCCTGGTACAGGTGTTTATCAGTGCTGCCTACTCAATCATTCTGTATCAAATGAAACAACTACTGGGGAGAAATGTTTCTCACTAATGAAGCATATGTAAAGATGTAATCTGACTATAGTTCCCCTTTAAGAGCAGGTAGAAAAGTTAAAAATAATAACAATCCCACAAATTTGGAGTGCAGACCCCATGAATACACTGTGATAAAGCCATGTAAATCAGAGGCAGAGGGGTAGAGAATGTAGACAAAAGTGATCAATCACTATACAGAACCCCAAGATGTCAGTAACAAGTGTGGAAAGAGTAAAAGGAGAGCAGAAGGAGGCACACACAGCACACTTACCAAGCTGAACTAAAGATCAGGATTCGTCTCCCATGGCAATATCAATGAGGGAGCCTTCTATCTTAGAAGATAGTCGCAGTACTGAAAGGATCACGTGACATATTGCATGACGCATGATGACATGCGTAAACTGTTAGTTACTGTGCCTTGGTTGACTTTATGGCTCCTGCAGAAAGAGCCATACCTGGCCCTCAAAAGAGCCAGGTATGGCTCAAGAGCCATACGTTGCCGACCACTGCACTATGGTATCAATTCAGGGTTAAAGGTTAAAGATTTGAGAAATCCCTACACTACACTATACAGGCCTCCAGGACACAAAAGGAAAATCCATTCTCTCCTGGGCTCTTCACTGGAGACAGTTTTCAGAATCAAACTGCTCTCTCAGCCATAACAGAGTCTCTCAGGAAACCACTTCCTTCCTTGCCCTAATTCCATCATCTTTGGAGCCTTCAGATCTTATCTGACAGCCTGACAGCCTGGGTGCTAATTTCGCTAAATATCTAAACTCTTCCTCATAACACAATAGTGCAAAGAAGAAGCAGATACAGTTCAATTCTCTGGTATAAGGGAAAGACCCAACACCCTTCTCCCACTTACTGGTTTGAAACCCATGGTAGAAATCTGACTCACTGTGTGATCCCAGGAGGAAGTTGGGAACTGGGAAAGAATAGCTCAGGACTCCAATTGGGTGACTGGCAAGGAGGTAGCAGGGAGAAAGGAGTAGACAGGAAGACCAAAGGTAACTACCTTCAGCTCCCACACCTTGACTTTCATCTTTAGCCTCTGCTGGTAGATAGGGAAGATATGGCCTCAGCTCACATTAATACAAGTAAGCTTCATCATCCTAATGCAGTTAATAAGCACAGCAGAGAAGAAACCACTTCAAGGCAGAAAAGCACAGTCACAGATTTAGCAAATAGACAGAGGACCAAGAATACAGTCAATAAGGAAGGGGAAAGAAGGAAGAAATATGAGTAAACAAAAGAAAAAGAAAAAAGGAATTATAATTGACAGCTTCTATTCAGGTAATGAACAAAGAACAAATGGAACAGAGGATGACCAAGAAACATGAAACAAAGTCTTAGAAACTCTAGAGAATTGAACCCAGACTTTGGAAGAACTCAAAACATAATTCAAATAACAATTAAGAGAGATTGAAGAAAATTGGGAACAAACTTAAAAAGCAAAATAGATCATCTGAAAATAGAGGCACATTAACTAAAACAAGAAAAGAGTGTCTAAAAGCCAGAACTAATCAGTTCCAAAATGAGACAAATACAGTAAAAGATAAAAAACAATGACCTACAAAGAAAAATAGATCAAAAGGAAAAGGAAGAGAAAAAAGTCAGGGATGAAATTCAGTCTTTAGTGTACAGTGACAAACTACATAGGATGATATGTAAAAAAATATAAATAAACTACGAGAAAAAAGAGGACAATACTAAGAGAAATAGGAAAAGGGAAAAAATGGGGTAAATATGTATTTCATAAAAAAGCATAACCATGGAAAAGTAACCATAAAAATATTCTAAATTACTTAATTAAAAAAAGATATTTGGTTAATATTTCTGTACTTTAGACTACTCTTCCAGATGACAAGTAGCAAAGAAGGTACCTACTTCTTTTGGTGGAGGGATTTTCCTCCTCCAGTTTTTCCCTCTACCAATGAAATCACAAGATTACTTTCTTTCCATGTTATCTGCCTAAAAGGATTATTACAAAGTTCCAAAGTGAATATTAATTAAATTATTTTCTTACTTGAATTCTTTATGTAAATATTTTTGTTATTTTTCTTATCTTCCATATAATAATTTGTCTTCAAACATTTATATTTTGTATTTATATCAGTGCAAAGGGAGCGAGAACATTTCATATACAAATAAATAAATAAATAAACAAACATACAAATATATATATATATTTATGAATGTGTTTATGGATAAAGTTCTTAAATGTTTAAAAATAAACTGATTTTTCTTTGTCATCTTATTTTTTAGGGCTGACTATTTAATGCTTAGTGTAATATCCAATATTAAAAGCATTTTAATAATCTTATACTAGAGGAATACATATTTTCTTGAAATTTCCAACTTTTTAGTTCTTCAAGCTTCTTATTACTCTTGATTGATCCACCCCATCTCAATTACATAGAAATCGTCATACCATTCATCTTGCCATCACTCAAAAATACCCTATTTCCATATGCTATGTTCTTGAACTCTTTAATTCCCTTATCTGGTCACAATCTGTTCTCATTCCATATTTCCCTTTGCATTGTAAACCCAGACCTTGGTCTTCAAAATCACTATGATCTCCATACCTCACCTTCTCAATTCTTTTCAGGGTCATTATTTCTACAATGGCTACACTATCCTCCCTTCTCTGTATTAACCCATTAGTGACGCAATTCAGTTCTAAACAATCTTCTCTTGGGACCCTAATTCTATTGCCAATCTTGCTTTGCCAAGTCTCAGGCTTAGATTACTCTTACCATCTAGCACCTCCCCTCCTACTCTGACTCTGATGAATTAAACTAAGGAAAGTCATGAAACCGATTACTTGTTCCATTACAACTTCATATTAGATAATCTTAATAGGCAATAAAATTTTTACACTTTCTTAATTAGCAGATTTTCTAATTTACAGTGGTAATTTACCAAACTATTTTTAAAG
Organism: Gracilinanus agilis; assembly: GCF_016433145.1. Taxonomy (NCBI): domain Eukaryota; kingdom Metazoa; phylum Chordata; class Mammalia; order Didelphimorphia; family Didelphidae; genus Gracilinanus; species Gracilinanus agilis. Next base: position 663,404,261 of record NC_058132.1, on the reverse strand, counting down.
ATGTTCTCTAATCCTCCATAATCTCTCCTTCTGTCTACCCATTCAAGTGAGAACTATGGTTAATATCTCATTAAAAATAATCAAGACCATTTATTGAAGGGTCCCTATTTTACCCCTGTACTTATTTTATATCACTCATATGCCTTCTTCAATTGTCTCCTCCTTCATTTGTATCTCCCATGAAGATGTAATATTCTCCCTGCCATGGAAAGCCTTTCTATAAATGATTCTTTCCCATATCCCCTACCCATAGCAAATCATACTCCCATTCTCCCACTCTAGCTCATCTTCAATTTCTTCACCAACAGCAAAAAAAAATATACTTAATTTATCTATCCCTGCTAGATATCATCTTCTTTCTCTGTCTCTCTCTGTGTGTTTCCCTATTTATGTCTCTCTCCACATATGCTTTTATATATATAATTACATATGTTTTATCTACTTATATATGTATATATGTATCTATTTATTTATATAAATTATTGTTTCCAAATCATGACTTTCCCCATCACAATGTCAAAATTTCACAGGTCGGCATAATAAATTAAATGGGAAAGGGACAGTTTATGCAAGAAGATGGACAGAAGAGTGATAAAGGCTAGGCAATGGGAATTAATTGGCTTGATCAAAGTTACATAAGAAGTATCTGAAATCAGATATGAACCAAAGATATCTCATTTCTATGCTGGCTCTCCATCCACTGAGCCACATAGCTGCTCCCAGAAGACATTAGTTCTAATTCTGATTCTGCCAATTCATATGATTGTAACTCTAGGAAAGTAATTTAACTTCTGTGGGCCTCAATTTCCTCAAATGTGGATAAGAAGTTTTCATCATGCCCACTGAAGTCCTTCCAACTCTTAAACTATAATGAACTTAGTCAATAAAATTTATGGCTTACAATTAGCCTTGAAATGTAAGAATTAAAAATAAAGTATGCTTGAGATCCATAAGAAGACACTTTATTATTTTGAATGATCAGTGAGCTCATTGAAATTATCACTCTTTTCAAAATTACATATTCAAAGAAATGTTTAGTTATACTGTGGATCTGTACATTTGGAATTGGGGTGATGCCATTCAAAAGTATGTTACAAATTTCCTATGGACACGTGGGGACTGTGAGACTACATTTCCCGTGATTCCAATGGGTTTCCAGTTTCTGGTTTTGGAGCACGAGAACATCAAACGTCCCCACGCATAGGGCAGTTTAAATTTGGAGGAGGGCCTAGAGAAGGTCTCTTGGCTACCTGGCTGGCTGGCGTACGAGAGAGAGAGAGAGGATGGGCTCCAGTGGTAAATTTAAAAGGTAGTCAAGCGTAGTCATATATATATATATTACCAACAAAGCCATGACTATTAAAATATTAATTTCTCTTATTTTATCAGTCTTTATCATTTTTAATCTTAACAAGATCACATCCATATATTTCCATGAATATGCATTAGAGAGTAGGCTTTGATTAGACTTATTGACCTTGTGGGAATGATAATAATAATATCAACCTTTCTGCATCTGCCCAGTAAATAAACCGATGCCCAGAATTGTTAAGTAATTCACCTAGAAAAGTCATAATTGTGATTTCAGAGACAAGATTTGAACCTAGGTCTTCTAACACTTTAATCTCATTATGTTTCTTTTGTAACACTTTACCAGATCTTCCATAAAGCTCTTATTCCAATTTCAGCAGCTGGATGGAATCCTAAGGAAAGCAAAGCATCTCTGAAGATGGAGAAATAATCAAAGAATAACATTCTTCAGTTAGATATTTTAGCAAGAAATATTAAATATATTAAGATGGGCTACATGAAATAAGATCATCAAGTGATAATTGTTGACTCTGAAATCAGGTGATGTCACTTTATCAATAAGTGTCTGTAAAATATGTACTAAATAGCATTCACTGTTTTAAGTTTTGAGGATGTGAAGAAAGGCAAAAAAAAATATGTCCCTGATGTCATGGAATACACTGCCTAATGAGGGAGAAACCATGCAAACAAGAAAATATGTGCCATATGAACAATTATATTTATAACAATTCATATGAAGATAAACTTTAATAACTAACAAAACAAGACACTGAAATTAAGTTGGATGGGGAAATATATGTATACATATATATATATATATATGTATAATTTTTGTAGAATATGAGATTTTAGCAAAAAATTGAAAGAAGTTATGGAATTTAGGGGATGAGACAAGGAAGGAAATTTTTCCAGTGATTGGGGAAGCCATTGATAATTTCAAAGTAGGGGCAGCTAGGTGGCTCAGTGGATAGTGGCCAAATCAAAAGACAGGTGATCCTGGATTCAAATATGGCTTTGGACACTTCCCAGCTCTGTGATCCTGGGCAAACCACTTAATCCCAACTGCCTAACCCTTATTGTTCTTCTGCCTTTGAACCAATACTTTGCATTGATTCTGAGACAGAAGGTAAAAATTTTAAATACATGCAAAAAAGGAAATGCTAGCATTTGGAAGTAGGAATCTT
>NC_058132.1:663391544-663399127 GCF_016433145.1 Gracilinanus agilis | reverse complement strand
CATATATATATATATATATGTATACATATATAAGTATAATTTTTGTAGAATATGAGATTTTAGCAAAAAATTGAAAGAAGTTATGGAATTTAGGGGATGAGACAAGGAAGGAAATTTTTCCAGTGATTGGGGAAGCCATTGATAATTTCAAAGTAGGGGCAGCTAGGTGGCTCAGTGGATAGTGGCCAAATCAAAAGACAGGCGATCCTGGATTCAAATATGGCTTTGGACACTTCCCAGCTCTGTGATCCTGGGCAAACCACTTAATCCCAACTGCCTAACCCTTATTGTTCTTCTGCCTTTGAACCAATACTTTGCATTGATTCTGAGACAGAAGGTAAAAATTTTAAATACATGCAAAAAAGGAAATGCTAGCATTTGGAAGTAGGAATCTTTTGTTCAAGGAACAACTAAGACAACTAGGACCTCATTTGGAGTTTTCTTTGCCCCATTTTGTTCTCTAATTCATTTTATATATGAGGAAACTAAAGCAAACAGGGTTAAACGGCTTGCCCAGAGTCACACAGTAGGTAAGGATTTGAGGTCAGATTTGAACATAAGAAAATGAGTCTTTCTGATTCCAGGCCTAGCACTTTATTCACTGTGCTACGTAGGTGCTAATGATTAGAGGATTCTAAATGAAAACAACTCAGAAGTAATATTTCACAACTATCAATTGGATAAAATGACCAAAAAAAACCCATGACAAATGATAGAGGGGATGTGGAGAAATTAAGACACTAATTAAGTGGTAGAGCAGTACAACCATTCTGAAGAACAATTTGGAATTGTGCCCATGAGGCTATAAGATTGTATATAAAATTTAATCAAGCATTGTCAGCATTGTCTGTACTAGTACTATGATCCAAAGACATCAATTAAAAGGGGAAATGTCTCATTTGTACAAAAATATTCATAACTCTTTTTGTGGTGGTAATTGAAAGGATGCGCATGAATTTGGGAACACATTGAACAAACTGTGTTATATGATTGAGATAGAATACAGTTGTGCTATAAGAAATGAGGAGCAGAGTAGTTTCAGAAATGAAAACAAAATATAAAACTTGGGAAACATATGAAGTGAATCAAAGTATAATGAGTGGGACCAGGAAAACGCTTATTTTAATATTCATTTAAAAAATGAGTTCTGAATTTTTAGCTCCACCCCACTCCCTCTCTCACCCATGAAGAAGGCAAAAATATATTTATCATGCATACTCAATCCAAACAAAACATATTTATACTTTAGCCAAGTTTCAAATAAAGAAAGGAAAATTCAAAAGAGAAAAAAAAAATGATGCCTTAATCTGCATTCAAACTCTATCAGTTCTCTGTGGCTAGAAAACATTTTTCATCCTAAGTCCTTAGGTATTGGCTTGAATAACATATCTAACTTTTCTAAAATTCCTATTAATTTCTTTAGCTTCTTTCATATTAATTTTAAGATTAAAAGTATCTAGTTATTAGAGGGGGAAATTGAGGTATCCCTAGAACAGTTTTACTATTTCTTCCTTTATCTCATTTAACTTTTTTTCTCTAAGATTTTGTTTTCCTTGTTCAATTGACTGTTTTCTGCTTGCATCACTTTCATTTCTCTTTTGACTTTTCCTCTGCCTCTCTTAATTGGTTTTTGAAGTCTTTTTTGAGTTCTTCCAGAATCTGTGTCTATAATTTTCTTTTGGACTTTGCATGTTTTTTTTTCCTTTGCTTTAACTGTTTTCATCTGTGTCTTTGCCTTTTTCTTTGTCTACATAGAAATTCTTTAGAGTAAGATGCTTTTATTTTTGTTGTGGGTTCATTTTTCCCATCTAATTATAGGTAGACTTGGGGGAATGACATGATGGTCTAAAGGTTAGAGCTCTGAGTGCCACCTCCCCCTGCTGACTCTGTTGACCCTTGAGATGCTGAAAGCTTAAAGACTTGCCTCAGGCTTAGGTATAAGCTTTTGATATCACTCTGAACATGATCAGGTCAGAGACTGATCAAATTTGAGGCCCAGGCTTAGGCTCAAGTTTTTTTTTTTTTTTTTTATCTCACTGTGTATTTGAACCAATCAGGCACACCCTTGATTTCCCTTTCTTAGAGCTACACCCTGAACTTTAGGCAAAAAGATGAGTACTTAGTACTATCAGCAACCCCAAACTGTGTACTATGTCCTTATCTCAAACCCTGGTTAGGATTCCTAACTTTGCTTTGGGCCCACAAGGATCATCCCACTTCAGCCCAGACTGCTCTGGGCTGGGACTCCAGACTTCTGTACAGGCTTGAAATGTCAAGAGGTATGGATTGGCTTGGACTACTATTTGCCCAGGCAGGATCTGAGGATCTGGATGTTGGCTTGAGCTTAGGTTCTGAACCTGGGAAAGCAGATGTGGTGTGGTATGATTTAGATTCATCTTGGCTTGCTCTTCCCTTCTTACTACAGCCCCATGCTGGCTCTGCTCTCCTCTCTCCCCAGTTCCCAAGATGTTCTCTGCCTATCTTTGGGATTTTTCCTTTATTAAAATTTGTTTAACTCTGTGTTTTGTTGTTTCTTCCACTTCTATATTCATTTTGTGGCCATATTTTAATCTTGGTCAGAGAAGATTATCCTGGTGACACAAAACTGTTCTGGATTTTTCCACCATATTGGCTCCTGAAAATATTTTTTAAGACAAAATATGTAGTGAATTATGAAAACAATGCTGGAATAAGTAATCCCAGGGACTGCATTGGAAGAGGATTCAGAAGGACACTTGTGTCAATTTATAAATTCCTAATCATTATTATGAGAGGGTAGAGGAAAAGGTGAACTTGAAATTTCCTTTCTTAATTAATGGGCTTTGATATAGACTTGCATATGGGTTAAATATGTCATGACCAATCAGTAGCTCATACTAGCATAATACTTTAAAGGGTCATCGAATCCTTTATATATATTTTCTAATTTGATATCAATATCAATTATCCTCATACCTGCTACTTCTCCCAATTGTGAAAAGGGACCAACAAAACACCATTCCTCAAAAAACATGATATATCTTTTTATTTTATATTAAAGTTATTATTTTTCAAACTTCAAATGTTCAAATATTTCCCTTCTCATTAATTTCTCATTTTCCTAATGTAAATTCAAATTTATAGGGAGTTTGTGGTGTGTAAATAGATTGGGAGAGATTATCTCATCTGATCTTCCCAACAAATCTAGGTGATTGGCAAAATATTTTTTCTTTAAATGAGAAAATTTAGGCTCAACAATTTTGACTGAGTAGCTCAAGATCACACAGTTATTATTGAGCCTGTGTTAGTATGCAATTTCGAATCTCCCTGACACCAATTCCAAGGCACCATTTGCTAATTTGCATTGATGGCAGTCCAACAAGTTACTGTCCTTTCATAAAAGAGTATATTATTTTTCTTAAAAGAATGAAAATGAAAAAAATGAGGAAACAAAGAAAAACCCCATGATATCCCAGAAGCAAGTTTTCCTTTTCAGCTAAGTTTTTATATTTATTCATTTAAATTTTATAACCTACTATATAAGAGTTTTTGATAACATGAATAGGGTAGTTTTCTGATTAAATCATATCACTCATGCTTCTATTACAAGAGTGAGAAGCCAATACCAGACAGAAATATCCAAGTCCAAAATAATTTCTAGATGAAATGAATTCACAACTAAAAAACTGAGTTTTAAAAAAAGCTGTTAAATATTTCATGGGTAATACCCATTAGCAATTTATGACAATCATATCCTTTTTCTGTAATCATATCCTCTTCCTGACCCACCTCATCAAATAACTAAATTTTGGTGATTAGTTTGCTTCATATACATTTTTCACATAGGTAGTATTGATATTAGCAAAGATAAATAACAAATAGTGGAGAAAGTTCCTAGATTAAAACATTCCATGGAAAACAGGATTTTATAAAATTAAGTCTATTACCTCCATCAGTGGAAGGCATCTGCAACTTCTACAAATAATGATAGAGAAGTTAGTGGGCATTTACTTCATTTTATTCTCTAAATGCAACACAATTGTGCACTAGAGATTCCAAATAATCATAGGAAATGTATGCCAGAGGCTTTATGATATAATAGAATAAGCAATGCTACTTGAATCAGAAAATGTGGGTTCATATATCCCTATGGACATGTTACCTGTATAAACTTTTATCAATTTACTTAAACCCTTATTTTCAAATCTCCAAAAAAGAAGAATTTGCTTTCAATGGACTCTGAGGTCCCTTTGAATTATTGAAATATGATTCCCTGATCCTGAAACATGTTAATACAGTTCTGAGAATACTTCAGCAATGTCATAAATAAAAGCTAGATTATATCTATCAACAACTGTCTGTGAAAAGAATAGGAATCAGATAGATGAGGCCATCTGAAGTCTGTTATTTTTATTCAGACATTTTTCCTCTGTCCTTCTTTGACAAAAATAATGTTGTGTATTGGTCCTCTTATTATGAGAAAATAGAGGTGATGGTTGAGATGTACAATAGAAGAGAATGTTGAGAGCTGAATCGTATTTCTTATTCAGGCAAGAAATTGAAGGATGAGATACTTCTCTGGAAGTTAGCTGAAAGAGACAGATAACAGAATAATCAAATCTGAATGAATAGGGAGAAAAACAGAAAAGGCGTTGTTCATGATATATTTTATAAATGTAACTTTGACAGCTTAAATCAGAGAAGTAGCTGTATCCAGATTTTCTTACATCAGTTAAAATTTCTGTGGAGGAGAAACCAAGGTCAAACATAAGTATATAATTTAATGTAAGTTGATGGGTCCATCCAAAGACATCTCTTAGACAAAGTTAGTGGTTTAGGAAAAGCTTTATTCTGATGAAATCATTTTTATATTCAGTAATTTAATTTTCTTTGATTTTGAACAGAAACTTCAGAGGTGGTCATCAATATTCACTAATACATTTCAAGCAGATCAGTTCAGTTGTAACCTTAAAAATACTCACCACTTTCTTGTTATATTAGTGTGATGTTTTCCCACTGTGACACTCTTTGAATGATTATGAATGTCATATATTTTAGAGAAGAAAAATCATGGTAGAAATAAAAAATGCAGTATTTCAGAAACATTAAATTATGCACATGATTTCTGCCTCATAATAGTAGTTTCCAGTTTTAAAATGAGCTCTCTTTCTGTGTCTGTGTCTACCTCTGTCTCTCTTTGTGTCTCTTTCACTTTATCTCTGTTTTCATCTTTGTCTCTGTATTTCTCATGCTGTCTCTCAATGTCTTGCTGTCTTTCTGTCTTAGTCTCTCTCTTTCTTCCATGAATCTATGGAAATATTAAGAGGGAAGAATGTTAGATTTGGAGGATCTAATTCCATATATGATCTTGGATAGGTTACTTAGCTTATAGAGGCCTCAGTTTCCTTATATATAATGTCAGAGACGTGGTATACAGGACAAAGACTGCTTCTGGTTCTAACTCAGTAATCTTATATTATGACATTTTCCTGAAGAATGTGGTTCATGGGGATAGGAGGGAAAAGGAACAAATTTAAAGCTTTATTTTAATAATTGTGACACTATCATGTGAAAGAGGGATTATATTTCCTCAGTTTGGATGCAGAACAGAGCACTAAGAGCAGTATTGCAATTGCAGTAGATGGCACAATCAATGGAGTGTTGCACCTGGGGTTAGGAAGACCCATCTTCCTGAGTTCAAATCTGGCCTCAGACATTTACCAGCTGTGTGACCCTGGGAAGTTTCTTAACCCTTTTGCCTCAGTTTCCTTATATAAAAAAATGAACTGGAGAAAGAAATTACAAACCACTCCATTATTTTTTATAAGAAAACCTCAAAAGATGTCCTGAAGAGTTGGACATAATGGAACGACTATACAGTAACAAAAATTGCAGTTGCAAAAATGCCAGTTTAGTCTTAAATCTATTGAAATATACAATGAACTTTCTCAGATTGATGTGGATTCTTCCCTACTTAAGAACTTCAAAAAAATCTTGGTTTACCCCGCTGTGTATATTATAGAATGTCTTCCAGTTCAAATGTAGGTTGAACTAAATGAAATCTGAAATCTCTTCCAGTTCTAGAAATCAATGAGTCTCTGAATCCTTGTGGGGAAATTTGTGCCAACACTCTGGCTAGAGAAACTAAGAACCATAAGCAGAACAAGGATTTAGAGGAATTCTGCAACATCAGCTAGAGGCCATCCATAAGTATTAGAATTAAGTGTGGAAGAAACCTTAGAAATATCATCTCTTCATTTTGCTTAAGAGTAAACAAGCCCCCAAAATGCTAATTGTCTTTTACAAGGTCATACCACTGGTACAGCTGGGCTTCTTATTCAGATTCTATGACTCAATGAAGCCTTATTTTTAATGAAACATTCTACTTCATTGCCCCATACAGGGAACTGGTGAGAGAAAAATAGAAAGAAAATTAAAAATATATATAAATTAATTACAAGTTTCAAGGGTTAGGAGGAAAGATGAAGAGGACTGGAAACAAACTATTCCAAAATAATTTACAAATAAAGAATTATTACTGTTATCAAAAAAAAATCTCCTCTCAATAATTGAGGGGAACCCAATAATACAATTTTTATGAGATAAATATTATCTAAAATCTTAAATCAGGGAAGACTAAAGCAGAAAAAGAGAACAGAAGATGATGGAATTCTCCAATACATTTTCAAAAATATGAGTAGATCGTTTTTAAATTGAGAGATCAAAGCTAAAGAAGTCATGTGATTTTTTAAAAAGCACCAATAATTAAAGAGATACAAATTGATATATCTCAAATTGATAGAAATGATGATTTTTTTTAAATTGCAAGTACTGAAAAAGAGTGTGGGAAAACAGATAAAAATGCATTATTGAAGAATCTCTTAAATGACCTATTTGTTCTGGAAAGCAATTTGGAATCTGGTCCAAAGCATTACTAAGCTGCATAACTTTTAACCATTAGGCTAAACTAATCAAATGAGAAAGAAAAATATCTATGTTTAATAAATATTTATAACATTTTTCATGGTAGTCAATAATTGGTAATTAAGGTTATCCTTTAATTTGGTAATGGCTGAACAAAGTGTAGCATAACATTGAAATAGGGTATTATTGTGCAATTAGAAATTATAAAATTGACAATTTAAGAGGAAACTTGGAAGACCTTTATAAAATAATGGAGTCAGACGTCAGCAGAAAAAATTGTGTATATACATGTAAATATGTATATATGTAAATATGTATGTCTGTGTATATTTTTATGTATATGTGTATATGTGTGTATATATGAAGCCAAACAATGAAAGAAGAAACATACCTCTGACAGAGAGGTAATAAACTTAAAATGCATTTTCAGACCTGATTAATATAGGAATTTGTTTTGATGGGCAATGGAACCATGTTTTGAAGGATTTGTTTATCTTTTTTCTTTACTTGCTCAAATTTGTTATAGAGGAAGAATATATTTTGCATACATTCTTTCTTTTTTGGACAGAATAATAGTAGAAATGGAGAACTAGTATTAGAGATGTGAAAAGTAAAAGGCAGATGTCTCCATGAAAAATGATTTGATTTCTGGTATTATTATTATTATTATTATTATTATT
>NC_058132.1:663370094-663391449 GCF_016433145.1 Gracilinanus agilis | reverse complement strand
TTATTATTATTATTATTATTATTATTATTATTATTATTATTATTATTATTCCTGTTGACTCCTTAGGAACATAGGGCCGCAACCATCTCAAGCCAGCGGACTTTGTTCTGGGCAACTTCCCCCAGCTGGGCCCATGTCATTCTGACTGTTTTTGTTTCATTTTTTGCAGATCTTTGCCAGATCTGTTTTGGTCTTCCGACTTTCCTCCTCCCTGAAGGGTTCCAGCACAATGCTTTTCTGGCTACATTGTCTTCCGGTTTTCGTAGCGTATGTCCTATCCATCTCCACTTACGTTTCTTTATGTCCTGACTAATGGGAAACTGGATTGTTCTTTCCCAGAGACTAGCATTGGAGATCTTTTCAGGCCATCTGATGTTCAAGATGTAGCGTAGACATCTATTAACAAAGACCTAGAGTTTATTGGTGTTAGCGCTCGTCACTCTCCAGCTTTCTGATCCATATAGGAGGACAGCCTTTACGTTGGTATTGAAGATTCGGAGCTTAGTGACGAGGGACAGTGCTTTGGAGATCCAGACAGACCACAGGGTGTTAAATACCTGTCTGGCTTTGTTGATTCAGTTTCTGATGTCCTCATCTGCTCCGCTGTCCTTACTGACTATGCTACCCAAATAGGTGAAGTGGTCTGTCTCCTTGATGTTTTCTCCCTGTAGTTGGATTGGCAGGTCCTGTCTGCTGTTGACTGTGATCACCTCGGTCTTCTTCTTGTTGATCTTCAAACCTGTCTTCTCCGCTTCTTCAGAGAGTCGTGCAAGTTTGGCTTGCGCATCCTGCTGCTTGTGAGAAAGGAGACAGATGTCATCTGCGAAGTCAAGGTCCTCAAGCTGTTTGGTATGAGTCCATTGAATGCCCGTATTGTTGTCCTTGGTAATTCTTCTCATGGTCCAATCTATGACCATCAAGAAGATAAGGGGCGAAAGCATGCAGCCTTGCTTCACTCCAGTCTTCACTGTGAAGGGAGCCGTCAGTTTCCCATTATGGATGACCTGGCAGGTAAAGTCTTCATATAACCGCTGGATGATGTTGATGAGCTTCTGGGGAATCCCGTAATGCTGCATCAATCTCCAGATGATGTTCTTGTCTTCGCTGTCAAATGCCTTCTCGAAATCCACGAAAGTCATGTAGAGGGGGGACTGCCATTCGATGGACTGTTCGATTGATGATTCTTAGGGTGACGATATGGTCGGTGCACGATCTGTGCTGACGAAACCTTGCTTGTTCTATTCTCAGCTTCTTGTCCAAGGCCTCCTTCAGTCTTTCTAAGATTACTCTGGTCAGGATTTTGCTGGGAGCAGATAGAAGCATGATTCCTCACCAGTTGCTGCATTGGGATAGGTCACCTTTCTTGGGTAGCTTCACTAGGTAGCCTAGTTTCCAGTCTGTTGGGACTTGTTCCTGTTCCCAGATCTTCTGCAGGAGGGGTTGTAGCATCTCCGCTGACATTTCTGGGTCTACCTTGAGTGCCTCAGGGGGGATGCCTTCTGGACCTGCAGCCTTACCATTTTTCATGGTCTTGATGGCTTTGATGATCTCAACTTTGGTAGGTGGGCCCGTGTTCACCTGAAGCAGTTTGGTGGCTGGTGGTATGTCCGGAACAGTTGGTGTAGGCGGACGGTTCAGGATTTCTTCGAAATGCTCTGCCCATCGGGCTCTCTGCCCTGCATTGCTTGTTATTGTCTTGCCAGTCTTGTCCTTCACTGGCTTTCTAGGGTTGTAATTCTTTCCTGATAGAGTTCTTGTTATTTCATATAGCCTCTTCATGTTCCCCTGCCCAGCTGCTGTTTCTGCTTCTTCGGTCATATCGTGAATGAACCGTCTCTTGTCATATCTTGTGCTCTTCTTGACTTGACGGTTAATTTCCCAGTACTGTGTTCGAAGTTCTTTTTTCTCCTGTCGATCTTGGCACTGGCTGATCTTCTGTTTCAAATCTCTTCTCTGTTGTATCTTGGCCCATGTCTCTTGTGTTAACCATTCCTTGCGCTTTCTCTCTCTCTTTCTCAGGACTTCTGCACAGGTGGTCTTCCAGGTCCGCTGGAGTTTGGTCTAGTGGTTTTCAACTGTCTCTCCCATGAGTCCTGTCAAGGCCGCGAACCTGTTCTTGATTTCGCAATTGAATGCTTCTTTTTCCTCTCTGGTCTTTAGATCTTGCACATTGTACTTGTGGTGTAATCTGCCTGAAAGGTTGTTGAATGATTTCAACTTGGTTCTAAAAGTTGCCACCAGGATTTCTGGTACTGGGAACTAATAGGACAAAAACTCAAAGTAGACATGGTATGTAGATGAAGAGTACATTGAATCTCTTTGAACTTGCACTCTTTTATGACTCTTTTCATTTTGCTAACATTATTTCCACAGGATCAGAGATTTTGTATTGAAAGAGACCTTAAATGAAATCTAATTTGACTCCCTTATCTTGGATATGAAGATAGTTGAAACCTGGAGTTGGCAAGTGACATTACCAAAATCACACAGGCACAGTCCATAATTCAGTTGGAAATTGAATATGCATTCTCTGAATTCAAATCCATTGACATATTGCACTGTTTCTCGAATATTCTGGCATCAATCCCTACTTTGTCTGATCACACATTTGTTCACTTTGGCTCGGATTATGTATCAGTCATTGAAACCAAAGCTTAAAGAGTGGAAGTAATTTTCTCATAGCCATGATAGAAAGGATCAGATTTTAACCTATGTATTTCTAGCTAGTTGATCCATTATAATGCCTTGTTCCTATAAAGTATTTCCTTTTTATATGTCTTGGGCAATTTTCACCTTAATTTGAATAATCATCTCCCAAATATTATTTTTAGCTTGACTATAAATTTTATTTTAATTTTATTAGTAAAATTATAATAGTCACTTTAGAAATTAATCTCAAATTTAAACCACTATCACAAAGACAGACATGCCAGAGAAATAATCATATTTTATCATTATATAAAAATAAAAAGTACTCAATTAATGTCACCATACGTTCATAAACTTAGACCGTGAAAGGATGTTAGAGACTTTCTAGATAAATTCCTTGATTGGATGTTTAGTTGTTTAGATAAAAAAAATAATTCTGCAACCTGCATATAACAATCATGATTTGCTCAAGCTGCTCCCTCCTCAACAATTAATAAAGAATGTCTTTTATCTCTACTGCAAAATTCAACTGAATAGAGACAATTAACTATTTACTTTTTTAGCACATACATACATCAAAAAGGAACTTGAGATGTAGAGTGATGTCCATGTCCAAGACAATAAGAAGACTATCTGGACTTTATACTGAGTAAATTATATACATATCTTCTCCTGTAGTCTTCAAAATAATTACATTAACATAATAACAGCGTACTTTTATTCATCACTTTAAGGTTCATTTCCCTCACCAAATTTATCCTTTCTTTTTATATAATCTTCATTTCTAAATATATCCCTCTTCCCGTTACGACCCCAAGAGCCATCTCATTGAACAAAGCACTAAAGTGAGTCTGACAAGATATGCAACATTCTGTAAATAAATTCCCTGCATTCATGGAGTGGAGAATCACTCTAGTTTTACAAATCTTTTAGACACAAATAACTCCATTAGTTAGGTTGTGTGAACATTGCTGGCCTCATTGTAAAGATGACTTTCAGAGAGTTAAAACACTTTTCCTAGTATTTTTATCAGAAGTCTTGAATTCAGGACTTGAATCCAGATTTCCTTCGAGTGTTTATTCAATTCTCTTTAAACTCTAACTAAATAAATAAATTAATGAACATAGTAATGATTATGTAAATAAACAGAGTAATGATTAAATATTTATACACATCTAAAGAAAAGAGATGAGCAAATAAACTAATAAATTTGAATGAAGCATGAAATAAATAAATATATATTATATTTTATATAAATTATACATACACAAATTTAACATGTAAATACATTTCTATTTTCATATATATGTGGATATATTTATAAATACCTGCCTTTGTATGTATAAACATGTATAATATACACAGGTGTATTAATATATGCTTATATAAAATGTGTATATTTTATTATGTCATATATGTATGTGAATGTATATGCATATGTACATACAGGCATATAAGCACACATACATATAGACATACACATATATGTATATATGTATATATATATGTTAAATGTGAAAGGAGTGCCCACACACAATGAGATCAATGACCATGGCAGATATCTAAGTATTCTTCACATGCATTAATAGTCACATTCATTTACTAGGCCCATGGTTATTGGGAGTAATATGGTTGTGTGTGTGTGTATGTGTGTTTATAAGGTGATTATTCCAATATACTTAATTGCCCGTAACTGTAATTTGATTTATGAGTTCCCTTTTCCTTATAATGTCATCTATTTAAACATAACCACACACAAACATACATGCATGTATACATAACATGTATACATAATAACAACGTCAACTTCTAGCATCAAATTTCAGGGAAAGGACAGGGGAGAAACTGAAAGCTTGGAGTAGAAGATGTCACTCATGCACTTTTGACATCCAGGAAAAGACAAGGGCTGGGAGTGCTCAGCCTGAGGAATAGTCTAGAGCTGGCAACCCAAATGGGATAATTAGTTGTTATTTTCTTCTAGGAGTTGTCAAAAGTTAATATAAAGGTACACACATGCCCATGTTCTTTTTTTTTTTTAAACCCTTAACTTCTATGTATTGGCTCCTTGGTGGAAGAGTGGTAAGGGTGGGCAATGGGGGTCAAGTGACTTGCCCAGGATCACACAAGTGTCTGAGGCCAGATTTGAACCTAGGACCTCCCGTCTCTAGGTCTGGCTCTCAATCCACTGACACATGCCCATGTTCTGATAGTTTCAATGGTGAGTATTACAGACTCTCAGTTCTGCCTTCTACAGCATGCCTTATTGGAGAGAACATGAATGTGAACAAAGAGGCAGTAGGGACACAACTCTTCAAACACAGAAGGCATGAGAACGAGTGTTGTAATACGTCTAACCCTACCTGAGTTTTTATTTGTACAATTAGCATTAATTAATAATCTAATAAAAGGCAGAGATTATCAATCTTCTGTGAGGTATGTCAAAAATCTAAAACTCTATTCCATATTATATGTAAAAAAACACATTAGAGATGGTTGGATTCTAAGAAATGAGATAATATCATGTATCAACCTCTATATACTTATATTAAACACAGTTATACATATCCACATATACAACCCAGATAGACACGTTAAACCCAATTATAAATTATAATTCAACCATTTATTATAATTGCTACTTCTATAAAGGAATTGAGAAGCATATGATACCTTAAGGACAACTTCAGGTTTGGAAAGCCTTGTATGTAAATTAGCTATTTTTCCCTATAACGATTATTTTACACATGTGTCATTATTACCATAATTCTCATTTTATATAAAGGGAATCTGAGGTTCAATAAGATTATGACTTGTACAAGCTTATATGACTAGTAAATATCTGAAATTAGATTTAAACTAAGTTTTCTTTTTTATTTTTCTATTTGTTTTTATTTTACTTTATTTTGTTTTGATTCCAAATCTAGCATTTTATACACTAAAATAAGAGGTCTGAAAGTTAACTGTGTGAACCTCATTAATAGTCTAATGAATCCTTTATATTTCCTTCTTAGAATATTATGTAGCTTTGTTAAAATAAAAGAATGGATCAAATATAATCAGTGGAATTGAAAGGAAAAAATGTTTGCAAAAAAAAATGGTCCTAGTGATGGTGGTGATCATAATAGTGGGAGTAGTGGGAGGAGTAGTAGTAGTAAAAACTTAAAGTGTTTTATGGTTTGCAAAGTCAGTTAAAAATACAGCATCACGGGGGCAGCTGGGTAGCTCAGTGGAGTGAGAGTCAGGCATAGAGACAGGAGGTCCTAGGTTCAAACCCGGCCTCAACCGCTTCCCAGCTGTGTGACCCTGGGCAAGTCACTTGACCCCCATTGCCCACCCTTACCACTCTTCCACCTATGAGACAATACACCGAAGTACAAGGGTTAAGAAAAAAAAACAACAGAGCATCATTTTATCATCTCAATAGTCCTGAGATTATAGACATTATTATTATCCCTATTTTAGATGAGGAAACTGATGTAGAAAGAGATTAAGCAACTTGCCCTGTCATTTACATTTACATAAAAATTTATGTATTATTCCAGTCCAAGTCCTTGAGCCCCATTCCTATCTCTGCATTATACATAGGTAGCCTATCTGTTACTTTCCTGGGACTGAGAAAGATGTGGATTTAAATCCCAAACTAGGACATTAGCTTTGTAACCTCAGGAAAGATATTTAATCACTCTGAAGTTTAAGCAACTTGCTAAGACAAAAGGGAATTCTAGATTCCTTTTTGTCTTGGAATAAGGAAATTGGCACACTACTTTTCATAGGTACTCTACTCTTTAATTGTACCCAGTAATTTTGAAATGTAATTACAGACATGATTGATTAAAGATGTTCAATTTACTAAAATATTCAGCAAAGTATTACTGATATTTCTAGTCTCTATCATGTTAAAACATTGTTTTACTTATAAAAAAATTAACCCCTCTCCTCATGAAATGTATATGTTATTTCAGAAAGAGTGAGCAATAGATTGAAAGTTAAGCCTGGTGTCAGGTAAGCCTGATTTGAAATTCAGCATCATAAATTTAGTATCTTTATAACCCTAGGCAAGTCATTTGACTTTCTTGCCTCAATATCCTCAAATGCAAAATGAGAATAGAAATAACATATCCAGTTGGTAAAGCTTGAGACTTACTTTAGTTGAAATTGTCACAAAGTGGGAATAACATCCCCACTTATTTAGGTATAGAAATCTATTTACCCAATAGGGAAGTGGAGAGATTAGACAAAAGGAAGAGGGAACACAGTGAGATGGATAAACAGAAGCAAAAACATTTGTAAATAGGGGAAGGCAAATAGGAATAGGAAAGAAAGAGAAAAAATAAAAAAAGGAAAAATAATATGGTAATCATAAATCTGAACATGAAATGGATGAACTCACTTATAAAATGGAAGAGCATAGCAGAGTGAATTAAAAGCCAGAATTCCACAATATTCCACAAAAAATCTCCAAGAAATTCATTTAAAGAGAGTGAACATAAACCGAATAAAGGTAAAAGGCTGGAGCAAAATTTACTATGCTTCAGCTAAAGTTAAAAAGTATATATTATTGGGCTAAAAGAATGACATACAGAAAAAATAAAAAGAACGAATTGACATGCAGGATGGTTTGGATCATTTCAAAAGAGTCTGGGAAAGTTTATATGAATTCATGCAAAGAGAGATAAGTAGAACCAGGACACAGTACAGAGTATTATGTACACAGTAACAGAAATATTTTAAGGATGATCAACTATGAAAGATTTAGCTATTCTGATCAACAATGATCCAAACAATTCCAAAGGGCCCATGATGAAAAATTCTAACCATCTCCAGAAAGAAAACTGATGAATGCCAAATATAGAGTGAGGCATCTATTTTTTTTAATTTATTTTTCTAGTGTATGTTTTCTTTTGAAAAATGGTTGATGTGGAGAGAAATTTTGCATGACTTCAATCATATAATTGAAATAAAAATTCTCACCTTTTGAATTTAAGAGGAAGGAGGAGGGAGGAAGACAATTTAGAACTCAAAGTCTTCTAAAAATAAATGTTATAAAAACAAACATGTAATTGGGAAATGTTTAATATAATAAAATATATTTTTAAAAAGCATTGGAAATGAAAGCATCATTGTCAGGATTAAGTATTACAATATCTTCAATGTATTTAACACAGTGTCTGACACAGAGCAAGCATTTAACAAATATTCCCTTCCTTCCTTCCTTCCTTCCTTCTTCCTTCTTCTGTCATTCAGTTCCAATATAATCTTGTTCTCATATGATATATTATCAAAGGACTACAAGTCATACATCTTCTGCATGCAATATTTGTTTTTCTATGTTGTTTCCTCCTTTGGGATGTAAGGTCCTTTCAGAGCAAGAACTGCTTTATTAAACATCACCAGTCTGCCCTCCTCCCATCTTTATCATAGTTCTAGAATTTCATACATTGTCTAGCAAAAAGACTTCCTCATTACATATACTTAGAAAAGTCAGGAAATTTCTCATGATCTAAAATGAGTTTAATCCATTTCACCAAACATTATCCCAAGATAAAAATTATTAATTCCTGCCACCAAAGAGTTTATTTTATCATGAGGATATACAACTTGCACATAGGGATATAAATGCAAAGACCAAGACATTCCCATTTCCACTTGGATATATGTTCCAAGATTTAATCTGACTGTCTGAAACCAGTATATAAACAAAAGGATCCTGACCTTATACTATATTGGTGCTGTCTCTCACCCCTCTTGCCCCTTAGCTTAAGATTATGTGGCCTTCTTTCCCAAAAAGATTAAAAATTAAAAATGAAAGTGGGGGAAAGTGAAAGTCAAAACAGAATTACTGACATCCAATCATTGGCCTGCCCAAAGATTCCAGTCTTCATGTGACTTAGAACCTTGTTCTGGAGCCTTTCTTCACCTTGCCCTTTCCTTAACTGATCTTGCAAATGACAGTGATTGTTAGAATATCAAACTTACTTGGTTTTTTTTTAATCCTTAACTTCTGTGTATTGGCTCCTAGGTGGAAGAGTGGTAAGGGTGGGCAATGGGGGTCAAGTGACTTGCTCAGTGTCACACAGCTGGGAAGTGTCTGAGGTCAGATTTGAACCTAGGACCTCTAGTCTTAAGGCCTGACTCTCAATCCACTGAGCTACTCAGCTGCTCCCTTCCTTTGTTTATAAGTAACACACTTTGAAGCCCTATTTATGTGATGTGATGCTTTGTACAAGTCCTGCCTGCATATATCAGTCATAAGTCATAGAGAATGAAAGCTTTAAAAATTAACACCCTCCCCACCAGTGGTAAACATTCTTTCCTTTTTCCCTCCATCCTATACAAGAGATGCTGATTGCAAATGAAACAATATTCAGACTGGCCTACATCATTAAGCTCACATAATCTATTCCAGGCCTGGGAATCCAAGCAGATTTGTATAGGTACTTATCAAGTTAGGCAACCCACTTAATTGCAGGAATTATTTTTTGGTGATGTTTTTGTTCCTGTAATCAGTATGCATTTGAAATCAAGGGGAGAAAAGCTCTAAATATAACTTGACTGCCCATAGATATTTAGATTTCTCAATTTAGGTTCCCTTAGGTGCCCCCAGGATATGGGAGAGGATAATCTTATTTTGAAAAAAGCTTATTCTCAATGGAATTGCTTTTATGGAATCTTTTGGTTGATTATCATTAGCATCTTAGAGCCTGGGCCCCTTCCTTTAAAGGCTGCCCCTTACTTTACTCATTCTCACTTTGGAGTATTGGTTTCATCATGACAGCTCTATAAGCTTATCATTGTAATTGAAGAGTTCAACAAAGACCACTGCTATTTGAGTGAGTGTATTTTTCCATTTTTATACAGTTATGGGGACTTCAGTGTAAATGTAGACTCTTCCTGAGCTATGAAGCATAAAATAAGTTTTAAAATGATTGTGTTGTGTTCATTGTTGTCTGGCTCTCTACCATTCCACATTGAGCCAACACAGTAGGATGTTAGTTGAAGGTATTTCACACTGAGAAGCAGCATGATTTAGTGCATAGGTCGAGAGCCAGGCAGGGAGGTTACCAGCAAAACCCAAAAATACTATAAAAAATGACAGCAGTGAAAATGGAAAACATCACAACATAAAGGAAACTGAACATTGTATAATTACAATGATGATCAAAGATTTTGTTTTTCATTTTATCCCTCCAGAGAAGAGAGGAAAACGTGAAAATATTGATCTTCCTGGAGGAAGTGGGATAATATGGATATAGAATATCTGATGCTTTATCAGAGGTATCTCTGAGGTTAGGATATTGACAGAGTCAAAAAGGCCTGAGTTTGACTATGGCCCCAGATACTTATTAATGGATGAACCTGTGAAAGTCCCTTTTATTATTAATATAACTGACTTTTGGTTATAGATATCCCCATCTTCTAATGATGAAAGATTTTGATAGTTAATTTTTTTTCACCCAGATAACCATAAGCTAATTAAGAATTGAGGTCAGGAAATTAAAAAAATAGTGCATGGATTCAATAGTTTTAAGAGTTTTGTGTTCCTTTAAACATAAATATGAAGATTGTATTATGTAGTTCATAGATTTTACTCTTTCCTAATTTGGGATGATTTGATATTGGAAGGGTGATGATTATGAAAGGATTTATAAATATACATGATATAGAGGTTATAATGACCTGAGTTCAAATCCTGCCTCACTAGCACTGTGACCTTAGACAAGACACTTAACTTCTTTATCTCTCATACATTAAATGAGACTAATAGCAACTACATTTCACTGTTGTGAGGATCAAATAAGACTTTATCTAAAATGTTTATCACAATGCCAAGGACAGGATAGTTATTATCACTATTTAATAGTTATTATCACTTTTTAACTGTTTGGATATTCATTGAATCTCAAAATTGGAAGAGAAGTCATTGGCCATCTGCTCCAAACTACCCCTGAAAATGATGTAAAGCTATTTACATCATCTTCAAAAAGAGTGTAAGCCTTTGCTTGAAGATCATCTTTGAGGGCACTGGCTTTGAAGCACCCTCTTGCTTTTCAATATAATTATCAGGAAGGAACACTTGTTTGTTTTCCTTCACATCAAGCTTAATTTTTTCTCTGCGTTACATCCATTTGTTGTTCCCCACTACGCTTTATGCAGACATGCTGAACAAGTCAAATCATTTTTTGTATTTCATTTCTTCATATATGAAAACAGAGAGGAGAAGACAAAAGATAACAGAAAAGGCAAGGACTTGCCTAAAGCCTCCTAAATTTCCCTCCAAACTTTATTTATTTTTAAATTTCATTTTATTTTTCTTCAAATACATGTGAAAATTGTTTCTTATGTTTTAAAAAGAATTTTGGCTTCAATGATCTCTCTCCTTTCCTTCTGATTCTTGTCACTCACCCTGAGATAGATTGATTTGATATAGATTTTACTTGTCCAAACATGTAGAGTATTTTTCAATATTAATCCATTTTTGAAAGTAAATTTAAACAAAAAAAATGATGAAAAAAAGTTTGCTTTGTTCTGGATTCAAACATCATTTCTTTTTCTCTGGAAGCAAATGACAGTTTTTTTATCATGAATTCTTTGGGATTGTTATAGATAATTGTATTGCTAAGAATAGTTGTTAATCACAGGTATTCATCCTACAGTATTCCTTTCACTGTGTGCAATATTCTCTTGATTCTACTTACTTCACCCTACTTCAGTTGCTATAAGTCATTACAGGTTTTTCTGAGATCTGTCCTGTTCATCATGTCTTACAGCACAGTAGTATCCCATTATAATGACATATTATAACTTATTCAGCCAATAACCCGATTGATGATTATCTCCTCCCTTTTTAAAAAATTCCCTACATAAAGATATGCTTTAAATATATTTGCTTATATAAGTCTTTTCTCCTTTTTATTTTTTACTTCTTTGAGATACAAACTTAGTGATGGTATTACTGGGTCAAAGAATATGTACTGTTTTATTACCATTCTGGCATAGGTCCAAATTGATCTTCAGAATGGTTGAATCAGTTCAGAACTCTACCAATAGTGAATTAGTGACTCACCATTCCCATATCCTTTCCAAGTTTTGTCATTTTCCTTCATAGCCAACATGATAGGTGTTGGGTGTTACCTCAGAGTTGTTTTGATTTAAATTTCTCTAATGAGTAGAGATTTAGGATTTTTTTTGCATGACTATAGAGAGCTTTAATTATTTTGTCTAAGAATTGACCATTTCTCAACTAGATAATTATTTGTATCCTTATGTATTTGACTTATTTATCTGCATATTTTATAAATAAGACTTCTATCAAAAACTTAAAAATAATTATTTCCAATACTATATAAAATATTTGGGAAAATAGGTGAGGAAGGAATCCTATCATTTTTTTCTGACACAAATATAGTACAAATATCTAAGCCAGAAAGAGCAAAAGCAGAAAGAAATAAGGCCAATTTCCATAATGAATATAAATGCAAAAATTTTTAAATAAAATACTACAAAGGAGACTACAGCAATATATCACAGGAATTATTTATTATATCCAGTTGGGATTTATACCAAGAATGCAAGGCCGGTTTGATACTAGAAAAACGATGAGTATAATTGACCATATCAATAACCAAAGTAACAGAAATCACAATTACCCCAACAGATACAGAAAAAGGCTTCAGCAAAAGACAACACTCATTCCTATTAAAAACACTAAAAAGCACTGGAATAAATGGGTCATTCATTAAAATAATGAGTAGTATCTACCTAAACTAGAAAGTATAATCTGCAATGGGGATGTTAGAAGCCTTCCCAATAAGATCAGAAGTGAAGCAAGGATGCTGATTATCACCACAATTATTCAATATTGTACTAGAAATACTAACTTTAGCAATAAGAATAAAAAAGAAATTGAAGGAATTAAAGTAGGCATTGAGTAAATTAAACTACTACTCTTCACTGATGGTATACTTAGAGAATCCTCAAGGATAAACTAAAAAAAACTATTTGAAAGTATTAATATCTTTAGAAAAGCTATGTGATATGAAATAAACCCACATGATTCATCAATATTTCTATGTTACCAGCAAAATCCAGGAGCAAGAGATAGATACATTTAATTGAAAATACCTCTAGAAAATATAGCATACCTGGAAATCTACTTGCCAAGACTAACACAAGAATTATATAAACATAATTACAAAACATTTTCATGCAAATAAAGTCAAATCTAAACAACTGGAAAAACTAATATAATAAAAATTACAAATCTGATAAAATTAATTTACTTGGTCAGAGCCATATCAATCAAATTATATAAAAAAGTATTTCATAGAACTAAAACAATAATGAAATTCATCTTGAAGAAAAAAAGGTCAATAATATCAAGGCAATTAATAAAAAAGGTGAACTTGTAGTAAAAGATCTTAATGAATAATGAATAATGAACTATCAAACAGTAATCATCAAATCAAATCTGGGGCTGGCTAACAAATAATATTATGGATCAATTAAGGAAATTAGATATACAATATATAGGGGCAAATGACCTTAGTAATCTATTATGTGATAAACTCAAAGACCCCAGCTTTTGGGATAAGAACTAAATATTTGACAAAAACTTCTGGGAAAACTGGAAAATAGTATGGCAGAAAGTGGGCATAGAAATGCAAATTAAAACAACACCAATATACCACCCAATACCTATCTAAATGGCCAATATACTATTAAAGGAAACCAATAAAAATAAACTGAAAAATAAGAGGGTGTGGGAAAATAGTTATACATTAATTAATGCATTGTTAGGTGAGTCATAACCTGTTCTAGCCAATGAGAGGGCAATTTAGAACTATGGAAAGGAGTATAAAACTATGCTTAGCCTTTTATCCTAGAATACCTCTACAGGGTCTGGTGGTCATAAAAGTAGTCATAAAAAGTAGAAAGGACCTACTTGTATATAGATATTTATAAAATCTTTCTGTAATGGCAAAGGATTGGAAATTGAGGGGATATCCATCAATTGGAGGAATGGCTGAACAAATTGTGTGATATACCTTGGTGATGGGATACTATTGTGCTATAAGAAACATTGAGCAAGGTAATTTCAGGGGAAAAAAGCAGGAAAGATCTATGTGAATTGATGTAGAGTGAAATAAGTAGAACTAGGAGAACACTGTACAAAATAACAGCAATATTGGACAATGATCGAATGTGAATGACTTAATCAATCTAGCAATACAATGTTCCAGGACAATTTTAAAGAACTTGTTACAAAGAATCCTATCCACCTCCAGAGGAGGAACTATTGGAGTCAGACATAGATCATAGATAATTTTTCACTTCATGGTATTTATAGATTTATTGTGTGGTTGTGGTTCAATGTGAGTATTCTCTCACAACAGTGGCCATTATGTAAGTATACTTTGCCCAATAATACATATATAAATCAGCTTAAATTGCTTACCATCTCTAGGAAAGGGGAGGGATACGAGGCAGGGAGACAATTTGCATCTTATAATTTTGGAAAATGTACATTGAAATTTGTTGTCACCTGTAACTTAAAAAAGAAAGAAAGGGTTCTTTATTAGAAAGACTTGAAAAAAATGTTCCTCTTAGATTACTTTGTATAATTCTCTGTCCTATTTCCTCTGTCCTATTACCACTTTCCCCAATTTAACCTCTTTTCTATCTGTCCCTGCCCCCTTTCTCTTATTCTCTTTCCCTCCTACTTTTCTGTGGGGTAAGATGCATTTCTTTACCCAATTGATTGTGTATATTCTTCCCTCAGTGAGCCTGCTCCCTTGTAGCAGTAAGTTCTGGTGTATGCTAGTACTCCTCCTCACCCTAAGACTAGAACACAGGTTTGAGACCTGCATATATGTATGGGAAATTAGACAAGACTTTTGAACTCAAGCCAGCAAAGGAACTCCTGTAATCTCCTTCTGGGAATTTGGCTGACTCCTGCTCTTAGTGTCTGTATCTGAGACCTCTGGAAACCTTTGATGCTGATTCAGTTGCCCCCAAGGCCTGTTGCCACTCTGTGTGCAGTGTTCCTCTTCATTTCCACCACAGCAAAATCTCATTTGTGTCAGCATTCTAGGTTGTGTTATACTGAATTATTTTTTTCCATTTTTTATGACTTATGCTGCTTTAGAATTTAATTCAGAAGAAAAATCAGGTGTATTTGGAAAGACTTATAAGAAGTGATATAAAGTGAAGTAAGCAGAACTAGGAGAACATTGTACATAGTAACAACAATAGTTTATGAAGATCAGTAGTGAATGACAACTATTATCAAGAAGACAAGGACCTAGGACAACTCCAAAAGACACATGAAATAAAAAATAATAATATCTACCTACACTGAAGGAAGAAATGGAGTTCATATGCAAACTGAAAAATGACATTATTTATTTCCTTCATTAGTTTTTTTTCTCTAGTGTAAGCAATATGTGTCTTCTTTCAAAATATTATGGATTTGGAAATAAGGACAACCTATATCATATTTTATGCCTTTTGGGGGATAGTTGATGAGTGAGAGGGAGAGGGAGAACATGGATTTAAAAATATCAGGAATGGAATATTTTTTAAATATATCAATATAATCTGGCAAAAAATTAAAAATATAACAACAAAATCAAAATAATAAGAAGAACCAATAAAACAAAATCAAAAGAATAACAAAAAACATATGAAGTATCTTATTGGAAAAATAACTGTTATGAAAAGGATATTAAAAAGAGATCATTTAACACAAGTTAATATACTTATTCAGTGCCATATCTATCAAACTACCAAGAAAAAGTTTTTTTTTTACTGAATTAGAAAAAATTATAACAAAGTTCATTTGAAAGAACAAAAGATCAAGAATATCAAGGGAAATAATGAAAAAAATGTGAAGGAAGGGTGACTAGAAGTACCAGATCTTAAACTGTACTACAAAACAGTGATCATCAAAATAATATGATACTGTTTAAGAGACAGAAGGGAGGATAAGTGGAATAAATTTGGGGTAAATGACCTCACCAAGATAGTGTATAATAAACACAAAGATCCCAGCTTTTGGAACAAAAACCCACTATTTGACAAAAACTCCTGGAAAAATTGGAAAATAGTATGGGAGAGATTAGGTTTAGATCAACATCTGAACTCCTACACCAAGATAAAATCAGAATGAGTGAATGACTTGAATATAAGGAAGAAAACTCTTAAGTAAATTAAGTGAACATAGAATAGTTTACCTGTCAGATCTATGGGAAAAGAAAAATTTTAAGACCAAGCAAGAGATAGAGAATATTACAAATGAATAATTTAATTAAATTAAATTAGAAAGATTTTGTACAAACAAAACCAATGCAATAAAATTAGAAGGGAAGCAAAAAATTGGGAAAATATTTATAACAAAAACCTCTGACAAAGGTCTAATTACTCAAATTTATATAAATTGTACAAAAAATCAAGTTGTTCCCCAACTGATAATTGGGCAAGGAACACAAATAGGCAATTTTCAGATAAAGAAATCAAAACTACCAATAACAACATGAAAAAGTGTTCTAAATACCTTATAATTAGATAAATGCAAAGCAAAACAACTCTGAGGTACCACCTCATACCTAGAAGATTGACTAATATGACAGCAAAGGAAAGTAATAAATGTTGGAGGGGATGTGACAAAATTGGGAAGTTAATGAAAATTGCTGGTGGAATTGTGAATTGATCCAACCATTCTAGCAGACAATTTGGAACAATGCCCAAAGGTCTTTAAAAGACTGCCTTCCCTTTGATCTAGCCACACCACTGCTGGACTTATATCCCAAAAAGATCATAAAGAAAAAGACTTGTACAAAAAATTTATAATCATGCTCTTTGTGGTGCCAAAAATTGGAAAATGAAGGGATGCCCTTCAATTGGGGAATGACAACAAATTGTGGTATTTGTTGGTACTGGAATACTATTGTGCTAAAAGGAATAATGAACTGGAGAAATCCCATGTGAACCAGAATGACCTCCAGAAACTGATGCAAAGTGAAAGGAGCAGAACCAGGAGAATGTTATACACAGAGACAGATATACTTTGGCACAAATATAGTGGATTTCTCTACTACCAGCAATGTAATGATCCAGGACAATTCTGAGGGACTTATGAAAAAGATTGCTGTCCATATCCAGAGAAAGAACTGTGAGAGTAGAAACACAGAAGAAAAGCAACTGCTTGATCACATGGGTTGATAGGGATATGATTGGGGTTATATATTCTAAACAATCACCCTAGTGCAAATGTCAATAATATGGAAATAGGTCTGGATCAATGACACATGTTAAACCCAGTGGAATTGCATGTTGGCTACAGGAGGGGGTTGGAGGAGGGGAAAGAAAGAACATGAATCATGTAACTTTGGAAAAATATCCTCAATTAATTAATTTAATTTAATTTTTAAAAAAGGAAGAGATCATTTAAAAATTATCAGACTATCTGAAAGCCATAATTGATAAAGATGGTTAGAGATATTTTTCAATAAATTTACTAGGAAAACTCTCTGAATATTTTAAAACTAGAAGGTTCCAAATAGAAATTGAAAGTATCCACCAATAACTTCCTGAAAGAGATCCCAAAATTAAAATGTCCAGGATTATTATAGTCAAATTTCACAGCTCCCAGAAAGTGGGAGGAAAAGGTGATAAGACAAGAAATGTAGTGCTGAAAGAAAGGATACCAAACTAGGGTATTTACTGGTTAGTAGTAAAACCTTTCTTAGGATAGACAAGGAGAAAGGAACAAAAGAGAGTATAAGATAAAGGGGGGGAGTTGGATGGAGGCAAATATATACTTAGTAATTTTAACTGTGGGGAAAAATGCAAATTTCTCTCATAAAGGCTTTATTTCTCAAATATATAGTGAGCTGAATCAAATGACGATGTACAAGCCATTCCCTAAATTGATAAATGGTCAAAGAATATGAAAAGACAATTTTCAGATGAAACAATCAAAACTGTCTATTATTATATAAAAATGCTCTAAATCACTCTTTACCAGATAACTGGAAACTCAAACATTTCTGAGATAACACACCCATCTATCAGATTGGCTATTATGACATAAAAGGAAAATGACAAAAGAGGGAGGGGACATGGAAAAATTGAGAAACTAATGCACTTTTGGTGAAGTTGTTTGAACTATTCTAAATATTTTGGAAAATGATTTGTTTTTATGATCCTAATTCTATAAAACTATGCATCTGCTTTGTCTTAGAAATACCATTACTATTCTATCCAAAAGCAGATTTTATTTTTTTTAAGAAAATTGACTTATATATACAAAAGTATTTACAGCAATTCTTTTTGCGGTGGCAAATAATTTTTAATTGAGGTAATGCACATCAAGTGAGGAATTGTTGAACAAGTTGTGGTATGTGGTTATAATCAGATATTATTTCATTATAAGAAATAATGAGCAAGATGCTTTCAGAAAAAACAGGAAAGTTTTACATGAATTGATTCAATTCAAAGTAAGCAGAACCAAGAGAACCATACCTCAGTAACAACAATACTGTATGTAGATCAAATGTGAATGATACCTATTCTCAGTAATATAAAAATCCAAGTCATGTCTAGGGATATTCAATGAAAAACATTATCCCCCTCCAGAGAAAGAACTGATTAAACTGAATGCAGGTCAACATATCTTTTTTTTAATCTCTTTTTTTCTTGTTCTGTTTTTTTTCACATGACAAATCTGTAAATATATTTTACATGACAGCACATGTATAAACCTCACCTTGCTTTCTTAATGAAGGGAAGAAGCAGGAAGTGGAGTGGATTTTGAACTCAAAATTATGTTTTAAAAGGTGATTTTTAGGTATATTTGAAAAATAAAGATTAAAAGATATAGGTGAAAATAGAGATTTATTTTCAAAAATTCCTGTAAACATTCTTGTTTTTTTCTTTTTATTTGAATATTTATATATCATAGCCTCAAAGCCCTATACTATCTTGGCAAATCAAACTGTAGTAATTAAGTTCTAAGGGGAAGGCTCGATTAAATTAATTAACACACTAGAGAGCTCACTGTGAATATTTTAAGAATTTATTAAATTATTTGTATACAAATGGATGTTTCTAATTATACATGAGTTATATATTTTTGTTAAAGTAATCTTGTACTTGGGAGAAAAATCTCATTAGTCATTAGATATATTTTTGATATGGACTATAAATAAAATTGATTTTCATTTTTAAAAAAATCTATAAAAGTAATTTCATTTAGGTAAACTCGTCTAAAATAATTAGAATTAGTCAGAGTTTTGTCATAGTTAGAAGATATATTTTTCCCTAGGCAATATTTTTTATTCTTACAACCTCTTGAAATCCCTTGTTCCATTTTAGTATTTTATACAAGTGTACTGATAAAGTAGCTTATACAGAATATATGCTTAATGCATTATTAACAGTTTTCATTTTTTATTGAGTACATAAGGTAATATGAAATTTCAGTGAGAAAAAAGTGGTGGTATATCAGTCATTTTATTCATTGAATGGAAAGAAAAAATCAAGACCTTGTGAATCACCAATTTCTCTTTTGAGAGCTATCCTCTTCATGTGCCCAACAGCAGCTGATGGTATTAGAATCAAGCTGTGTAAATAAATTAAAATGTCAAATACTGGAGAAGAAGGGAAACATGTGCATGTTTTTATGATGGCAGATGTAATGACTATCTAAGATAAAATGAGTTTTATTAAAATCACCAGTGCCAGTTCAAAGTCTGATCAGCTAATTTTGGTATGATACCATCTTTAGTCATTGAGCCAATTTGGCCATTCTAATTTTCTCATAGATTTTAGAGCAGGGATGTACCTCAGATATGATTTCATTCAACACTTCAATTTTATCACTATCATTCTATCAATAGATGAAAAAGAGTCCAAAGAAATTAAATAATTAGTCCATAAGTTTACATGCCTCAAAACCAAAATTTAGCTTAAGTTCTATGATACCATATTGAACACTTGATTCCCACTCTACCCAAAAGATAATTAGAGCTAATTATTAACAAATATTTCATAAACACTCACTTTGCATTAGATGCTGTCCACGGTTCTGATTTAAAAATGAAACCAGTTCTATATTTAAATATTTTTCATTCTATAAGGAATGATAAATATGCATATGCTTTTGTGCATGGGTATATATATGCATATGGATATTATGAAATAAATATAGTAGAGGATTTAGACTGGCCTCTTGAACAATATTGTCCTTTAGGTTATCCTGAAAGAAACTATAGATTCTGAAAGAAGGAGGTGAGGAGAGACCATTAGGGTCATATTTATTGGTAGTCTGTACCAAAACCCAGAGGAAGGAGGTGGGATAGAAGAAGAGGATATTAGAAGAGGATTAATTTATAGGAGAATATAAAGAACATCTCAATGTGTCAATAAATAAAAGTTTCATGAAAGATTTAAGTGATCTTCTAGGCATCTTAAGACTTTGAAGATTTTCTTGGGGATATTCTGCATTTTCTTTGTCATTAAATGTTCTTCACCTTATTAGAATAATATCAATTATGTGGAAGGTAATCATTTTACCATTTTAAAGAGTAAGTTTCTCTGCTGAAGATTTATTATGGGAGAAGCCATAGTGAGTTTTTGGTATGTTTTTTTCTGAATGTGTATACATGCAAATATACATTAAAATGTCATATGTAACAATATACATGTAGAACATACCACCACTACACACATATATTGACAGATGATAGATAGACATTGATATAGATCGAAGAATTCTTATAGCATTTACTATATGTCAGGTATTGCACTTAGTTCTTCATAAATATTATCTATCTTCATAACAAGTCTGCCCGGGAGGTAGGTTATGCTACTCTATGCCTTTGGCAGTTCAGGACACTGAGTCAAATAGAGCTTAAGTGACTTGCACAAGGTCCACACAGTTAGTAATTATCTAATATTGAAATTTGAACTCAAGTCCTCCTCCTCCTCACCCAAGGCCCAGTGTTTCATCCACTGCATCATTTAGCTGCCATTAAATAAGAAACTACTTGTTTTATGGTGTCTGTTAACAGGTAGTTATTGAGGAATTCCAAAATCCTTAGTACATGTTTTTAAAGTGGAAGGAGAGGTCAAGAAGAAAATGGAACTCCTTGATGCAATGAATGGCTCAAGATTTCTACTCCTCCCTTTCTCATTTTGAATGGAGAATATCATTGATTAATTGTTAGTTCTGTGGAGTGATATGGGGCAGTATCTAGAAACATTCATGCAGAAGCATTAGTTATATAAAGAATCCCAGGGATCTGTTTTAAAACAGACATTGATACTCTCTACTTTTTTTATAACGACAGGTTTTTGGTAATAGTATACAGTGGAAGAGAATTTAACCTATAAAAATGGCCCTTAATACACAAAGTTAATTCCATTTGACTACATAAATTTGATGATTCTGTATTTTACAAGTTAGAAAATATGTTTCACAGTGCATATTTAAGGAAATGGTCTTTAATCTGTTTCAAGCATTTCTAAACTACTGTGTAGCAAGAACAGCAAGAGGACCAATCCATAAAAATTCAGTTTGGTGTGATTTATGTTGCAAATTAATTCTTTGAGACATGTAAAATGGATATGTTGCCTCAAAAATACTACTGAATAATTTATAGGAAGTTAAGCTATATATATATATATATATATATATATATATATA
>NC_058132.1:663359333-663369770 GCF_016433145.1 Gracilinanus agilis | reverse complement strand
ATATATATATGTATATATATATATATTAAGGATTAGTTATCATTTTGCCTTCGTTATCCTTTAAGCTTGCAAAGCTAAAACTACCAGAATTTAACAAGGACTCTGTCTAAAACATGCTCATTCTATTTTCAAGTCTCTAGGCAATTTACATTAAGGATAACTTCCAGTTTTTAGTTGGTATATGTTCAAAGAAAATGGATGTTGCATATTGGAATAGATATTTCTCTTATTCTGTATTACGTGAGATTGCTTTTTTCCCTTATACCTTGGAAATTATCTCTAGTTATGTGATTTTTTTCAAGTCACAGGCTAAAAAATCTAGATGAAGATATTTAGTAGGTTTCTGTACTGCACTTCTTTATGAGACAAATAAAATGATGCTAACAGATCACTTTATTAGAGGTCAAGTGAGTTAAAATTTCAAGCTTTTGTTATTCAAATGTAGACTTTCTTCCATTAGTCAAATACTTTGAAATAGGGTTCATATCATCATTTGACCAGAATTCGCTTCAATATCATTGAGTTTAGAGTTGGGAGGGAACTCCGAGATAATGTACTCCAATCAAGTTATTTTAAAGATGAAGAAACTGAGGTTGGGAAAGATGAAGTAAATCAATCAAGGTCACATAAGAAGAAACCAGCAGAAGCCCATAATCAACAAAAAAGTTAGGGTCAGTTTTGAACTTTCATATTTTACTTCTGTCTGAAAAAAAATTAAGGGTAAATCCACCATCAGGATCAATTTGTTTATTTTTTGGCTACTCAAATCTCAGTTGCATTTTTCAGATCAAAACCAATCACTAGCAGAAAAAATTGGCTCTCACTCATTTTCTGCCTAGAAAAACACATAAGAATCAGACACCTCTAACTTCAGAGGGTTTGGCATTAATTTTGAGATCTCGCCATGCCCTAAAGGTTAAGATTATTAATTATTCTTTAGATATTATAGTTATCACCAGTTAAACATATGATTTGGCATTGTACTATATTATCTGTAGTGGTATGTGATTGCTTAAAATATAACCAGAATGGATAGTCGTAAAATCTCTTTAATTTCATGATCTTGGACAAAGTGAAATTACCTCCCTGGGTCTCAGGGTTCTCACATGTAGAAATGATTCATTGAGCCAGATGATCACTAAGTTCCCTCCAATTCTAAATCCTATGATAATTCAAACCTTACATATTTTGTATACAGGAAACACGCTGCTCATTATTTCTTAATCTACTCTTGAAGCATCCAAATTTTACATTTTTTTTTTTATCCTGGGACTCCATTCTAGGAGCATAGGGCCACAACCAGTAGGCAATGGGACACACAGTCGCTCAGGGTCACCCAGCTGGGAAGTGTCTGAGCCCGGACTTGAACCTAGGACCTTTCGTCTCTAGGCCTGGCTCTCAATCCACTGAGCTAGCCCAGCTGCCCCTACTTTAGGTTGCAGTTTCTTTAGCAGATGTAGTTTTTACAGGGTGGGGTTACTAGCCCCATGCCCAACCTTCCTCCTTTTTTCATCCAGGCTAGGGACCGTCCTTGGCCCAGGAGTGGTAAGGGTGGGCAGTAGGGGTCAAGTGACTTATCCAAGGTCACACAGCTGGAAGTGTCCGAGGCCGGACTTGAACCTAGGACCTCCAGTCTCTAGGCCTGGCTCTCAATCCACTGAGCCACTCATCTGCCCCTAAATTTTACATTAGAAGGCCCAAAATAATTGACGGAATTTTCCTAACGAGTTTACACCTATTTCTGACAATATTTTCCTTTCTTTCACTGAACTCCTTCAGCACATGTAATCACATATGATTCTATACTTTGTAACGATTAAAATTGATAAAGGCTGATATTATGAGAGAAATTAATAATTTAATTAAAGCCATGTTGAAAAATATATACGACCACGCCTGACTAATTTTTAAAAATGCCGCCCGTCCATATCTCCACCCATCTTCCTTAGTCTCTCACACCAGAGAGAGTGTCTCAAGCCCGATCTCCAAATTTAAGTCGAGTTCTATGTTGGTTCCTGTTCTCTGATGTAATCACGTCAGAAAACGGAAACCCATTGGATCACGAGAAATGTAGTCTCGAAGTTCCCCAAATGTCCACAGGAAGTTTGTAAGATACTTTTAAAATGGCATCTCCCTGAATTCCAAACACACAACTGCCTTATATTTTCAGGTGTTGTTTTTGTTTAGTCATTTTTGACTCTTTGTGACTCCATTTAGGATTTTCTTGACGAAGATTATGGAGTGTTTTTTGTTTCTTTCTCCAGCTCATTTGACAGAAAATAAAACTCATGCAAATAGGATTAAGTGACATACCCTCAGCTAGTCAAGTGTCTAAGGCCAGATTTGAACTCATGTTTTCTTGACTCTGGGCCTAGTGCTCTATCTACTGTGCTATCTTACTATATATCTTCAGTAAATGCAATTAAACATAAACGTGAATTATTTCCTATTAGTCATTTGAGGACTGAGGACAAATTTAGAGCTCAATTTAAAGTATCATGAGGCTCAATCAATATATATATATATATCTATGTATATACACTTATGCATATGAGTGCATATGTTTTAGAGGGATTTAAGTTATGTAGGGAACTCCTGATGAGAAATCTCCCTCTATTGATTCAATTATTGATGTTAGCATCTGTTTTATGATTTAGAGTATTGGAGAGTTGATTGGGAAACCAAGAGTTTAAGTGATCTGAACACATTCACACTGTCAATAACTGTCAATTGTAAATCTTGAACTTGGATCATAATTTAGAGTCTGGTTCTCTGTTCACCATGGCATTCTACTTTATATAGCCAAAATAATGCTCTAAATATAAACTGCTAAGCAACATCAGGAACTACCTAAAATCTATGGTTAAATAAGTTATTGTCAGTCTTTAAAACTAGCATCAGACTTACCTATAGGTAGAAAAAAGATATTTATTATCATTAGCAATTTTGCATATGTAAATCACTTGGAATATTTGGAATATAAATTGGATTGTATTCATCAGATGTTAGTGTCTCAAGGAAGATCAATTTCACCTTTACTCCATAAAGAATCCCCGGATCCTCCCAATATTCAAATCTGACATGAGAAAGCTATTACTGCTATAAAGCATGGAAAAAATCATTGGGAGAGAGGAAGGAGGAAATTTCATTTCCATTTGGCACCAAGCAACAGATAAGTGTAAGTTAAATTTATAGTGGGGGAAATTTACATGAAGGATTAGGAAGCTTTTTTGGACAAATTTGGGTTAGAGAACTTAGAGTCATTGTCAGAACTTAAGAATGGAGTAGATAATTTTCTTAATTATGTTTTTTTCTATTTAATTAAAAAAAACTTTTTAGTGACTTGGAAACTTAGAAAAGAACAGACTGACTCCTTGAAGGTCATTCCAACATGTCCACATGTTGGATCTGTAATCAAACTTAAGAACCATGAAGTAGTACTCAGTGATATAAGAACTTACACTAAAGAAGCCCAAGAATGGGTGCATAAATCAATCTGCCCATAAGCATTTATACTTTCTAATATACATTTTTCCATACTTTTCTGAAATACTTTATAAATCTCAGATGCTGATTCAGGCACTTGTAAAAAGATAAAAAATAAAGATAAAAATGAGACAGTCTCAACTCAAGCATTTTACTGTCTACCACCAGATAGTAAAATAGGTGTGTGCGTGTGTGTGCATGTGTGTGAATGTGTGCATACATGCATATAAGCACAAACATGCACACATAGACAAATACACAAAATGTACCCACAAGACAAATACTTGGGCATTTGAATGAGGGAAGATACTGTCAACTAGGGTGAACAAAAAAGAATTCATGTAGAATGTGGTCCTTGAATGAGTCTTTGTTTTTTAAACTCTTACCTTCCATCTTCGAATTCATATTATGTATTGGTTCCAAGGCTGAAGAGTGGTAAGGGGCAGGCAATGGGGTAAGTGATTTGCCTAGGGTCTCAAAATTAGGAAGTGTCTGAGGCCAGATTTGAACCCAGGTCCTCCTGTCTGTGGGTCAGACTCTCAATCCATTGAGCCACTTAGCTGCCCATCTTGAGTGAGTCTTGATGGAGATAATAGATCTTGTGGAATAAAGATGTGGAGGTAATGAATTCCCAGATGGGGGGAAGGAGGAGAAAGCTATGCAAAAGTACAAAGAGAATGTATAGTTCTTTGAATAAGGAATAGGATTAGGACCAGTTTGGTGATACCACAAAGTATGTGTAAAGGTGTTCCACATAAAAACTCTGGAGAAAATAAGTTGTGAAGGGCTATAGAAGCCAAATGGAGGAGGTTATATTTGATCCTCAAAGTAATAATTGACCATTGCAGATTTTGATTTTGATTTAGTTTGCTTGTTTACTTCAGTTTTTGTTATTTAGGAGAAAATTTACAACACAAATAGGGAAATCATTTTAATTTCTGTGTGGATGATGTATTGGAGAGAGGAGAGATGAAAGATAGAGATACTGAGCAGGAAGCTATTGGAATAACTAACGCAAAAGTGGCAAGAGTCTGAACAAGGCTAGTATTCTTACTAACAGAGAAAGAGAACAGCCAAAGTCTAGGAAGATTGCACAATTAGAATCTATAAGACTAGGTAACTGATTGACCATGTAGGGAAGGGAGAATAAGAAATATTGTTTCCTCTACAAGTCACTGGATATGTGGGTTTTAATTAATAATTCATATTAAAAATCCAAAACTATTTTTTGCTTACTTGATATTAATCAGTATTTCTGAATAACTCATATTCTCCACAGTGTGAGTTCTCAAATTTCTCTTTACCCTCCCATGCTGATTTCTCTTAAGAAATGACTTTTTATCATACTTTCCTGAGAAAATTAGGACTACCTTCTTACCCATGCTTCAAAATTCAAACTGATTCTCTCTCTGTCTCTCTTTGTCTCTCTGTCTCTCTCTGTCTCTGTCTCTGTCTCTCTCTGTATCTTTCTTTCTCTCACACTCTTCTTTCTCTCAAAATAATCATAATACACATTAAACTTAAAAGTGTATGCGTGTACATAAATTATTTTTTTATTCAGATCACAGTTTAAAAAATGATAGGCACACTTCTAAATTTGCTTATGCTCATCAGGAATGTAGTCCAAAGTTCAAAGGATGAATGAAGACAGGCCTGATGACTGAAAGCTAACAATAATAACAACCACATTAGCAATAACAACAACAAATGGCATTTATATAGCACTTTCAAGTTTGCGAAATCCTTTGCATTCGTTTTCTCAGTTGAACCTCAAAACACCACTGTCTATTGGTCCTTTTATATCTATTTTTCTGTTCTATCACTGACAGCATTTGTCCACTAATGTCACACCCATATTTGTCTTTAAAAGTTCAGTTTACTACAGTTTAAAGGGATGTGAGACCCATCAAAGTACTTTGGAACAATCCGTCATTGAGTAACTGTGTGTTTTAAGCATTGACTTGTGTAACAGTTTCCTTAGTAAGTGCTAGGGTTACAATAAAATGAAAAAGAAACCAAAATAAAAGAATATCTTTACAAAAGTTACCTTGTAAAGAGGATGGAATATTTTGAATTTATTATTTTTTAATTTCATGTTGATTTTTAAGAATTAGTTTCAAGGTTCAAAAATAATTTTTTCTTTCCTTTCATTTAAATTATTTTGTTTGTTTGTTTAAGTATTTGGTTATTTGAACATAGTGGATAATGGTTTGGCTTCATCTGAGTTAGATGGGTTAAATGGCTATTTAGTAATTAAAATAAAGGAAGTTGTACTGTCTTTAGTGTTTTCTTCTGACACTGTTCCATGTGATCTACTCCCTGACTTTAGATCCTCTTTTTTTTTTTTTTTTTTTTTTTTGGTTTCCAGATTTAGATCTTCACCTTATATTTGATCTTCCAGATCAGTAAGATCAGTTGTCTTTTAGCTATGAAGGTTTTTACTTTGGCAAAGTTTTCTTTTTATATAGGAAAAGAATAATTTTCCTTTCTCACATCTAGAACATATCTACCAATGTGTCAAGTGGATATTCAATGCAACCCTATCTAATTTAAGAAGCATTTACTAAGTACTAACCAGCATGGTCCTAGGGGACAGAGATGTAAACCAAAATGACAAAATCTCAAATATCAAAGAACTTGTATTATATAAATAAAAAAGAAATCTAATATGATAATAAGGAGGATGAAAATGAAAATATGTGAAATAATAGTGACCATTTCCTGAAGGAACTATACTTTCTTCAGCATATGCAATTTGCTCTGCTAGGCACATCAGAATCTTTTTTTTAAAATACATTGATGGAAATCATCTATGAAAAGAAAGCTTAGGTTATTTTATCAGGATTTCATAGTTATTAAGTGTCAGAGGAAGATTTGAACCCAAGTCCTCGTATATAAAAATCCAACATGAAATCCAGTGCTCAACACTGCCTATTAAACAGACACCATTCAAGTCATTAGAAAGTCCTCCAAGTTATTAGAAAGTCGATTTTGCTACATGCAAAAGTCTTCAGAAAGCTCCAAGTTGGGAAGTAACAGTTTTTGCATACTCACCTCAAAAAATGAATAGCCCTCATGATTCCCTCACTTACAAATTGCCTTTGTAGTCCATGTCAATCTTCATGCCCTACCTTCTATCATTATTCTCCCCTAAAAAAATAATAATCTAGAGAGCTCCTTTATGAGTAGGGGAAGGACAGCAAGTCATTACAAATCAGGAATTGATGGATTCTGAGATGAGAGACATTTCTGGAATCCCTTTACTGTTTTCTTTTTCTGTGACAGTAATGACTTATTCCATAAATTCATATCACTGCAATCACATAATAATAATCTAATAAATATATAGAAAACAATACATTTGTTATACACAACCTCCAAAATCTGAAAAAAGTTTTAAAAATAATTTTATTTTTAATTCATCAAAGGAAAGATTACATGATGAAGGTAGAATTCTCCTGAGTCTGTGAGGTTTTTATTATGAAGTTCAAACAAGAGCATAAGGACAAACTGCTCATTTGCTAGAAAATACCTGTTAGCTGTTTCCCAGAAAATATTAGGTCCCAGATAATTCTACTTGAGATATATAAGGTAACTACAAACATTCGATAAAATTTGTGTCAAACCAAACCACAAGATTTTGGGGAACACCAAACACTGACTCTGACAAGACCAGAGAGAATGGGAACATTTTTAAGAAATACATGCATTCTTATGAGTAGAGAATACTCAAGTAGAACCCCATCCATGAAGAAATAGAAAACTATCTTTTTTAGTAGGATTAGTTTATTTTTCTAATGAGCAGAGTACCAGCTAGTTCCATGTAAAATAAAATAACTTGATACTATTACCCTCTTCCTCAAATAGTTTTTGTCCTTATCTTGAAATTTTTGGCAAAGCAAGGGGGATTATGGAAAGAAGACTAGATTTAGACTGATAAAAGAGTGACTAGAATTCCAATTCAAATATTTTGTAGCTCACGTACTTTCTTCATTCCTCTTAGTCTTTGTAAGTCCAATTTTCAAATCCAAAAAAATAAAATACTACTCAGGATAGATTAAAATACTGAAATAATCACCATATTATGTAAAAAAAACAGCTTGAAATAAATTGTAAGATAATTACATTTTTATACAGGATCTACATGTTTGTATTATATGACAAATTGTTTAAACATTTTGTGCCCAGGCCATACTCATCAAATATTTTTCTTCCACTCTATTGAGTACAATTGGCTATGATTACTGAGAAAGAAAAAAAAAACAACAGTATCTTCTTTTGCACAATTTCTTAAAATGTCGGGTTGGGAATAATATTCCACTGATCCATGAGACCCACTGCTATGACAAATATTCTTAATTTTTGTTGTTGTTGTTTCATTCAACTGATTTCCAAGGCATCTCTACTATTTTTACAGATTCTACCTCTTTACCATCAAATGAATGTTTCTAGAATGTCTCTTCTTCCTATAGGCACTCTTCCTTGCCACACAGCCCATCATTTTACATATATACAAATACAAATCCTCCATTGATATTTAATAATGATGTCATTTTGACAAAGTGAATGAAAGAGAATATATGCATGAATGTATTCTATATGGTTTTATGTGCATGTATGTTATCTATATGTGAATCCATTATATATTACCATTTTGCTCCTTTGTTCTGATTGCATCAGAAAAGAAAAAAGAGGCCTATTTAATCCCATTTATAATTTTTATAAGGACCAGAAGGTTTGATAAAATTATATGCTAGATAATGCTAATGAAATGGGAGAGAGGGGAGAAGACAACAATGATGGGAAACTATATTGCAAATTCTAATTGTAGAGTTTCTGTTTCCCATTGTTCTATATTAGTCATGGGAATGCAGTCAAATTCGAATTATCTATATACAGCTTGTCTGCATTGCAGATTACTTATGCATATCAATCATTTCCTTTCCTTCTGTTTTTCAGCTTTATTTCATTCCCAAATTACTCTCCACATAGTAGAAGTGGGGTTTCTATAATTGTTTTTACTTCTTTCTGTTTCTCCAATGAAAGCTTTTTCATGTGTTTAACTATGTTTCAGAATAAACATTATAAAATGATGACTTAATTTTTTGAGGGGGAGAAGGGCAAGATTGAAAACGTTCAAAAACAAAGCAATAAAATAAGTTAAATTTTGGCAGAAGAAAAATGGGTAAGGACTTGGTCCATTCATTCATTCATTTTTCAATAATATATTATTGAGGAATAATTATGTGTAAGACACTAAAGATTATTTTAGATATAAATAAGTGACAGAAAATTATCTAATGCTAAAAAAGAAAGTGCCCCAAGGTTCAAGGAAGTCTGCAAAAAGATTTTAGGAAGGCCATGAATAAGTATTGAAAAAAACCCTATGATAATTTCTTAATTAAATTTAATATTTCCTTTCATAATGGATGTAGGCAACAAATAACAATAGTTATTCAAACTACCTATGACTTATCACCAACAGAAATATGTTCATATCATATCACAATCGTTACAAAATTGTCAAAATACCATCAATGCTTTTCACTACTTCACAATGCTGTAATTTTTTAAATCAGCATCTAACTTGAATGTGACTGTTATTGTTCTGTCTAGCAACTATATTTCAATATAATTATGTTCCTTTGTAATTCCATGTATTTTGTTTCATTACATTTTAAAATATGACACTGAAGAAACAGTCCAGAATTTATCTGTCTCTGTCTATCTTTCTCTCTCTTTGTTTCTCTTTCTCTCACTCTCTGACAAAAATACACAGAAACTCCAGCTGTTAAGGAACCCTGATGTAGAAGTAATACCAAAACAGATTTACAATCTACATGAGATATTCTAGTTTTATTCAATTCTCAACATTGGAAAGGCCAAATTAATTCCTACATTTATCTCCACCTCTCCTATATTATAGAGTTTTAACTAAAATAATCAATGAATGCATTATCAATTTCACAGAATTAGTTGTGACTG
Source organism: Gracilinanus agilis (assembly GCF_016433145.1). Taxonomy (NCBI): domain Eukaryota; kingdom Metazoa; phylum Chordata; class Mammalia; order Didelphimorphia; family Didelphidae; genus Gracilinanus; species Gracilinanus agilis. Next base: position 663,360,299 of record NC_058132.1, on the reverse strand, counting down.
CTAAATTCATCTTTCGGAAAGATTTATTGAATAGAATATATAATTATTTTCTATTTACTCCTTTATTTGTATATTTACCCACCATTTATCAAGCACCTACCTTGTGAAAGGTATTAAATACTTGAGTCCAAAGATAAAAGTCAAATGGTCCCTACATTCTAAAACTTATACAATATTCAAGGAAATCACATGTAGAGACAAAAGTAAATGCAAGATGTGTGCAAAACAAATATAAAATTATTTTGGCATAGGAGACATTTATAACAGAAGAGAACAAGAAAGATCTCATGTTAGTGGTAGCATTTAAGCTAAATGTTTAGGGAAGTAGGAGTTCTAAGAGGGAGAAATGAGAAGAGAAGTTATTCTTGGTGTGGGGGATAGCTTATACAATGAAATAGAGTTGGAGAATGAACTATATTTAAGAAAAAACTTAATGGCTGTTTTGCTTAGGAATAATAATGATAATGATGAGTGACATGCATATATCACTTTAAAAGTTTACTCATTGAAATCGATGGACTGTACTTTGAAAGCTCTATATAAGAAAATACAAAAATCTGGCTTATTTCTATGGAATGGCTGGTTTTAGTTTTGTTGTTTCCAGTTAATTTTCATTTCCCAAATATATGTATCATTAGGGGAGCTAGGCGGCACAGTAGACAGAGAGCCAGACTTGGAGATTGGAAGTCCTAGGTTCCAATCTGGCCCCATACACTTCCTAGTTGTGTGACCCTGGGCTTAATCCCCATTTCCCAGTTCTTACCACTCTTTTGCCTCATATAATATCAATTCTAAAAGGAAGATAAATATAAATAATTATAAATAAATGCACAAATATACATAATTCATATATATATAATACACACGTATGTGTATATATACATATATATAATACACACACACACACACACATATATATATGTATATATATACATATATATAATATACACATACACACACACACAC
>NC_058132.1:663257989-663358933 GCF_016433145.1 Gracilinanus agilis | reverse complement strand
ATATATATGTATATATATATATATACTGACTACCATTGCTCTCACTATCTGGCCATATTTTACTTCCCTTTCCCCTTAGAGCTCTTCTGTATCCTTAAAAGGATTATCTTGGCTCTCTGCAAAATGTCTCTAGACCCCACTGATCCTGTAAGAATTGATCCCTAACCCAGATATATTTAGCCTCTAGCAGTCACATTAGCTTTTACAAAGAAATACTTACTTCAAAAGATATAAACATAAATGTATCAAATTACTCTTCCTACCCATGTTACACCTCAGTCTGTTGAGAAGAGGAAAAGTATCTGTTTTAGAGTTTCATCTCAGTTCCTATAGAATACAGTCCCAGGTCCAAGTGAAGGCTCTCCAATCTCCATGGGACTGAAATCTTAGACATCTTGTTATATCAAGGCTTTTGTGCTTGACTGTATGACTGCACCAATCCACCTAAAATCTTATCTTCATGCTGATCATAGCTCAAACCTCTGGTCCTTTTCTACTTCCAGCCCCTAAAACTAAAACAAATAATGCAGATTAGAAGCAAACATTCCAAAATCCCTTTCTCAGAGCCAAGATAAAAGAAAGGGAAGGGAAGGAAGTCCTCTTTCCTCATAGCTTCAATTCATGGCATCCCCAGGGTACGTGAACTGTGATGCCTATTCTCTGATGTAACAGATATGAGTGTCCAAAAAGAGTAGAAGAAAGGGCAGTGGAAGAGAGAAAGTGAGGGGCTCAGTCTTGCCCATTTTGGAGACTCAAGCAGCCAACCAAAGAAGGCTCCTCCACTCATATAGTAGGGGATACAGAAGCGTCCTTGTTACTGACATGAATATACTGCAGAGGTCTTTCAGGGCTCCTCCCTCTTAAGAGGACTAGATATACTAAGACAAGAAACTTGAGGTTTATACACACATATAGACTCAAATTGTGCACCTTCTGCTCTGCACTATTTTTGGTATATGTGTATGTAGATACATACACATACATATGTATATTAATGTACATATGGATACATTTGAATACATAAATATAAACATGCTTTCATGTACTTTGCATATATGAATATATACATATACATTCATATATGCAGATATATAGATGGGAAAACATATATACCTGCATATGTATTCTTATATTCCTAACACCACCATGAATCCTATTGAAAAGTTCATATAACTGATTATTAAAAGAATATGATTTAAGGGAGAATTTGTTTTCTAGGACACTATGTATTAGGGTTGCTGTATGTCTATATGTATATATACACATGAAAAATTTTCTGTATATTGAATCTCCTTCATTAATAGTCCAAGATGCCAACTGTGACACTCAGTTCACTCTGTGATACACACTTGTAAAAATAATAATTATCATTATAACTCAATGCTATATCTGGTTCATACATAAAGCCAAAGAATAAATGTGTTTGGAAAAATGCATCAGAGTTACAATATGTCAATTTGATGACTTTATAGCTGGGCCTATTTTCCTGGAAGGAATCGACTCACAGATCATGTTGGAAGAGCCCAACAGACATTACATTTATGACACTCTGGGCAAAGAAAACATATGGCACTTGCTTTGTCCTATCTATCTGGTAATCAGTCATTAAACAATAAGTGTACAATGATAAAAATAATGCAATCTTTGTACAAAAATTAAATCTCTAAATAATTACATGAATAAAAGAAAAAAAGCTTAATCAAGAAAATGGAACCTACACATCCCACCCTAAAAATAATAACAGCAGTAAGAAAACAATAAAACAAAAATTGCAAATTAAACATCAAAGTAGAAAATATATAAAGTTAGACTTTTAAAAAATTAAAAGCAGAAAAAATATATTGATTATTAAATAAAACAGAGATTTTTTAAACAAGTGAGGTAGACAAAAAGTTAGATTATTAGAGTGAAGAAAACCAGAGTTTTCCTATAAAAATTAAATAATTACTCCTCAGACTTGAAGAGCAAAACTAGAGAAATGGAAATAAATTTAATTAAATACACATTCGATCCTGATGAGATCTATGAAATTGATGGGTATTCACAAAATAAAAACTTTCAGTTTATCATAAGATATAGATTATTTTAAACAACACACTATATTTAAAAAAAACAAATTAGATACCTATTCCATTCTAGAGCAGGATTTATTATTCTGATTACTGACAGAAACATTTAAACCAGTGGTTACAAGAGATTTATAACACATTTTGGAATTAGGGGTGTAATTAAGAGACTATATCAAGGTTCTCTGGTTTTTAAAAGGCCATTGTTTCAGACTGACAGAAAATGATATCAGAATATCTTATATTATCTATTATATTTGCAGACTTGCCTGAGTTGTCCCAATTGCCCATTAGAATGTAGGATCTTTGATTCCAGAGAATGCTGTTGCTTTCTTTGTATCCCCAAACATTTGCAAAGTGCCTAGCATATAGTAAACACTTTAATGTTTGTTAATGATGATGATGATGAAGAGTGGAGACTTCCTCCTAGATTCTCTATTTTTATAAAATGAACCAAGGGTACCTAATTTATTATTTGGATGTATGATTCGACTACATTATATTCTATACCCTATACATCTTTTTAGCATTTCCTTACTTGTGTCTTCCCCCCATTAAACTATTTGTTTCTTGAAGACTGAGACTGTGTTTTGTTTTTGTTGTTGTTGTTGTCCTTGTTGTCATTTCCTCCCCACTTAGTGCAATTGTTGAAAAATATTGTCATTTAACAGATGCTTCTTGACTGACAAGTCCATTCAATCTGGAAAATAATATTAACTTCCCAGGATTATAATGAGCTTAAAACAGGATATTTTTAAGTATGCTTTGCAAACTTTAAAACTATATATAAAAGTGACTTTATCATGATCATCATCATCATCATGTCCTGGTGACCTGCATCTCTTAGTGGGAGAAATAACAACAGCTGACATAATGGAATTCTTCTTACAGTGGCAATTAGAATCTAAAAAAAACAAGCTTTGAATAACTAAGGTAGTTGCTAAGGGCATACCAAAGGGCATCTCAGAGATAACAAAAGCTAATTTGGAGAAGGTGCATAAAAAATGGTAGATTAACCCTATTTCTTATCATTGCTGCCAGCCAAGGTGGGTGCCAAGATATTGTACAGATTTGAAAACAATATATTTCCCTCCACCATGAACAATTCAGGCAGTCAATCTCTGGCATCACATCAACGACGAATGTCATCTTTCCAGAGCAGAGAATATTCAGGCAATTATGCAGTCTTTAGCTAACCATGGTAGAGTAGACAATATTTTAGACAATAGTAAAGCTTCCCCCCTCCATGTACGTATAGCAACAAACAAAGGAAAAAATTATAATCTTAATTAAAAATCATTTTTCCCACTGACAGCACACTTGTTTTCCTGGAACTTTCATCCCTGTATATAGGCAATGCTCATTGATTTGATGCCAAAAGATACATGTTTGTGGCCTTAAGGCCTGAATCTACTGAATATTTATGAAATGCCATGCAAGAAAAATGTGTGTGTATCTTCTTCTTGTGTACAAACTGCAGTTATTTCTGCATACATTTATTTTTGCTGGGTTTGTGCCAAGCACATGCTTAAAAACGGAGCATATTATTCATGAACTAAGCACACAATGACTTTAGACACTTTTTCTTTGAAAATGTCTGCTTGTTCCTTGACATTTGACCTCTTGTGGATAGACAATCCAGGCCCCCAAAATGGGCATCTCATTGATTTCCTAATATGGAAACACGTGTGTTGAAGGTAGTGCTTCTGATTTTCAAGGGCTTAACTCATTCCTCCTCAATGTATTTCTACATATACACTCACACAAATGTGTCTATTTATATAAATGTTCAGAGTAATAAGAGTAGTCATACATGGAAGAGGAATAAGTTGAAAGATTTGAAAATCAGAAATATTAGTGTCAGCACGTGTTAATATATGTATAGATATGCATATATATTTATGTATGTATATACACATATATTCCTAAACTAGTTGAATTCCAGTGTATAAATATTTCTGCAGGTGATCACTTTATTTTAAAATCAAGGAAAATCACTCCAGTCATTTTTATTTATAGTGATGTTTAGAACTGACCTTAGCAGTGATACTATATTAAAATGATAACCCTTAATTGAAGGCAGCTATGCTACAGTAGGTGTAGTGGGAATTACAGGAATTAGAATATAAGACAGTTTTCCTATCCTAGGCATTCCAATTACTAGCTGTGTGACCTTAGACATATAATTTAATCTCTCTTGATGTCAGCTAAATTTTTTTATTATTTTTAAATTATTTACTAAAAAAAGATCTTAAGAATTAGATGAATTCAAAATAAGCATCACTCAGGTCATTATAAATTTAATGAAATTATTGTTTCCATTCTTTAGTTTTTCAGTTAATGAACTTTTAAAAAATCTGTGTCTTAATTTCCTCTTTTTCCTAGGTATGAAAGGAAGGAAGGAAGGAAGGAAAGAAGAAAGGAAGGAAGGGAGGGAGGAAGAAAGGAAGGAAAGAAAAGTACATAATGAAATCTTATAATAATAAATATACCTTGTAAATAAAATAAATTCACACATTTTCCATGCTTATAAATGTGTCTCATTCTCCCTGTTGACTCTATTATCTCTCTTTCTGATAGTAGATTTCAGTAATTTAGCAGGATATTAGTTAATCTCTGTAAATAAACTGCATTTGTGCATATGATGAATCCAACCCATCAAGAATACACATAAATAAAAATCTCATTCATTTTAATTGGAGAAATAATGCCTGAATATGGCACCTAAATAATTCCATTTTTACCACAAATGTAAAATTTAAAAAACAAACCTAATATCTATAACTTTTTAAAAGCTAAAAAAATAGTGTAGAGATGTTGATTTAGTTATGGAAATGTGCAAATGAATGACTTTTCTTATGACTGAGACTAATTTTTGATTCTGGTAATTTTTTGGTAAGTGAAGTGACACAGCAAAGAATATCAAAAGGTGGGTAATGTCTCAATCCAGAAACTTCCTAAGCTAAGAACTGGAAGTAATACTATACTAGAAAGGAGGTCATTGCTTATTAGTACATGTATTCTCAGTTATATGAGTAATTGAGAAATAGAAAAAGAAAAAAAAAACTTCTATAAACATACCTTCTCTGAACTGCTATATTCTGGATAATGTGTAGAGGTCTGAGTTTGGTATCAAATAAAAGCAAGATTCAAATGTCTTCTCTGACACTTAACTGAATGACCTGGGCCAAATTACTAAATAGCCTTAGTTCTTACATTTATAAAGTATAGAAAAACATACCATCAGTATAAACCTCAACCATAATTGTGTGAAAATATAATAATAAGAAAATGTAAAGTAAAACATGGGAAATAAAATAAGTTGTTGAGTAAATTGGTGTATCCACCTCTTTTGTGAATCCATTTGTGATTTTTGAGGCAAAGGTACTAGAATGGCTTTTCATTCCCTTCCCCACAATGCAATAATTGTGGAAAAATACAATAACATGATATGTGAATAAGCTAAATATAATAAATATTTAACATTAAAAAAATTAAGACATTAAATAGGGACACCAATATACTATTGTTGGAGTTGTTAATTGATCCATTCACTCTGGAATTTGGGATTATGCCTAAAGGACTTTAAAAGAATGTCTGCCCTTTGATCTGACCATACCAATGCTGGGTTTTTCACCAAAGAGATAATAAGGAAAAATACTTTTTGTAAAATAATATTTATAGCTACGCTCTTTTTGGTGGCAAAAAATCAGAAAATGAAGGGTTATTCATAGCTTGGGGAATGGCTGAACAAATTGTGGTATCTGGTGGTGATGGGATACTATTCTGCTGAAAGGAAGGTTGAACTGGAAGATTTCAATGTAAACTGGAATGACCTCCAGGAATTGATTCTGAGCAAAAGGAGCAGAACCAGGAGAACATAAGCAATGATCCAGGATAATTCAGGAGAATTTATGAGAATGAATGCAATCCATATGTAGAGAAAGAACGAGAGTAGAAACTCGGAAGAAAAACATATGATAGATCATGTAATTTGATGGGGATATTATTGAGGTTTTGGCATTAAAAGATCACTCTATTGCAAATATGAATAAAATGGAAATAGGTTTTGAACAATAATACATGAATAATGCAATAGAATTGCTTGTCAACTCTGGGAGGGGGAAGAGTGAAGAGGCATGAGAAAAATCAAGGATATCAAGGGAAATAATGAAAAAAATGTGAAGGAAGGTGAAGGTGACCTAGCAGTATCAGGTATTAAACTATACTACAATGCAGCAGTCATCAAAACAATATGGTACTGGTTAAGAGACAGAAGGGAGGATCAGTGGAATTGACTTTTAGGGGTAAGTGATGTCAGCAAGACAGTGTATGATAAACCCAAAGAGCCCAACTTTTGGGAGGAAAATTCACTATTTGAAAAAAAACTGCTGGGAAAATTAGAAAACAATATGGGAGAGATTAGGTTTAGCTCAACATCTCACACCTTACAATAAACTCAGAGTGGGTGAATGACTTGAATAAAAAGAGGGAAACTATAAGAAAATTAGGTGAACACAGAATAGTATACTTGTCAGATCTCTGGCAAAGGAAAGATTTTGAAACCAAGCAAGAGTTAGGAAAACTTACAAAATGTAAAATAAGTAATTTTCATTAAATTAAATTAAAAAAGTTTTTGTACAAACACAAACAATGCAACTAAAATCAGAAGGAAAACAACAAACTGGGAAAAAAATCTTTATAACAAAAAACTCTGAGGAAGGTCTAATTACAAAAAGTCAAGCCATTCTCCAATCAATAAATAGACAAGGCACATGAATAGGCAATTTTCAGATAAAGAAATCAAAACTATCAATAAGCACATGAGGAAATGTTCTAAATCTCTTATAATTAGAGACATGCAAATAAAAACAACTCTGAGATATGTGAGATTCATATTGTTGAGTGGAATTCTAACTGCAGAGAGGGTTCAAGCTACAGCTTAGAATACCAGAAGGCCCACTGAGAACTCTGAGAGAGGGGTCATTTAAGGCAGTTAAGGGAGTTGGGTCCTGGGTTTTTGAGTAAGCAGGTCACTCTGCTTGCTGTGTCTTGAGTCCTGGGTTGCTATTGGGAGCTAGAGGCTTGAATCTGAACAAAGCCACTTTAGTTCTTAGCTGCCATCCTGCTTTACCTTGATTTGTCAGAGTTTACCTCTGTTTAGTTATTTAGATATAGGAGAAGATTATTTATAGGTTTAGAGAGCAGATAAGCTATTCCAGTTACCTTTCCTCTTTGGGGGAGGGCCTGCTTGGACATAACAGTTTGAGGGCTTCCCAGACCTTGTCAATCATTATTTGATCTTCCTTCCTTCCCTTCCCCACATATAATTAAATCTTTAATCAACTCGGAGCAGTGCCTCCTTCTATGATAGGGAAATATAACTTTCTCAAGCTGAGTTCCTCCTGCTTTGCAGTCCAGAAATAAAACCTCTCCTCTAGGCCTGTGAGTTTCAAAGACATCAAGCTTCTCCTATTATCTCCTATTCAAATCTGTGGGGAAATAGCTTAGAGAAAGTTATCATCTTTAGTTCAGCCTTTCCTCACTTGCTGTCCTGGCCCTGTAGTTAACAAGTCCATCCACTGTTATCATACAGTAACTGATTTTTCAATTGCCTACTGGGAGGGGGGAAGTAAAGGATCTCTCAGAAAGATCCTGCCCCTCCCTTCGGTCAAGCCTGTGTGTGTGTGTGTCCCTTCATAAGCCAAAAGATCAGAGAGATTTGATCCTACAGACCTCTGTCATCTTACAACTTCTCAAATATAACAGGTACCACCTCACACCCAGCAGATTGGCGAAAGTGACAGCAGGGGACAGTAATGAATGTTGGAAGGGATGTGGCAAAATTGGGACATTAATGCACTGCTGGTATAGTTGTGAACTGATCCAACCATTCTGGATGGCAATTTGGAAATATGCCCAAAGAGTGCTAAAAGATTGCCTGTTCTTTGATCCAGCCATACCATTGCTGGGTTTTTCCCCCAAAGAGATCATAAGGAAAAAGAATTGTACAAAAATATTTATAGCTATGCTCTTTGTGGTGGTAAAAAACTGGAAAATGAGGGTATGCCCTTCAATTGGGGAATGGCTCAACAAATTCTGGTATATGCTGGTGATGGGAATACTACTGTGCTCTAGATTCCTTTAATAAACTGGAGGAATTCCATGTGAACTGGAATGACCTCCAAGAATTGAATGGAGAGTGAAAGGAGCAGAACCCGGAGAACGTTGTACACAGAGACTGATACACTGTGGTAAAATCAAATGTAATGGACTTCTGTATTAGCAGCAATGCAGTGACCCAGGACAATTCTGAGGGATTTATGGAAAAGAACACTACCCACATTCAGAGGAAGAACTACAGGAGTAGAAACACAGAAGAAAAACAACTGCTTGACCACATGGGCTGATGAGGACACAATTTGGGATGTAGACTCTTAATGACCACTGTAGAACAATTATCAATAATATGGAAATAGGTCTTGATCTATGACACATGTTAAAACCAGTGGAAATGTGTGTTGGCTATGGGGGTTGGGGTGGGGTGGGGTGAGAGAGAGCAAGAACATGAATCATTTAACCAGGGAAAATTTTTTTCTAAAAAAAATTTAAAAAATTAAAAAATACAATATAAATATTAGCTAAAATGAATCATGAAACATGGAAAATATTCTAAATAAATAAATAATTTAAGACACTGTAGAAATGTCAGAAATTGCTTACTGTTAATACATTTCTATCTCTGGTGTTAAAATAAAAACCTATTTAAATAGGATACTACTATGTGGTATGTGAATGAGCAATACAATAAAAATAATATCTATCATTTTTTAATCTCTTTAGGATAGACTACATTCTGCCACTATTACCTAGTTGGTGAATCTTCCTGACTTCAGGACTGGTGCTCTATGCACTGTGTCACCCATGTGCTCTGCAATCATAATGTATTCACAATCAATTTAATATCTCTGTGGCCCAGAAAAATTTTTCTAATATTAACTTCTACTTGAGTCATTAATTCAGTCAATAAGCATTTTGTAAAGCACCAACTTTTTGCTTGGCACTATTAAGACTACAGATAGAAAAAGAGACAAAAGAAAGTCTTGTCATCAAGGAGCTCACAATATGAAGGGCAAGACAAAACACACAAAAAATACCAATATGGTATATATAAAATGTATTAGGGAAAGGAGATTAGAAGTAAAGATAATATCTTCATTGAGGGGGCACAAAGAGGAGTGAATTGGATATCTATAGAAAAAAGCCACCAAGATTTGGTTACATCTTTAATCTGCATCAACAGAGGGAATTTGCATTGTAGTAGTTACCCCCAGCAATAAAATCAAAGTTTTATTTTTTTAATGACCCAAAGAAAACAACAGAAATCAAGAGAATGTAAAACTTTGCAGTATCTGATATGGTCTTGAAGTAGCTGAAATACAGGAGTTTAGAAGTTTGTGATATTTTACCCAAATTATTCCTTGAATGATAGGTTCTCTCCTTTATTACAGTAGCAGCCTTTGTAGTAAATAAGTCAATAAATCAAAAATGGGATTTTCCAAAATAGTTTCCCATTACATTCTTAACTGAAGTTAATCCCTGTACTGTCTATTTAAATAATCTATAGACACAAAATCCATATCAATCATTGCAGCTCCATCTGACAAAGGGTCACAAATTTCAAGCTTGTTAGGAGGAACATTCTGAGGATCATTCATAATTGAACCAGGTGAATATGCATAATGCATTTGCCTGCAGACTTTCCCAATCAGCATTTCCACCAGTTTAATAACATTACAAGCCATACACATCGAATCTTGAATAAGAAATGAGCTTCTGGTTTTCCTGTAAGGTATATTTTCCTTCTTGTAATATCAACAAAAATGCTAAGTTTTCTCTATCTCTAACTTTCTCTATCTCTGTCTTTGTCTCTCTTTCTATTTTGTCATTCTTTCTATGACTCTCAATCTATGATGGAAGGTGTACAGTTGAGGTAAAGTTTAGTATGTGTATGTATGTGTGTGTTTCATAAAAGAGCAGCATAGCCTAATGGGTAGAAAGCTGTTTCAGATTTAAGAAGAAAAATAAGTTGTCAATTGTGTCTTATCTGTGATACAGCTGTATGATTCTAGTTAAATAACTAAATCCCTTTTATTCCAGCCAGCTCCCTATACATTGAAGAGCAGATATCCATGCATTGAATAGAGGAAATTCCTAAGGTGTATGCTAGGTCCCAAGAGCCTATTGTGAAAATTTATACCATCAGTACAGATATACTAATTTGAATAGTATAAGTACATTTGAGTAAAAATCAGGATTTTTTTATTAACTGGACTGACTTAAGAAAATGATAGAGAAGACGTGGTTAATGTAGATAAAAACTGATTGTACTTATTATTAAATATTTACCAGCATATCTTTTGTGGTAAAAGTGTTTGAGGTGGTCAGGTAGAACTAGAACCTCTGTTTTGAGGGTTTCCTGAGTCCTTTTCAAGGCTACTCAACCATCTTTGCTGTCCACTTTGCTTCTAGGTTTCAACCATGACTCCAAGAAACTGTTGCATGTTCAGCAGCCATACCTGGGTAACACTATCTTTTCAGACAGGCTGAACTAGAAGATTGAGGACAACCAACTGGCCTCATGCCTTTTGTTGAATTAGGGGCATGTCCATTCCAAGCATGTCAAGTTTTTCGCTGGTGGGATAGGCACTTAAGAATAATTTGTTCCAGATCTGGGTTAAGATGGTGGCAGAGTAAAAAGCAACACTTAACCTCTCCTAACTGAAACATACAGGACTCCTCAAGGGGACATAAAAACGAATCCAGATGAAAGGAGGGACCCCACAACAGGGCTCAGCATGGAAGGTATGTGAAATCGGGGCATTTCCATGCTATAAAGGGGTAAAACAGCTCTCACTAAATTGTGGGCTGATCAGCCCCCTCCCCCACACACACATCACCTACAGTGCCAAAGCCAGTGCAAAAGAAGTAGAGCAAGTTTGGGGCACCCATTGAGTCATTGACAGCTCCAGGGCCTGCTCCTGAAAGCAGCAAGACTTAAGACCCCAAAAGGCTAAAGAACGCACCCAGATTTTGAGGGCTGACACAGAGCGCAAGCATGGGTGGAAGAGGATGCAAGGGTGAGCAAAGGCTCTGAAACATTGAGTGGGAACAGGTATACTACTGTGGAAGCAGCCCCCTGAGATTTGTAAAGGAGCCTCCAGCAGAGGATCAAGCAAGGGGGACCACCAGGAGGCTTGACATTGAGAATAACCAGACCTGAGGCCTCAGGAGACTAAAGAGAGCAGACAGACCCTGAGTGTGAGGATAAAGCTGAGAAGGGGCTGGTCTTAAAATGGCAACCCAGAATCAGGAAGCCCAGAAGAGAAAGATTAACAACAAGAAGAAGAAATCTTTAACACTAGACAAATTTAACACAGAGAAAATCCAGACATCAGAGCAAACAGAAGAGGAGAACAAACAAGCAATCACATCTGAACCCTCCCAAAATAATGAAAACTGGTCACAAGCTCTTGAAGAGTTCAAATATGAGATGACAAGAAAGTTGGAAAAGATTTGGCTAGAGAAATGGGAAATAACTCAAAAGGAAATCAAGCAAAAAAATAAGAGTTTAAAAAGCAGAATTTTGCAATTGGAAAGTGATGCTCAGAAATCAAATGAACTGATAAGCAAAGTGAACACCAGAAATGACCAGATTGAAAAGGAAAACCAAAAGATTATAGCCAAAAAACAGTCCCTAAAGGCTAGAATTGAACAATTAGAAGTCAATGATCTCTCAAGACAGCAAGAATAAATAAAACGAAGTCGAAAGACTGATAAAATAGAAGGAAACATGAAATATCTCAATGGAGAAAGTGACAGACCAAGAAAAATGGTCTAGAAGAGACAATCTGAGAATCATTGGTCTTCCAGAAAAACCAGAAATTAATAAAAATTTGGACTCCATAATAAAATAAATTATTCAGCAAAACTGTCCGGAATTTCTACAAGAGGGCAATATAGACATTGGAAGGATCCATAGATCACCCTCTATACTAAACTCTGAAAAGACAACCCCAAGGAATATAATAGCCAAATTCAAGAGCTTCCCAGTAAAAGAAAAATTTTTTACAAGAAGCAAGAAAGAGACAATTCAGATATCAAGGAGCACCAATCAGGATCACAGAGGATCTGGCAGCCCCCATGCTACAAGACTGCAAGGCTTGGAATATGATATTCAGAAAGGCAAGAGAATTTGGTCTTCAACCACAGATCAACTACCCATCAAAACTGACTATATACTTCCAGGGGAAAGTATGGGCTTTCAACAAGATAGAAGATTTCCAAGTATTTGCACAGAAAAGACCAGGACCAAATGGAAAGTTTGATATCTAACCACAAAAATCAAGAGAAACATGAAAAGGTAAATAAGAAACAAAGGGGAAAGAAAGAAAGCATATGTTTTAAATTTGCCTCTTTAAGGGCTTCATTAAGATCTAATTATCTGTATTCCTATATGGAGAAATGCTATGTATAATTCTCTGTAGTCAACTCTATACACTATTATAGTATTCATAATTATAATAATCAGAAGAATGATTCATAGGGAGAGGTTGGAATACTAGATGATCTAAGATGATATGGGGGTGGGAAAGAGGGGGCACAATAGTAGGGGACACTAAGAGAAACTTGAGTGAATAAGAAAAATAGGATATTCTATTACACACAAAGAGGGCATGGGAAGGGGAGGGGACAAATACTATTATAAGAAGGAGAGGAAGAGAGCATTAAGAGGTAATATTTAAACCTTACTCTCAGTGTAATTAACCCTGAGAGGGAAGAGTAGGTATATTATCCATTGGAATATAAAACTCTATCTAACCCTACTGAGAAAGTCAGAAGGGATAAACCAAGGGGAGCTAGGGAGTGGGGAGGTCAAAAAAGGGAGAGGAGAAGAAGGGGGAGGGAATTCATTAGTCCTTTAAAAACAAAAAGAGGGGAATGATAAGGAAGCAGGTAGAAAGGGAAGTTAATCAAGGGAAGGGATAAGGGTTACAGGCTTAAAGCAAAACACTGGTTTAAAAGGAAATAGTGTAAGAAGAAGAGGTAGAACTAGGAGAGAATACAAAAAATGTCAGTTAATGTACAACTGATAATTATAACTCTGAATGTGAATGGGATGAACTCGCTCATAAAATGGAAGCAAATAGCAGAGTGGATTAGAAACCAAAATCCTACCATATGTTGTCCACAAGAAACACATATGAGGCGGGTGAACATACACAAGTTTAAGGTTCAGGGCTTGAGCAAAATCTCTTGGGCATCAAATGAGAAAAAGAAGGCAGGAGTGGCTATTATGATTTCTGACAAAGCCAAAGTAAAAATAGATATGATTAAAAAAGACAGGGAAGGTCATTACATCCTGATTAAAGGAAGTATAGATAATAAGGAAATAACAGTGCTCAATATGTATGCACCAAGTGGCATAGCATCCAAATTAATAAAGGAGAAACTGGCAGAGGTCAAGAAGGAAATAGATAGTAAAACCATAATAGTAGGAGATCTAAATATTCCTCTTTCAGATCTAGATAAATCAAACCAAAAAATAAATGAGAAAGAGGTAGGAGAGGTGAAAGAAGTCCTAGAAAAATTAGATTTAATTGATATGTGGAGAAAAATAAATAGGGACAAAAAGGAATACACCTTCTTCTCAGCTGCACATGGTACATTCACAAAGATTGACCATGTAATAGGGCATAGAAATATTGCAAACAAATGCAAAAGAGCAGAAATAATAAATGTAACCTTCTCAGATCATAATGCAATAAAAGTAATAATTAGTAAGGGCACCTGGACAGGCAAATCAAAAACTAATTGGAAATTAAATAATATGATTATCGAAAACCAATTTGTCAAAGAAGGAATCATAGAAATTAAGACAATCATTAAAAACTATTTTGCCCAGTTATATGGCAATAAATATAACAATCTAGGAGATATGGATAAATATTTACAAAAATATAAATTGCCTAGATTAACAGCAGAAGAAATAGAATACCTAAATAATCCCATATCAGAAAAAGAAATTGAACAAGCCATCAAAGAACTAAGAAAAAATCACCAGGAGGTGATGGATTCACAAGTGAATTCTATCAGACATTGAAAGAGTAACTAATCCCAATTCAATACAAATTATTTGATATTATAAGCAAAGAAGGAGTCCTACCAAATTCCTTTTATGACACAAATATGGTACTGATTCCAAAGCCAGGGAGATCAAAAACAGAGAAAAAAAACTATAGACCAATCTCCCTAATGAACATAGATGCAAAAATCTTAAATAGAATACTAGCAAAGAGACTCCAGCAAGTAATCAAGATCATCCACCATGATCAGGTGGAATTTATACCAGGAAAGCAAGGATGGTTCAACATTAGGAAAACCATCCACATAATTGACCATATCAACAATCTAACAAACAGAAATCACATGATTATCTCAATAGATGCTGAAAAAGCCTTTGACAAAATACGGCATCCATTCCTATTGAAAACACTGGAAAGTATAGGAATAGAAGGACCTTTTCTAAAAATAATAAACAGTATATACCTAAAACCATCAATAAGCATCATATGCAATGGGAATAAATTAGAAGCCTTCCCAATAAGATCAGGAGTGAAACAAGGATGCCCATTATCACCTCTATTATTTAACGTTGTACTAGAAACACTAGCATTAGCAATTAGAGAAGAAAAAGAAATTGAAGGCATCAAAATAGGCAATGAGGAAACTAAGCTATCACTCTTTGCAGATGATATGATGGTCTACTTAAAAAATCCTAGAGAATCAACTAAGAAGCTTGTAGAAATAATCAACAACTTTAGCAAAGTGGCAGGATACAAAATAAATGCACATAAATCATCAGCATTTCTATACATTTCCAACACACTAGAGCAGCAAGAAGTAGAAAGAGAAACACCATTTAAAATCACCCTAGACAATATAAAATACTTAGGAATCTATCTACCAAACAAACACAAGAATTATACAAAAACAACTACAAAACACTTTCCAAACAAATAAAACTAGATCTAAACAATTGGAAAACTATTGATTGCTCATGGGTAGGTCGAGCTAACATAATAAAAATGAACATTCTATCCAAATTAATTTACCTATTTAGCACCATATCTATCAAACTACCAAAAACTATTTTTTACTGAATTAGAAAAAAAAAAAAACTAACAAAGTTCATTTGGAATAACAAAAGATCAAGAATATCAAGGGAAATAATGAAAAAAATGTGAAGGAAGGAGGCCTAGCAGTACCAGATATTAAACTATACTATAAAGCAGCAGTCATCAAAACAATATGGTACTGGCTAAGAGACAGAAGGGAGGATCAGTGGAATAGACTTGGGGTAAATGACATCAGCAAGACAGTGTATGGTAAACCCAAAGAGTCCAACTTTTGGGACATTAACCCACTATTTGACAAAAACTGCTGGGAAATTTTGAAAACAATATGGGAGAAATTAGGTTTAGATCAACATCTCACACCCTACACTAAGATAAATTCAGAATGGGTGAATGACTTGAATATAAAGAGGGAAACTGTAAATAAGTTAAGTGAACACAGAATAGTATACTTCTCAGATCTCTGGGAAAGAAAATATTTTAAAACCAAGCAAGAGTTAGAGAAAATTACAAAATATAAATTAAATGCTTTTGATTATATTAAACTAAAAAGCTTTTGTACAAACAAAAACAATGCAGCCATTAGCAGAAGGGAAACAACAAATTGGAAAAAAAATCTTTATATCAAAAAACTCTGACAGGGGTCTAATTACTTAAATATACAAGGATTTAAATCAATTGTATTAAAAATCAAGCCATTCCCCAATTGATAAATGGGCAGGAGACATGAATAGACAATTTTCAGGTAAAGAAATCAAAAGTATCAATAAGCACATGAAAAAATGTTCTAAATCTCTAATAATCAGAGAAATGCAAATCAAAACAACTCTGAGGTATCACCTCACACCTAGCAGATTGGCTAAAATGAAAGAAGGGGAGAGTAATGAATGCTGGAGGGGATGTGGCAAAATTGGGACATTAATGCATTGCTGGTGGAGCTGTGAACTGATCCAGCCATTCTGGCTGGCAATTTGGAATCATGCTCAAAGGACTATAAAAGACTGCCAGCCCTTTGATCCAGCTATACCATTGTTGGGTTTGTACCCCAAAGAGATCATAGATAAACATACTCATTCAAAAATATTTATACCTGCGCTTTTTGTGGTGGCAAAAACCTGGAAAATGAGGGTATGCCCTTCAATTGGGGAATGGCTAAACAAATTGTGGTATATGCTAGTGATGGAATACTATTGCGCTCAAAGGAATAATAAACTAGAGGAATTCCATGTGAACTGGAAAGACCTCCAGGAACTGATGCAGAGCGAAAGGAGCAGAGCCAGAAGAACATTGTACACAGAGACTGATATACTATGGTAAAATTGAATGTAATGGACTTCTGTACCAGCAGCAATGCAATGACACAGGACAGCTCTGAGGGATTTATGGAAAGGAACGCTACCCACATTCAGAGGAAGGACTGTAGAAGAGGAAACATATAAGAAGAATAACTGCTTGAACACATGGGTTGAGGTGGACATTATTGGGGATGTAGACTCGAAACGACCACACCAATGCAACTAACAACAATTTAGAAATAGGTCTTGATCAACGACACATGTTAAAACCAGTGGAAATGTGCATTGGCCATGGGTGGGGGAACTGCGGGGGGTGAAGGGAAAGTAGGAGCATGAATCATGTAACCATGTTAAAAATGAATATCAATAAATGGTTAAAAATTTAAAAAAAAAGAATAATTTGTTCCAATGACCACAAAGATGGAGAAAGCAGGTATTGTGGAGTACTCAGAACTTGTCAGACATTGGTGATGTCAAGGTTTGGCCATTACCAGTCATCTTGACTTTTTCCTGCCCTGGACATCAATGCCTCTTGAATAGAGAGTGAGGCTGACCTCCTTTAACAACTCAACCTTACTTTAATCCAGCTCACATGGAAGTCAAGACATCAATCTTATGATGCCATTAGTCCCCTTCAAAAATGGAAAAACAAATTGCTACAGCAATGAATTTACAGGTCCAATTCACCTGCACCAATCCCTCCCACCACCTTAAACAACATGTTATAAAACCTTGAAAGGAATATAAATGAATATGTACTTGGTGATTATATCTTTATATTTACCATACCTAGAAAGTTTTTCATAAAACCAACTGAAATCCCAAGTAGATTAATATTTTTCGTTGTTTAGTCATGTGTATCTATTCATAATCCCATTTGGAGTTTTTTGGACATGATACTGGAATGAACTTCCATTTCTTTCTCCAGCTCATTTTACACATATGGGAATTGAGGTAAAATGGTTAAGTGACTTGACTGGGGTCATACAAATAATATATGTCTGAAGTACTATTTAAATTCAGGAAGATGAATTTTTTCACCCCAGACTTGGCCTTCTATCCACAGTGCCATTGAACTGACCTAGGTAGACTATTGGCTAACATTTTATAGGACTTGCTTTATGCTAAGGACATTATAATCATTATCATATTTGATACAACAACCCTGGGAGACAGGTTTTATTATCCTCATTTTCACAATAAGGAAATTGAATAAAAAGAGATTAAGTGACTTGTCCAAGGTCTTAAAGCTAATACATGGGCCAGGATTTTGTTCATAACTACTTGATTACATGCCCAGGAGTCTATCCACGTTGTTCTTACCTAAATCCTATCCTTTAACAATATATCGAAATGCTTCATCTTCCAATAAACTGATTCCTGATTCTTCCACTTAGAAATTATTGTTAATTCATGAGATTTATTTTACAATACACATTTCTATAATGCCCTTATCTTGTTCTACAAAAGTGATAATGTAAGATGAATGGTATGTATCTGAAATCCCTATTTCTGGAGAAGGCTGGGGCTAGTTGTTCACTTGACTTTGAGGAGGTTAAACTTTAGTGGTTTAAAAAGCCAACTCAGTGTCCTTAGTAATGATCAACATTTGGAATTTTGATTTGACCATGAGAGATCACTGCAATTCTACCCTGGATGATATAAAGAGATCTAGTCTAAAAAATAAGAAAACAAAACAAAAATCTATTTGAATAGACTTTTAAAGTTTGCCTAACACTTTACAAACCTTACATACTTTATATATTGTGCTAAAATTATTTGAATGAATTTTCTCCTTCCTATTAAATTCTAATCTGAGAGAGGATAGGAATTATTTTATTAAGTTTTCTTACTAACTCATGGCTGTGTCCAGGTTTTTGAACATTGTACAAATTTAATGGTGCTTGTTAATTTGAATTCATTTGAATTCAGTGTCCAGTGTATGCTGAAAGGAAGACAGTTTCAGAGATGGATAACTATATATTTTTATGATAGAAAAGAGTAACATATGTGTATATATATGCACATATATAAGTGTGTGTATAAACATACCCAAATATATTTTACCTCCTTTTTCTGTGTATTTTTTTTAAATTCACTAATGTCCATTTAGCCAACAAGGAATGCATGTCACAGCTTCACACAAAAACATGTGCAAAGTTCTAGCAAATCATACATAATTAAATTGGTAAGAAAAAAAAAACTCAAGGATTAACTGAGCGAATGTTAGCTGAAAATAACCTAGCAATATATAAAGAAGTTCCATGTAGGACACTTGACCAACAATCACCCAATCAATAAGTATTAGGAATTACCCAAAAGAAGTAGGTTGGTTGAATTAGTGGATGGAGAACCAGTATGAGAGTCAGGAAGACCTGGATTCAAGGACTGCTTCGCATTCATAATGGCCATGTGATCTTGGGCAAGGTACTTCACCTTATACTTAACCTTCAGAGTCCTGTCAGCTCTAAAAGATTTTCATTTTCAAGAATGTGCTGACCTTCAATGAGAGAGGGCATTTTCTAACCTGGAAAGGCCCTATATTAATATACCACTGCTCTGATATCTGTTCCTTTCTCTATACTCCACTAATCATGGTGATTCAAACAAACACACTTCCAGAACCATCAAGAAGTGAATTAGTTTTTAGAATTAAATGTCTACTCTATGTTATGTAAATTGCTAATCACTTGGGATCAAAAGAAAGAGGAAAAAAATAATTCCTACGCTAAAGAAGCTAATAGTATAATTCTGAAAAGAAATTCATACAACTATATGTAAGCAAATTAAATATGGAAAAATTGTGAATAATCTCAGAGGGAATTTTTAATAAGAAGTGGGAAAGGCTTCTTGTAGAAGGTAGGACTTTAGATGAGATGTGAAGGAAGCTAGGACATAGAGATGGAGCCTTGAGATATTTCAATAATCCAGGAAAACATTCTGAATATCTACTTGGGGTAACATGAGGGAGGCTAATCTTTTTGTATCACAGATGTGGAGGGCATAAAGGTATAAGGAATCCAGAAGAGGATTTAAATAATCTATTATAAAGGGCTTCAAAAGACAAAGAATCGATTTTATAACTTTTTTGGAGGCAATAGAGAGATACTAAATGCAGAGTAACATAATCAGGTACGATTTAGGGAAAGCAAATTGACAATTGAAGGCAATGAGGAAAGACTTGAGAAAAGGACAATCAGTCCAGAGATTCAATAATGATGACTACCAATATGGCTGTGATAATGTAAGGCTATAGAAGGAAGGATAAGCAAAACAGAAGAAAGAAAAATGAAAATTGACAACAGATGAGAATAGAGGTTGAAACAGAATGGGAACTGAAGATGCCATCTATATTTAAAACCTGAGAAATTGGGAAGATGGTGGCAACCTCAACTGTAATAGGAAAATTAAAAGCAAATACATAGCAGAAAAACTAACGAATTCAATGTTTAGACACGTAGAATTTGAGATTTATACATTTATTTTGAGATGTTTAATAGGCAAATAGAAATGAGAGGCTAGAGATGAGAATCATCAACATAGTGATGGTAATTAAATTCATAAGAATTGATGCAGTCTCCCAGTGATGTAGTGAAAAGGGAGAAGAGAAGGGAGCACAAAAATATTCCTTGTGGGACAACAACTTTTAGTGGGTGTAAACTAGACAAGGATCTAACAAAGGAGATAAGAAGATATAAGAACCATGAATAAGTAGTATTATAAACCTTGAAAGAAGAGATTATCAAGGAAAAGGGGGTGATAAACAGGATCAAAGGCTGCAAAGAGGTCACAAAGGGTGAGGAATGAGAAAAAAAATTATTACGTAAGAGTGGAGAGAACACTTTTGATTGATTAATGAGGTTGCAGACCAGACTATGTAGAGTGAAAAAGAGTGTTAGGCGAAAGGTATTGGAGCAAACTAATGTAGACATTATTCTTGAGTTTAGTCACCAAACAGAGGACAGGTATAAGATGACAGCAAGTGAAAAAGTGAAGAAGTTAAGGGATTTTGGAGATTTTGTAGACATAGACATGCTTTTAGATAGTAGAGACACAGAGTTAGTGAACAGTTTAATATTAATAAGAGAATAGTAATAAGAGAGTGGATAATCTTTTGGAGAAGAGAGGACAGAGTGAGTTTATATGTACTTTTAAAGGGAGAATAATCACCTTATTAGATGGGACAGAGTTGAAAGAGATAATGACAAAAGATTCATGATATTAGATAAGGAAAAAGGGAACTTTCTATGAACAGTGTCATTTTTTTTCAGTAAAATATGAAGCAAGGTTTTAACTGAGGAGATAAAATGAAGAGAACAATGGAAATCTTGACAAAGTATGAAAATATTTGAAGCATCACTTTGGTAAATAAGATAATGAGTCACTTAAAATGTGTAAAATGTTTGCCTTGATACAATGAAGGCAAAATTGAGTTTATATAACATTCATTTTTAATGGACCCAGTCAACATTTTAAAAACATTTTCTCATTTGTAGCACTGGAGTAGGAATAAAAGTAGTAGATCAAATAAAGGTATTGGATTATGGGAAAACTCCAATGCTAGGATTTAGAGTATAAATTTTTCAATAAGATAATGGGAGAAGAGACTTGAGAGAAGAATTGAACTGGCTCACGAAGACAACATAGGGACATGAAAAGAGAGTTTCTGATGCAAGGTTGATGGCATGGAAAAGAAATCAGCATTGAAGTCATTGAAAAGAAAGACCAGATTTCATAGTTGTAAAGCAGAGGAGAAATGGAAATGATAAAAAGTTGTAATTATATAGTCATATAATCATATAATCATACATAAATAATGAACACTGAGTGAATGGGCAAGATCAATTTCATGAACATCTCTGTGTTTAGCTCTGATGGTGTGGAAGAGTAGGTTATGAGAAATGAACAAGATGGTCATCGCATTGTTAGAGTATGTGAGATAATAGCAATATGTAGGTTGAAGTCCACTTTGGGAGGTCAAGAGTTGATGAGGAGAGGAGGACTGAGATCCAGGCACTGAACTCATTGAGAAGGACAGAATGTCCAGGAGAGGTCTGTCGATCTGTCTCAGAATCTAGATTGGGTGATATGTGTACATACATAATAATCCCAAGGCTCCTCCTGCTCTGGATTCAGTTGGCAATTTCTGTTTATTTAGCTTAGCTACAGTTCCAAAGCATTGTTGGTATGTCAAGATTCCACAGAATCAGAGAACCTTGAAAAGAATGGAAACTTGAACAAATGCAGATGATTATTATAATCAGCATTCCTTTAATTTCCACAATGTTCACATATGTGTGCATGCATATATGTATACATACATATATAGATTAAATATGTGTATGCTTAAATAATATATCTGTACATATACATATATGTAGGCATATGCATTCCATGGATGTATATGTAAGCTTATGCATTTGTGTATCCATTGTTACATATTTACATTATTGAATGAAACTCAAAGGAGGAAGTTATATAATGATGGAGTAGAGGAAGAGTCTGAAAATGGCATTGGAGATCAAGGTGCAATTCACTTCCCTCATCATTACCAGGGATCCCATGGAATGAATGAAAATGAGCTCAATGCTGGAAAGCCTCCAGAAATACTCTTTCAGCAGGAGGGAATCACGTCTCATGGAGTTCAAGAAGATGGAATGAGAGAAAACATAATAGATTGAAAATGAAATTCAATTTGTTATCAATGAAGTAAATATCCCAAGAGGAAGAAGTGAATGGAAATAGAAGGTTGGATTAGTTGGCTTGAGGAGGATAAGAATAAGGTCAGTATCAGTAGAGTCAAGAAATCATGGCTTATACAAAGGTACCTTTGTTTTAAAATCACTGAGATAGTATAGGCATGATGAGGGAAATATATTAATCATTGAGGAATGAGTCCAAGTACGTTATAATTATCCTCAGGGGTTTGTCCTTGGCCAGAGTGGTATCAGAGCTCACACTCCTCGAAAGGAGGGGGTAGGTGCTCTGGAGACCCTGAGGAACTGGATGTGGTTCCTACCTGTAGTTATTTTCTATTATGGTACACACACACACACACACACACACACACACACACACACACACACACACACACACAGTGACAGTACAAATATTTCTTCAATGGAAACTTTTTTCATCCTACCCATAACTTAGGGACATAGAGAACATAAAGGCTGGCCCCAGGACTTGATCAACCTAGTCTTTCCTAAGATGGATTCTTTCCATACTCCCTATTCCCTGGTCATCACAATGCAGACGAAGGAAAAATATTGAACTAGAATATAATTGGCCTTGACTTCCCTAATAGAGATCCCTATTAATCTAGGAATTTTAGGTATCTCAGACTTGTTTGGTCCCTAAGATCATGTATATCACCACATCCTAAATACCTACTGACCAGAAACATTTACAAATGGATTAAATATAGGGCATTATCACAGAAAAAAAACAAATCTGCATCCTTATTGCCTATCCTTAGTATTATAGCAAAATAAACCAATTTTTCTAAATGTTCAATGACTTATGAATTCTTCATTTTATCCCCAAATTAAACTTGAACCAAAATGAAGAGGAATTGTATCTCCAACAGGATTATAATTACCTAAGTAAGACACTGGAAATTGGAATCACCAAAGTGAATGTTTTTCATCTCTGTCAACTTAAAACATTCTTAAAAGAGCTGCTGTAAAAGTGACAACATCCATGTTGACCAAATCATGAATCCTTGAAGTACTGAAACTTTGCCCCTTCATTAACTACTGTAAAACTTTGGCTGACTGTTCATATTTTTAAATTTTGAAATTATTACAATGTAAGTATTAATATTCAACCAAAGTAAACCTTTGCAGTCTCATGAATTGAATTTACAAGGCAAGAAGAATACTGATGTATGAGAAGATATATGGAATTACACTAAAGAAATACTACAATTGTCAAAAAGAGAAATAAAACTTTTGATTATTTTGAGCTATAAATAAAATATATCTGTGGTGATCTTACATTTCATTACAGTGAAAGACTCATTCAAGAACCCATCTACTTCTGTCCTATTCAATGTAACTATGGATCAGAATGCTACCTTCTGACTCTTTCCCTCTTTGAGGATGTCACATCTCCATGCTTGGAATGTCTACTCTTCTCTGTGTTTTGCAACCACTAGCTCCTGTCAAGGCTTCATTCAGCTCCCACCTTGACAAAATATCTTTTCCAGGTAACTGAAATAATAGGTTTTCTTTTTGCTACATGCAGACAGACAGACAGACACACACATACATATATATATGTATATATATATACTTTATTAATATGTTATATCTGCATGTATATGTGTTGTTTAGATAAATCACATTAGTTATATAATGGAGAGAGACCTTACCCTGAGGAAGAAAGAACTGGCTTCATATTCTACCTCAGATACTCAATAGTCATGTTACCATCCACTTAACCTCCATTTGCATCAGTTTCCTCAACTGTAAAACTGGAGAAAAATAAAACCTTCCTAGAGTTGTTTGGATGATTAAATGGGATGATATTTGTGAAGTATTTATTACAGTGCCTGGTATATAATGAATATTTAATAACCCTTCCTTCCTTTCTATAAAGGTAAGCTCTTTGAGGTTAGGAATGTTTTATTTTTATTTTTTAAATCTCATTCTTTCCTGATTGCCAAGATATAATTTTCTTTACTATATCCAGACACGTTTTATGCATAATTTTTCCCTTCAGACATTTCCCCATTTACCTCATTTACCTGACTGCACTTATTTTTAACTTCTTTGGCTTCTCAACTAAGACTTGGCTCCAGGAAGCTTCTTTCCTTTCTTTTCGCCTTTCACATTTCAGCTTTCTTTTCTGTGTGTTTTCTTCTCTCTCTACATTATAAGCTCCTGGAGGTCAGGGACTGTATTTTTCTATTGCTAGGTTTTAAGCACAATGCCTGTCACAGAGTAGGTCCTTAATAAGTGTTTATGCAGTATTGATTTCTATATAAAAAGAAGTGAAAATGAAAGAAAATGGGTTAATAGAAAAAAACGAACTATTTAAAATTATAAGTGGCAGAAGTATTCCTGATCAATCAGTACTGATAGAGGAGTTTCCTTAAAATGATTAAAGAAATATAGAGCCTTAGATATAGAGACAGAGACTATTTAGCCAGCTTTAGAAGGAAGTAAGGAAAATCTGTAGTCTCTTTTATTCAGAGTTTGTAGGGAAGTCAAAAAGATTATCAAGTGGAAGAGGGTCCAATTGAAATTAAACTAAGGTCATCAAGATATTTTGATGGAAGGATTAAAAAGAACATGACATTCTATTAATTTTGACTCCAGAGATCCTTAAGTAGTATTCTTATCGATAAAATACACATAGATGCAAACTGATAATTAAAAACAAGAATGAAACAAAAAATGATCCCAATCTGACTTTTATCTAATGAGTCTTTGATGATTGTGTAATTCAGGACTACATAATTAACCATTAACTCCAATATTGATCTTAGATATGATCTGCTATTGCCAGGAATTATAATTGCCCCTCCTGAGAAAGAAACCATCATTCCATATCCTTTACGGTTATGCTATTGTTTGCCTCTATTAATATGAGTTCTGACCTAAACTAATTGACATGTAAAAGTGTTCAAAATTTTTCACTTGAAAACAAATTAATAAAGAAAGTAATCCTTCAGATATTGGATTGAAATATTATAGAATGGTACCTTTATTCTCTAGTTCTACATATTGCTTTGCAAGGAATGCATCCTGTTTTATGTTCACAATTTCTATTATTTCAAAAGTTTGAATTAATTACAAAGCTCATCATTTTAATGAATATCTATTTCCATTGATTCTTTCTTTGTCAAAATTAGATCATTAGGATTTGAAAGATAAAAAAAAATCTTGTTTCCCAAGATCTTCAGATAGTTTTAAGAATCAGCATTCTAAACTATAGAAAACAAATGAGTGATGGATATTCTAGTAAATATATCTTAGTGATTTTAAATTTTTCCACAAATATTTAGATGAGACCTTTTTTGAAACATTCTCTTTCCTTATGATAAACACCTGATTCACAAGAGTAAGAAATGTTCTTAACTATTCACTACAAAAAGAATCTTTTTTAATATTCCTGATAAATCACAAAAAGGAGAAAGGTGTAATTTCTATTATCTATGGAATTTACTGTGGGTGATTTAAAAAAAATGAATGAACCTTCCTAAGTTTTCAGATAACCTGAAGGCAATGATGCATTAATTGAAACGGGGAATATAATAGTCTTGATCTTATTTGGAAGGAGGGAATAAGAGCTCACATGTGGGATATATGACTGCTCTTTCAGTTCACAGTCTATTTGGTAAATGACCTCTAGCATTACAGAAAATGTTACCTTGGTGGGCCATAAGAGCTAATGTGCCATTCAAAGTAAATAAAATAAAATAAAAATAAAAATATTCCCCTAGTATCTGTAGTATTGGGCACAAAGCTCAGTTTTTCTTCCAAACATGAAGTCTAAAAGGTCACTATGTTCATTATGGGTCATGTACAAAAAATGTTCTGACTCATCAGTCAGATCCTAATTGACATCTTTCTACAAATCTTCAAATAAAAATAATAAGGCACAAACACTCAATTTGCTGACTGAAACAAAGAATATAGCTCACTTTTCATTTGTTTACCCTTGGCAATTTTTCAGAATAGAAGAATAAGTGCTTCAATTTTAGCAATTATAACCAATCTTATGGGTGTCTTCTGTTTTTATTTTCACTTCATAGAGCATACAAAGTGTTTGTTTGAATTGGCATTCCTCTGACAGAGGTGACTTGTATTATTTTTTCATATATTTTATATTACTTTCTTCAAAGGAAGTTCATTAATTTTAATACCCTTTAATAAGGAAGTGGTGTTTTAATTTTTCAGATTTGTTATCAACTTGCTGTAGAATTTAATGGCCAGACCTTCTTGAGAAAAGACTTTAAGAAAATTATTACCCTCTCTTTATTTTTTTGTCCTTACTCCTTGGGTATAATTTGCTATTTTTACACAATTGCAATTGTCAATTCTATTTTATGTAGTTCCTCTTTCTCATGTCTTGTTATACTTTTTTTTTCCCAAGATACACATC
This sequence comes from Gracilinanus agilis, assembly GCF_016433145.1. NCBI lineage: Eukaryota > Metazoa > Chordata > Mammalia > Didelphimorphia > Didelphidae > Gracilinanus > Gracilinanus agilis. The sequence continues at coordinate 663,332,263 of NC_058132.1, read as the reverse complement.
AAGATTTATAAATATATATGTGTATTTATATGTATATATGTGTGTGTATGTATATATGTTTTCTTCCATTATCTTCTATTATTAAAATTATGTCATGGTTTATATTTCAATTATTTCATCTATTTATGTGATATTCAATGGTTAGTAGCATGGGCTAAAACATGATCAATATCTTATGCTTTTTCTCCATTAAGCCTGAAATATCACAATTAAAGTAAAAGCATACTCTTCTATTCAACTCTTCTGTGATGATGCTAATTGTTATGAGGCTACTGAAGTGTTGTACACTGCATTTAGCACCACTATCCATAACAAGTTTATAGCACATATGATTGTTTAGTTTGACACTTTTCATTTTGTAATAAAGAAACTTAATTCTTATCTGGAGACCTCTGAATATCAAATATGCTTTGGACTTCAATTCATTAGAATATAAACTACTTAGGGAACAGCTACACAAATTCTAGTATATTGTGAGATAGTGAAGTGGTATATTGTATAGAGCAGTGGGCCTGAATTCAGGAAGATTTGATTGCAAATCCTATTTCAGGATTCTGAGCCTGGGGATGTCAACTTCTGTTTGACTCAGTTTCCTCATCTGCAAAGTGGGCATACTAATAGCACTTAATTCCCAGAGATATTGTGAGGATCAAATGATATAATATTTGTAAAGTGCTTTGCATTCTTTAAAGATCTATACGAATGCTAGCTATTATTGTGATTCTTGTTGTTGTTGACTGTTAGGAATGTACTACATATTACTGGACTATAAAGAAATTGGGAATATAACAGATGCAATGAAGTTTCCAAAGATTTATATAAACATCTTTCTTAAGTTGAAATAGAGACAAGGAGATAATATACATAATGACTACAAGAATATAAATGAAAGAATAACCACAAAACAATAAAAAAGAATTTTGCAAAATAACAAATAAGCTTAACTCCTAAAAGGTGATGTGAGATATAAGAAGACACTTTCTGCTATTCCTTTGGCAAAGGTGCATGGTCCGTTACAGTGAGTCTGTTACATATACCATGCTAGATGTTCATTTCACATTATGGTTCTTCTCTGTTTTTCCCCTTATCTTCCTATTTTTTCCCTCCTTTTGTTGTTGTCATTCAGTTGTTCCAATCATGACCAGCTTTTCATGATCCCATTTTGTGATTTCCTCATCAAAGATACTGAAATGGCTTTTCATTTCCTTCTCTAGCTTATTTACAAATGAGGAACTGAGACAAACAGGGTTAAGTCACTCTCCCAGGATCACACAGCCAGTAAGCTTATGAGATTATATTTCATTTTTTCTCTTAAAATGTCATAAAATATAGCTTTTTCAGGAGAAAAACTCAAGATTTACATGATATAGAAACAAAAGCTATCTGCCTAGCTTTCTTTAATGTATACTCCATCTTTGCCAGTAAAAATCATTTCATTTTTTCTACTTGGATACTCATACCTAGTAAAGTTCCTCCTAGGTAGTTAAAAATAACAACAGCAACATCGAGAACAAACTTTAAAACAAACAAAAAAACAAAAAAAAACAAAACAAAAAAACACCCTTGTCATTTGGATGATCATTTTCAAGAGTGAATATAAGGTATTATATGCTTTCCCAATTTATTATTTAAGGGTTTTAATCATTAGTATTGATTCAGAGAGCTAAAAGATCCTGTCAAAGAATAAAGTCAAAATGGCACGTAACTCATTGCGACAACCTTTTACCAAAGATCAGGAATGTTGAAGAAAAGTGGAAAAAAATTAATAAGTGAACAAATATATCACTGCATATATTGGTAATATATATAAAAAGATCATATATAAATAAAAATACCTATACATATGTATATTCATATATTATATATGTATTTATATGTGTATATATTATAGTATGTACATATATGCACAACCAAATGGTTCCACTTCTCATTTGTGTGACTCAGGTCAAAAACTTAATTCTCCATCACTTTAATATATGCATTGGGCAGTTGGGTACTTTAGCCCCAAAGCCATTATACTGATTACTTTTCCTGTTTATACATACTAACTGGAATATATTCCCAAAGAAATAAAACCAAGGGACAAATCTCATACGTATAGAATATTCAAGTGAGATCTTTCTATTGTTGCAAAGATATGGAAATTAAGTGGCACTTATCAATTAAGGAATGACTGAACAAATTGTGGTACATGAATGTGTTGGGTGATTGTATCATAAGATTTCAAAAACAAGATTTCATCAGAGAAACTTCGGAAGATTTATAAGAATTAATGCATCAAAGTCAGAATTATCAGGTTAACATTTTATAAAATTACATTTAAAGAAAAATAATGTTGAGACTTTTAGGGATTTTGTTCAATGCATTTTCCTTTTTAACAACTGATAAAACTAGTGATGAAACATTTTCCAGCTTTTTGGGGAGTGATGATAGGTTTAAATTTGTTCCTTATATATTTGAGAAATAAATCCTTTTTTTCATAGAAATTCACTGTAAAAGTGATCATCTTTATCCTTATAATTGAATAAAGGAAAATACACCGCAGCAAAGGAAGCAGGTGGTGGGATGGCATTAGGTGGAATCTTTTAGGGACAACCTGGAACCAAACTGTACTCAGAAAAAGATTACCTAGGTTTCAAGTCAAGAAGACGTACAGAGACTTCTAGGTTAAGATGACTGCAGAGTAGAAACAGGGCTCTTAACTCTGCTAAAAGACTGATACATGATACCTCAAAAGGACACACACACACACACACACACACACACACACACACACTCACACACACACACACAATCCAGATGAATGAAGGACTGCACAATAGGGTGCAGCATTGAAGGTACATGGGATTTGGGCATTTCCACACTATAAGGGGGTGAAATAGCTCTCACTAAAACTTAAACTGATCAATCCACCTCCCCACCTCACCCCATCTATAGTCCCAGAGCCAGCACACAAGAGTTAAAGCAAGTGTGGGGAATTCACCAAGTCACTAAATTCTTGGCAAATTGGCAACTTGACAACTAACTAGGATCACCACGGGCTTGCTCCTGAGAGTAGAAACACTGCCCTGGTGTTCCTCAACAAGAGGACAAAATAGACCAGTCATTCCCAAACTTTTTTGGCTAACCACCCCCTTTCGAGAAAAATATTACTTAGCACCCTCTGGTAATTATGAAACTATTTATTGAACTCAGAATAGGATGTAATACAAAAAAAGTGTGGCCATCATTGGCCCCCTGGATTGCTGCAACACCCACCAGGGGGTGGTAGTGCCCACTTTGGGAATCACTGAAATAGACATTGAAAGGATCTATAGATCACTCTCTACACTAAAACCTGAAAAGTCAACCCCCAGGAACATAATTGTCAAATTCAAGAGTTTCCAAGTTAAGGAAAAAATATTATAAGAAGCCAGAAAGAGACAATTCAGGTATCAAGGAACACCAATCAGGATTACACAAGATCTGGCTGCCTCCATGCTAAAAGACTGCAAGGCATGGAATATGATATTCAAAAAGCTAAGAGATTTGGATCTACAACTAAGGATTACTTACCCATCAAAACTGACATATACTTCCAGGGGAAAGTATGGGCATTCAATAAGATAGAAGATTTCCAAATTTGTAAAGAAGACAACAGAACTAAATGGAAGGTTTGATGTCCAACCACAAAAATTAAGAGAAACATAAAAAGGTAAATAAGAAAGAAAGGGGAAAGAAAGGAAGCTCTTATTTTTAGAGTTGCTTCTATAAGGGTTTCAATTAGATAAAATTATTTGTATTCCTATACAGAGAAATGTTATGTGTAATTCTCAAAAATGGTATTCACTATTATAGTAATTATAACAATTATTCATAGGGAGAGTTTGAAGTACCAAATGGTCTAAGGTGATACAAAAAAAGGGGGGGGATAGAAGATGGCACTAAGAGAAACTTGAAGGAATAAGAAAAATGGTATAATCTATATCACACAAAGAGGACATGGGAAGGGGAGGGGATGAATACTATTATAAGAAGGAGAGGAAGAGAGGGTTAATAGGAAAAACTTAAACCTTATTCTCAGAGGAATTAATCCTGAGAGGGAGGAGTAGCTATATCCATTGTGATATCAAATTGTACCTTACCCTACAGAGAAAGTCAGAAGGGATAAACCAAGGGAGGCAGTGGGGTGGGGAGTTCAAAAAGGGAGGGGAATAGAGGAGGGAGGGAATTCATTAGACCTCAAAAATAATAAGAGGGGAATAATAAGGGAGGGGGTGGAAAGGAAAGTAAACTAAGGGAGGGGATAAGGAGGACTAATTTAAAACAAACCTCTGATTTAAAAGGAAATAGTATAAGAAGAAGGGGCTGAACTATGAAAGGATATCAAAATTTTGGGGAACACACAGCTGATAATTATAACTCAGAATGTGAATGTGATGAACTCACCCATAAAACAGAAGCAAATAGCAGAGTGGAGTAGAAACAAAAATCCTACAATATGTTGTCTACAAGAAATACAGATGAGGTGGGTAAACATACACAGGGTTAAGGTCAATGTCTGAAGAAAAACCCTTTGGGCTTCAACTGAGAAAAAGAAGGCAGGAGTAGCAATCATGGTTTCTGACAAAGCCAAAGTAAAAATAGATCTGATCAAAAGAGATAGAGAAGGTAATTACATCCTGATAAAAGGCAGTACAGACAATGAGGAAATTAAATATTCAACATATTTTCACCAAATAGTATAGCGTCCAAATATCTAAAGAAGAAACTGGCAGACCTCAAGGAAGAAATAGATAGTAAAACTATACTAATGGGAGACCTAAAACTTCCTCTGTCAGATATAAATAAATAAAACCAAAAAAATATATAGGAAAGAGATTAGAGAGGTGAAGGAAATCCTAGAAAAATTAGGGTTAATAGATATGTGGAGAAAAAGAGGGACAAAAAGAATACACCTTCTTTTCAGCTGTACATGGTACATTCACAAAGATTGACATTGTACTAGAGCATAGAATGATGGCAAAAATGCAAAAGAGCAGAAATAATAAATGTAACTTTTTCAGATCATAATGCAATAAAAATAATAATGAGTAAGGGCAAGTGGACAGGCAAGTCAAAAACTAATTGGAAATTAAATAATGTGATTCTCCAAAATCATTTAAAGAACAAATCATAGGAACAATTCATAATTTCCTTGAAGAGAATGACAATGATGAGACATCCTATCAAAACCTGTGGGATGCAACCAAAGCAGTACTTAGGGGGAAATTTATATCTTTGAGTGCATATATTAACAAATTAGGGAAGGCAAAGATCAATGAACTGGGCATGCAAATCAGAAAGCTAGAAAGCAAATAAATTAAAAATCCCCAGTTAAAAACTAAATTAGAGATTATAAAAACTAAAGGAGAAATTAATAAAATTGAAAGTAAAAGAACTATTGAATTAATAAATAAGACTAGAAGCTGGTCCTTTGAAAAAAACAACTAAAATTGACAAAGTACTAGTCAATCTAATTAAAAAAGGAAAGAAAACCAAATTATCAGTATCAAAAATGAAAAGGGAGACCTCACCTCTAATGAAGAGGAAATCAAGGCAATAGACAATCATTAAGAAACAATTTTGCCCAATTATATGACAATATATTGCAATCTAAGTTATATGTATGAATATATACAAAAATGTAAATTGCCTAGATTAACAGTAGAAGAAATAGGATACTTAAATAATCCCATCTCAGAAAAAGTAATTGAACAAGCCATCAAAGAACTCTCTAAGAAAAAATCCCCAGGACTAGATGGATTCACAAGTGAATTGTGTCAAACTTTCAAACAACTAATCCCAATACTATACAAATTATTTGACATAATAAGCAAAGAAGGAGGTCTACCAAAATCCTTTTATGACACAAATATGGTACTGATCCCAAAGTCAGGTAGCACAAAAACAGAGAAAGAAAACTACAGGCCAATCTCCTTAATGAACATAGATGAAAAATTTTAAATAGAATACTAGAAAAAAGACTCCAACAAGTGATCATGAGGGTTATTCATTATGATCAGGTGTGATTTATACCAGGAATGCATGAACCATACCAGGATGGTTCAGTATTAGGAAAACTATTCACATAATTGACCATATCAACAAGCAAACCAACAAAAATCACATGATTATCTCAATAGATGCTGAAAAAGCCTTTCACAAAATACAACAACAATTCCTACTGAAAGAAAACACTAGAAAGTATAGGAATGGAAGGGCTTTTCCTAAAAATAATAAATAATATGTACATGCTCTCTCTATATATATATGTATATGTATATACATATATATATAGCCATCAACAAATATCTTCCTCAATGGGAATAAATGAGAAGCATTCCCAATAATATCAGGAGTGAAACAAAGATGCCCATTGTCACCTCTATTATTTAACATTGTACTAGAAACACTAGCAGTAGCAATTAGAGAAGAAAAAGAAATTGTAGGTATCAAAATAGGCAATGAGGAGACTAAGCTATCACTCTTTGCAGAGGATATGATGGTCTACTTAAAAAATCCTAGAGAATTAACTAAAAAGTTGGTGGAAATAATCAACAACTTTAGCAAAGTTGCAGGATACAAAATGAATGCACACAATCATCAGCATTTCTGTATATCTCCAACTCATTGCAGCATCAAGAGTTAGAAAGAGAAATTCCATTAAAAATCACCCTAGACAATATAAAATACTCAGGAATTGGTCTGCCAAGACAACCACTGGAATTATAAGAGCACAACTATGAAACTCTTTCCACACAATTAAAACTAGATCTAAATAATTGGAAAAAAACATTGATTGATCATGGATACGATGAGCTATCATAATAAAAATAAGAATCCTACCCAAATTAATTTATTTATTTAGTGGTATACCTGTCAAACTACCAAAAAACTTTTTACTGAATTAGAAAAAAGTAACTATAACAAGTTCTTTTGGAAAAACAAAAGACCAAGAATATCAAGGGAAATAATGAAAAAAAATATAAAGGAAGGTGGCCAAGCATCATCAGATCTTAAACTGTACTATAATGCAGTAGTCATCAAAGCAATATGGTACTGGCGAAGAGAGAGAAGGAAGGATCAGTGGAATAGATTTGGGGTAAGTGACCTCAGAGAGACAGTCTATGACAAACCCAAAAAACCCAGCTTTTGGAACAAAAACCCACTACTTGACAAAAATTGCTGGGAAAATGGAAAATAATATGAGAGAGATTGGGTCTAGATCAGAGGTTCCCAAACTTTTCGGCCTACTACCCCCTTTCAGAAAAAATCATTACTTACCCCCCTTAGAAATTATCATTTTTTAAATTTTAATAGCAATTAATAGGAAAGATAAATGTACCTGTGGCCATTACTGCTTCCCTATGTCTCTGCAGCACCCACCAGGGGATGGTAGCATCCACTTTGGGAATCACTGGTCTAGATCAACATCTCACACCCTTTAAACCAAGATAAATTCAGAATGGCTAAATGGCTTGAATACAAAGAAGGGAATTTTTAGTAAATTAGTTGAGTACAGAATAGTATACTTGTCAGATCTCTGGGAAAAGAAAGATTTTAAAACTAAGCAAGAGTTAGAAAAATTATAAAATTACAAAAAAAATAAATAATTTTGATTATATTATACTAAAAAGGTTTTGTACAAACAAAACCAATGCTACCAAAATTAGAAGGGAAGCAACAAATTGGGTAGAATCTTTTTAACAAAAACCTCTGACAAAAGTCTACTCAAATTTATAAGGAGCTAAATCAATTGTACAAAAATCAAGCCATTCCCAAATTGATAAATGGGCAAGAGACATGAAGAGACAATTTTCAGAAAAAAGAAATCAAAGTTATCAACAAACACAGAAAAAGTGTTGTAAATCTCTTATAATTAGAGAAATGCAAATAAAAAAAACATACTGAAATACCACCTTACACCTAGCAGATTGTCCAAAATGACAGCAAAGGAAAGTAACGAATGTTGGTGAGGATGTGGCAAAATTGGTTCCAATCATTCTGGATGGCAATTTGGAACTATGCCAAAGGTTTTAAAAGGCAGCTTGACCTTTGATCCAACCATACCACTGCTGGGTTTGTACCCAAAGGAGATAATAAGGAAAAAAGACTTGTAAGAAAATATTTATAGACATGATCTTTGTAGTGGCAAAAAATTGTAAAATGAGGGGATACCCTTTTATTCTGGAATGACTGAACGAATTGAGGTATCTGTTGATTATGGAATACTATTATGCTCAAAGGAATAATGAACTGGAGGAATTCCATGTGAACTTGAATGTCCTCCAGGAACTGATGCAGAGTGAAAGGAGCAGAATCATGAGAAACATATACACAGAGGTAAATGCATTGTGGCACAATTGGATGTAATGGACCTCTCTACTAGCAGCAAAGCAATAATCCAGGATGATGCTGAGGGACTTATGAGAAAGAAAACTAGCCACATTTAGAGAAGAACTGTGGGAGTAGAAACACAGAAGAAAAACATCTGCTAGATCACATGGGCTGATGGGGATATAAAAGAAGAGGTACAGATGGAAAAAGAACAGTTAATTGTAGAGTCCAATTTGGGTCATTTATGAAGAAAGGCTTTGGGAGGAATTTAGTGCTTCACCCACTAGTCCTCTAATCAGTGGGCAGAAGAAACTAATGGATTCTGGAAGGCTTTGAGTAATGAAACCTATCATAAATAACCTATTAATCAATTATATATTGACTACTATTGAAAATAAAACAACAACAACAAAAAGTATCCACTTGGTAGTGGTGATAAAAATCCTATATTTTGAATATTGGCTAGGATATCTGACAAGAAAACTTTTCTACTACAACAGGTATCTTACTGGGATTTTTCTTGTTCTTGCATCTCTATGCAACAATAAAAAAATAATTCTGGTTTGATTATTTAAAGACATCAATATTAGTAGCTAATAGGAAAATATTTTTATTATATATGAATTATCTTAATGCTTTTAACACTTCTTTCTCAGCAAAATCCATTTTTTTTCAAAATATACTTTTAGGAAATTATGATGTTTATTAAAATTCTCACTGACAACTCTTTTTTCCTAGCATTTTTCATCTTATTTCTAGAATAGCACAGGCACAGTTAAAGACTTCTCATCTTTTCTTTCTGGCAGATTTCTTTTTGCCTTGCTGTACACTGACTTCCCACAATGCTTTTGCTTTGATCTAAAATGATTTAACTTAAATGCTGCACATAGAGAATGGCTGTAACCCTGTAAATCCATAGGTGACCTTCCATCAGCCCCTATACTTCCTATCATCCATTCTGCCTTGGTTTCACTTAGATCTGAATTTGCTGTTTACTTAATACATCCTAATTATAACCTTGAGACAATGAAAAGAGAAATATTTGATAATTAGGTACCTCAATAGGATGTAAGTTCCATACCAAACCTCCAAATGATTGTCCTATTATAGCTTGTAAAGTTGGCTTAAAAATATTCCATGAGTATGCAGTACTTTTAGTTATTCTTAATGATCAAAATTTCATTGTGTTATGAAACAACCCTGAATTTTTTAGAGCACAGTATATAATACAGTTTAAATTTAATATATTGGATTTTAAAATGAATTTTTATATAAAGGTTATCTTTGGTTTATAAGTTATAAAAGACTGTATAATGAGTTAATAAAAATATGATGAGGAAAAAAATTCATGGTACCAATAGCATAAATCAGAGGTTAGAAATGCTACAACATCACAGCACACACTGGTATCATCGACTAAATGAGCTTTTAAATCCAAATCCTACTTCATAGCTTCATTCTTTTTCATTAGTGGTGTCTATAGCTGAAATGCTCTCCTTCTTCACCTCTGTCTCATAGACTTTCTTGATTGTTTCAATACCCATATCAAATGTTAGGAACTATAAGAATCATTTCCTAATCACAGTTGTTGTTAATGTTCTCTTAGTGTATATACATTTGGATAGTTTTTATATTTATCTAATTATGCACAGGGCACATTGCACCAAGAGATTACCTCAGTGAGGAAAGTAAATGTTTTGGTTTTTATCTCCTTGTTCATCTTTCTTTGTCCCAGAATATTTACTTATGGTTATATTCTTAATATTTTAGAAAGGTAACATGTATCACAAAATCAGAAATTTTTTTAAATAGCAATAATCCTCAACATGCAAGCATTTTATATGCCTCTTGTGTTTAGTCTTGGGGACATACTAATGTAAAAAGTGAGAATCTTGATTATTAATACTATTTCTATGACTGTTGTTTATAATATAGTTTGTTATAAAACTGAATAAGACCAGAAAATAGGCAGTTATTAGGACAAGATGATATGGACATTCATAAAAAGAGAAATTACTCTGCTCTTGATAAACAGAATTTAGAAATATGTGTTCCTTTTAAAGATCCTCATAAATATAAGGAGTTGATTTCTATATCTATTTCATCTAGTACCATTTGAAGAGAATTCATTCTTGGCTTAATGATGTATTCTTTTTTTATATTTTTATATATTTTTTTTTATTTTTAGAAAAAAATTTCCATAGTTAAATGATTCATGTTCTTACTTTCCCCTTTACTCCTCCTTCATCCCTGACCTTTACCTGATGCACATTTCCACTATTTCCATATTATTGATAATTGCATTGGTGTGGTAGTTTCGAGTCTACATCCCCAATCATTTCCACATCAACCTATGTGTTGAAGAAGTTGTTTTTCTCCTGTGTTTCTACTCCTGTAGTTCTTCCTCTGAATGTGGATAGCATTCATTTCCATAAGTCCCTCAGAATTGTCCTGGGTCATTGCATTGCTGCTAGTACAGATGTCCATTACATTTGATTTTACCACAGTGTATCAATCTCAGTGTACAATGTTCTCCTGGTTCTTCTCCTTTCACTCTGTATCAATTCCTGGAGGTCATTCCAGTTCACATGGAATTCCTCCAGTTCATTATTCCTTTGAACACAGTAGTATTCCATCACCAGTATATACCACAATTTGTTCATCAAGAAGTATTGCTGGTACTTTGTACAATGTTTGTTTATTTTTTCTGGTTTTGCTCACTTCAGTTTGCATCAGCTCTTATAAATCTTTCCAGATTTTTCTGAAATCATCCTGTTTGTCTTTTTTTATAACACACTAGTATTCCATTGCTATCACTCATATACCACAACTTGTTCAGTCATTCCCCAAATGATGGACAACCCCACAATTTCCAGTTTTCTGCTACCTCAAAAGGAGCTGCAATAAGTATTTTTGTACAAATATCTTTGGGATACAGAAAGTGAAATTGTATTGATGGATTATAAGGTGCTCAAAATTTAAAGTCCATTGAACTTAATTGCAAATTGCTCTTTAGACTGTCTTGGATCAGATCTCAACTCCAACAATGGTGATTCAGAATCTCAATTAAACTGCATCCCCTCCAATATTTATAGTCACAGTAGTCAATTTGATAGGTGTGAGGTGGTTCTTGTGGTTGTTTTAATTTGCATTTCTCTAACTAAGAGTGGTTTAGTACATTTTTTTCCTATGACCATAGATGGAATTGATTTCTTAATCTGATCATAAACTTTGACCATATATCAGTACAATACCTTCTCTTTATAAATTTGACTTAGTTTATATATTTGAAAAAATATAATTTTATACAAAACTTTTAAAAGAGATACTTGCTACAACTCCCCCCCCCAGCTTTATAATTTCCTTCTAATCTTGGCTGTAATTGTTTTGTTTAAGTAGACATAATCAACATTATCTTTACATCTTATAATCTCTTCAGTTCTTGCTTGGTAAGACACATTTATTTTTAATATGTGCATCACAAGTGATCACAAGGAACTTCTTAAGAGAGAAGTGAAACAAATCAACAAGCACTCATTGAGCATCAGCTATATTCAAGAAAATACACTCTGTGATTGGGTTACTTTCAAAGATAAATAAATGATAGTTCCTTCCCTTAAAAAGGCTTACAGTTCACTTTCAATAGAAAAACAGACTGATAGCCTATCTTCTCTTTGTACAGAGTTTATACTTTCAGAATATTGTCACATATTTTGTAGTTGTGCTAGATTGAATATCTTTATTAACATTTATACCGATTTTCACAGTTTCTAAATTTATGAATGCTCCTTCACTAATACATATTAAAATAATGATATTCACAGTCATAAAGAAAATACTAGAAATTCCTAAAGAAGTTTTCAATGACAAGAATGGAACTGTCTTCAACTACACAGGGAACAGCTCAATGGAAGCAATTAATAAGCTAACAAATAACAAGACAAATTCTATGGGCTATCAGATCCCTGCTGGCAATCTGAAGTCTATATTACACTTGTTTATAATAGGTTTTTGTTTATTTGTTTGTTTGTTTTCATTTAGCAGTATTTTTTAAATTTCCCCAGAGGAGAGATATCCCAATTACTATTTGAATCTCTATTTATTCTCAATAACATGGAAAGGCATCAGGGGATGCAGACTTTTCAGGTAGAAGAGATCTCAGAGGGTGTCTGATCCAACTCTCTCATTTTATGGTCAAATAGTCTGAAATGCCTGAAAGCTAAGGAGATTGCCTAAGTAGTTAGCTTCAGAGGTGGGGTTTGAATCCCTGGACTTTTACTCCAGACATTTTCTAAAATACTATACCCCAAAATGGATATGATAATGGCACATGAATTGTTCAATTTGCATTACACAAGAGTTTAAATGATCAGTTCTTTTTGAGGCTGGGAGGTGGTAAGAGGAACAAATCAGTTCCAAAGCACATCTATTGCATTTTAATTACTTATAATAATATAAAGACTTTGTTCTAACAAAATCTTATCTATTAGGGAAATTTAGAATATGAACTCCAAGAAACAAAAATCTTAAACTGTAGGGGATAGATAGTCTCTTTCATTAAAAGCAATGAAGAAAAATATCTGTTCAAAATTACTTTTGAATTATTTTTCATACTGAGATGTTTGTATAAAATTTAAAAATTCAAATGTACAGCAAAAAAGACACTTTATTGATTTACCTGCTAGAAATTCTATATTCAAAGAAATTTCCATTTCTCATTCAGATGTTTGGCATTATCTAGACAAGCCCTAATGAGGCAGTACTCCTTACGCAGGGTAAACAAAATCTCAAATAATTTACTAAGGCTTTGAGTTGAATTCCTTTTCCTATGATAATTTAAAAATAAGAAAATTGCAGTGTTTTCAAATTGAAATGAATTAAGCTGGCATTGCTTGAAATAGTTATAAAACATCATTTTGAAAATTAATCTTTCAAAAACTTTTAAAATCACTTCATATATGTCTTTAGCAGAGTGAAATGTAAATAATTCATAGATGATAGATCACTATTTCTCCAAATTTCAATTCAATATACATTTGTTATTTTAAACAAATATAATATTTGTCTATTATTTCTTCCAATTTTCTGCAAATGTTAATAATATTTCTTAATGAAAAAATTAGCTTTTTGGAAAGAAAACAATTATGTATCATAGTGGAATTTAGTTGTGTCCAGATCCTGGCACACTGAACATCCTTTTAGAATGCCATGAATTACCCTGTACCATCTTCATCCAAGCATTCAGTCTAGAAAAAGTTAATTCCTGGAGAAACTCATTCTCTCTTTTCCTCATCCTACTACTTCAGGGTCAAATTAAGCTTAGGTATTGCCTCATGTCTGGATCAATACAAATGATGGAACAAAAATGTTTTTTAGTGTATAGCATGGATAAAGTATGGTCCAAGATTTTTTTCCTATACTCACATAGAATTTATAGTCTATGAGACTCACCATGAAAATGGAAGGAATGACTCTTAATGTTCTCATAAGTCCTGACAATGCACACCAGCCTTAAACCCAAGACTACTGAGAAATGGTGTGATTGTCATCCCAGAGAACTTACCTCGGAAAGACTATTCATTAATGTGCTTAGAGCTGGCGAAGATTTTTCTTCTGTTGCTTTTTACCCCTTGGCAAATGAATTTACAATGATATACCTACTGAAAGTATATATATAAATATATATATATATTTCATTGAATACTTTTATTTAATTAATTTAGAATATTTTGCCATGGTTACATGATTCATGTTCTTTCACCCCCTACCCCACCCCATAGTCAACCCTCAATTCCATTGAATTTTACATGGATCTTTGATCAAGATCTATTTCCATATTATTGATAATTGTACTAGAGTGATTGCTTAGAGTCTATATTCCCAATCATATCCCATCAAACCATGTGTTCAAGTACTTGTTTTTCTTCTGTGTTTCTACTCCCACAGTTCTTTCTCTGGATGTGGATACCATTCTTTCTCATAAGTCCCTCAGAATTATCCTGATCTTTGCATTGCTTCTAGTAGAGAAGTCCATTACATTCAATTGTACCACAGTGTATCTGTCTCTGTGTACAATATTATCCTGGTTCTGCTCCTTTCACTCTTCATCAATTGCTGGAGGTCATTCCAGTTCACATGGATTTCCACTAGTTCATTATTACTTCCAGGAAAATAGTATTCCATCACCAACAGATACCACAATTTGTTCAGCCATTCCCCAATTGAAGGGCATCCCTTCATTTTACAATTTTTTTGTCACCACAAAGAGCACAGCTATAAATATTTTTGTACGAGTCTTTTTATTTATGATCCCTTTGGGGTATAAACCCAGCAGTGCTATGACTGGATCAAAGGGCAGACAATATTTTAGTGCTCTTTGGGCATAGTTCCAAATTGCTATGCAGAATGGTTGAATCAGTTCATAACTTCCCCAGTAATGCATTAATGTCCCAATTTTGCCACATCCACTCCAACATTTATTACTTTCATTTGCTGTCATGTTAGCTAATCTTCTAGGTGTGAGGTGGAAACTCTACCTACTGAAATATAGAAAAGTTATATTATACATATCTTTATGGGGAAAACACATTGAACAAAGCATATATATTGAACTGCTGAAGCCCAGATGGTTCTACCACATTGTAACTGCTTACATAGAACTATCATGAGACAGCTAAAAAAAAAACATTCTTGATGATAAAAGTTCACTCTTACTCTGAATGTATGCCTGAATTTTCATTTGTTATTATTTCTTTCCCTTAAAGGATCTTATATTTCAAATAAAACTGTCAAGGCCTATGTAGCTACTACAAACCAGTTAGACACGACCCCATTTTAAAGAAAGACAAAGAAATGAAAAAGAAATATCTAGGTCAACTGTGAAGTTTGTTGGTGCTTTCACTATACAATAAATTATTTCTAGAAAACCTTTTTCTTATTTTAAGCTAGAATATTTTAAATCTCTTAGATTTGATCACTTGATTTATTTGAAAAAGAGAGATTAGTATTATATGTTCTCTTGTTAATTAAAAAATACTAACAGGGTGGTATGGGCCATACATATATAAATAGAGGAGGCTTTAGTTGCTCAAGATGGAAGGAGATATAGGTAAGATAAACAACTGAGGTATCCTTTGACACCAGATGATCACTTTGTATATTTGTATATTTTTTTTTCAGCAAAAGTCATAGTTAAATCAAATGAGTTTAGAGTTTTGTTTCTGTGCCATAAAATCCTTGGCCAGACAGAGGAACATTCTTTCACAAACATTGATTTCTGTCTCATCAAAATTTTATATATTTTCTGTTCAACAAACAGGTACTAATTTCAGCTAAAAAAAGTCAACTTTTTTTCTCTTTCTTTCTTTCTTTCTTTCTTTCTTTCTTTCTTTCTTTCTTTCTTTTCCCTCCTTTTCTTCCTTCATACTTTCTATTTTCTTGATATTTCCCTATCTATCATCTATTTACCATCCCCATACATATATTTATCAATTATGCATATATGTATCTAAGCATGTATTTGTTGATAGTACATATACATTTGATGAAAATAAGAGTATACATTTTGATTGTAAAGAAAATACAGTTTTATATTTCTATTTCTGTCAACTAGTATTATGTCTGGCACATAATAGACAACCAATAAATGGCTACGAATATCCTAGCACCCTTTTCCTGAAGAGCAAGAGAGAAGTGGTAGAGAGCTATCAGAGATACATGCAAGAAGTGTCTTGCCAATATCCTGTCAGGAAGTAAACTTCAGAAGTTGTTTTCAGATGCTAATGTCTTTAATGGACGACTATGTAAGAGAAATAGATGGCTGTCTTCTTTTAGGTGTTAAGTGTTTATTTGGGAATACACCATGGTCCTGTGACACAGGGAAAAGGTATCACACTGAGGCATGGCTACCAAAGATACCTGTTGCTTATTTTAATGCTTTTATCATGAATTTTTATTCTGTTACCCATTTTTGCATAATTCTGAAATGTCAAATAATGAATGTTGTTGGGTCATCATGTGAGAGAGGGGACAGGAAATGGGGTCATGGCATAAGAAATATCTAGAGATTATATGTTGGGTTGTTAAACTTTGAAGACACAAGATTGTTAGGTATATGACAGACATACTCAATTGTAAGCAATGTTTACCAGTTTTAAGATGAAGAAAAAAAGTGAATGGAAACAAGCCCAACTTATATCACTTCTTGAATTATTCAGAAATAGCTCAGGAGATACAAGCTGCTGAGTTGTTTCCAGGGTGTAGATAATGCATCATGATCGATAAGCAAATGCTATCCTTAACTTAAAACAAAATTTAAGAATAAATTATTAAATAAGCACGAATTCAGCTGGCCCTGTAGTTTATGCAAATATATAGGACAACTGAGTGCTGCATTTCAGGGGAAAATGAAATTCAACTGAAAATTTACATGATGAAAAAATTATGTACATAAAACATGAATACACATTATTTTCTTGATTCAATCTTTATTTTAGTGTTTAATTAGGAGTCACCAATGCATTATAGTGTGGTATAATATAATGATAAGACATGAAGCTTGGAGTCAGGAAAGACATTCAAGCCACAGACATTTACTATGTGACACTGAAAAGAATAATTTAGGTTCTATGAGCCTCAGTTTCTTCCTCTATGAAATGGAATGAGGGAGGGTAAAGGATCTCTTCTAGCACTGAAGTTTTGATTCTATAATCATATAAAGAACACTAGAAGTGGTAGATCTTCTAGTTTGACGTC
This sequence comes from Gracilinanus agilis, assembly GCF_016433145.1. Classification (NCBI taxonomy): domain Eukaryota; kingdom Metazoa; phylum Chordata; class Mammalia; order Didelphimorphia; family Didelphidae; genus Gracilinanus; species Gracilinanus agilis. Next base: position 663,315,151 of record NC_058132.1, on the reverse strand, counting down.
TCAGGAGAGAATTAAGGAAATACCACAACATTTAATTTTGTAATCCTTTTAGGCACTAGGCATGCCATGTTGGAAATTATGTCTACACATATTATGCTTTATTCTCCTATAAACTCTTTGTGGTCAAGGATAATATATTTAAACATTTTATTTTTCATCTGGCCTTCTAGAGTGCTTTGACTATGGTAAGTGCTTAATAAACATTTTTAAATAAATAATTAAACCTAAGAAATGGTTCTCTTCCTACAAATATCAAGTAGAAATAATCTACTAATTCTCAATAAATTGTGGTGACATTTAATTTCCATAAAAAGGAAGAAAAATTTCCAAACTCCTTCTTAGTACCTATTACAATTATTTCTTTTTTTTTCCACCAAAGCTTCATAGAGAACACGACATCAAGTATAAGCCTCCAAGTCCAAAGGAAAAGTCAACTTGTGGCCTATTTCTTTTTTCCATTTTAAGTTACCTAAACTGAATATTTCTGATTAGGAACAATGTTACATCTATTTAATCAAATAGTTTAAATTGTTTTTCACTTAACATTTCTCATTTTTCCCTTCTTAAAGTATGAAGAATGAAAGTGGGGGAAGATTCTGATCCAAGCCAAATGTTTTTTTTTTTTTTTTTTTTTTGGTAAACCCTCAATTTCTGTGTATTGACTCATAGGTGGAAGAGTGGTAAGGGTGGGGTCAATGAAGGTCAAGTGACTTGCCCAGGGTCACACAGCTGGGAAGTGTCTGAGGCTGATTTTGAACCTAGGATCTCCCTTCTGTAGCCCGGACTCTCAATCCACTGAGCTACCCGGCTGCCCCCAAGCCAAATGCTTTTTAAAAATTCCTACATTTCAGATTGTCAATATATTCTGGTTTGAAACAGGGCAGGGGAATCAAAGGCTTTTTAAAAATCCTATAAATAAGTGGAATATATTCTGATGAATAATAAATGCATAGAAAGTATTTATTTCAATTATATTATTCCAACAATATTTTAAATATATAGTAACTACAATCTCAAAAATACTATGTGACAGACATCATATTAGGTAAAAATACCAAAAAAAATTGTTAAGGCAGTCTAAGAGGAAATCTAGCAATATATTAGTTAATGGGTTTATATTCATTGATTATATAGGTATTCAGGAAGAAATAAATCAAATAAAATACGCAAAAATAAATGTGAAAAATGTTCAATTCAAGCACTTAGACTAAAGAAATATTAAAAGATGTTTATCTTTTTAAATAACATTTATATTTTTCCATTTACACTTTTCCATTTTCCCTTTTATATTTTTTTAATTAAAAAAAAAAAACTCTTACCCTCTGTCTTGGAGCCAACAGGCAAAAGAGTGGCAAGGGCTAGGTAATGGGGGTTAAGTGATTTGCCCAGGCTCACACAGCTAGGAAGTGTCTGAGACCCATTTTTCCTTTTAAAGAGCCACTACTTACAGTAAAGATGAAAAATAATAACAGAATTATATATATACACAATTTTCTGTTATTATACATGGAGTAGTATGGTAGAAAGATGACTGGATATGGATTCAGAAAATCTAGATTTAAAAATCAACCCTGTCCCTCCTCTTTGTTTTTACCTATTCAATTTTATTGTCATTGTTCAGTTATGTCTGATTTCGTAAATCCATTCGAGATATTTGTGGCAAAGATACTGGAGAGGTTTGTTCTTTCTTCCTCTGACTCATTTTACATATGAGGAAACTGAGTCCAACAAGGTTAAGTGACTTACCCAGAGTCATAGGGTTAGTATGTGACTGAGGCTGAATTTTAACACAAGAAAATGACCCTTCCTGATTCCAGACCTGAAACTCTATTTACTGCATTACCTAGCTGCCTCAATGGGAACTTGGGCAAGTCATTAAGTCTTTCTAGGCCTCAGTTATCTCAACAGAGAGGACATTTAGTTAGAGAAAAAGAAGAACAAAACAACAGCAGCAATAGTAGCAAGGAGGAGAAAGAGAAGAAAGAATAAGAAGAGGAAGAGGAAAGAATGAAGAAAAAGAAAAGAAAAGAAAGAAAATAGAGAAGATTAAAACTCAGCAACAGTAAAGAGTATGAGATATGGAGCCAAGACAATAGAGTACAAGCAGAAACCCAATAGAAATTTCACAGCATTTACGTCCAATGTTTAGAGTAATGTCTCAGATCAAATTTTGGAGGAACAGGGGCAACAAAAGCTAAGGGGAAGATGTTTTCAGCATAAGACATTTTAGGAAAAAATCAGGAGATATCTATTATCCATGGTGGTAGCTTGTCTGGGGCAGGAGCACCAGCCTGGAACTTTAGAGGCAGCTATGATACCAACAGCAGCAGGATCTTAGATTGCTCTTAGCCCAGTGACAATAAGAGGGTTAGACAACTGATCAGAGAGATATTACAGGAGACCCTTCGCTGGCCTTGGGTGCATCTGGAATAAACTTTTTAGCCAGTAAGTGCTTCTGGCTTACATTTCCAAGTCAGGAACATCTGTAAATCGCCCAAAGTCACAATTAATGTGTCAGAGGCGAGAAGTGAACTTACATTTTTATTGGCATGAAACAAAGTACTAAGCACTAAGCAATGTTGTCTCTCCTCTTAAGGAATGATGAGTTGTAGTTTATTTTAGTTGACTTTATTTGAATGTTATAATAAGTCTTTAAGTATAATCAGCACAGTAAGGTAGTGTGCAATAGTGTATCAGACAATGGTCTTGAAAACCGAAGACCTTGATTGAAATATCACTTTTGGTAATTTAGTAGTTATTTGGTTTGGGCCAAATCACTTCTTCTCTATCTTAGTTTTATCTTTTGTTAAATGAGAAATGTGAACTAAATGGCTTCTGAGGTTCCTTCTAGTACTGAATACCTGATTGTATGATGATGCCACTTGCTCTAAGTCAACATCACTTAGTAAAAATGTACAAAACCATGAACCTCAAAGCATATTGGACCCTTAGCAGCTTTATTTTTGACTCTTACCTTCTCCTTTAAAAATCAATACAAAGTATCAGTTCCAAGGCAAAAGAGCAGGAAGGACTAAGCAATTGGGGTTCAATGACTTTTCCAAGGTCATACAGCTAGGGAGTGTCTTAGGGCAGATTTGAATGTCTATCCTTCAGAATCTATGGCTGGTGCTCTACCCTCTGTAATACCTTGCTGCCTCAGCAAGGATCCTTTTACATAAAGTTTATTTTTTAAAGATACGTTTCCCCTTCTATGTTTCTATCCAATACAGTTACTTTTATTTTACCACAAGTATAAGACTTCATACTAAGCTCTATTAAATGGGGTTTAAATTAGAGAGGAAAATGGTTTATTGAATTGAGGACCAATCTCAAAGCAAGTAAAATCTCTTCAAGTTGCAAACATGACAGATATTAACTGGGAGACCAAGCACAAGCCACTTAACCTCTTCCTTCCCCAGCCCATGATTTGAGTTAAATGCACCAATGTGCTTTGGTAGAAGAAATGTTTTAATCTAAATTTCCATTAGCAATAAAATAAGAAATGTAGGTCTTTGCAAACTTGGAGCACCTACAGCCCACTAATACATGTGGAATTCGTGAAGAGGTTATTTGTTTTAGTGAGAATCACATGCTAGTTTATTTGGCCAAAGTAATTCATATATTTATCTCAGTAGTCTGGGGTCTTATATTCTCTTTTGTTCCCATACTGTCTCTCTCTGGGACTAGATAGAGAGTTCATCTAGATTCTTTGGTTTACGCCTCTCTGTAGATCTTTCTTGACCAGCACAGCTAAGTCCCTTCCTCTTTCATAGCTGGATCCTTTCCCTACTATCAGGAATCTTTCTTCTTGGACTCACTTCCAATGACTTTCTCTTCTTTCTGCTCTTACTGGGTATGGAGTCTTCTGTGGGCCAGTAGCTATGCTAGTAAATGCCTCAATCAAAGAGCTGGGTGAGGAGAAAAGAAACTCCCCTTGTTTAGAGGTTCAACGGTCAGACTACACAATACTAACTTCCGTTATGGCTGTTTCTCAAGGTGGACAAAACTGCTTTTTAAGAGCCAAGTGTGGCTATGGCCAATCTTCAGTTAGTCAATGGCAAACTGCCTCTCTGATTCCATAAAAGAAAATAATGTCACACTTTATTATGGAGTAATAGGGCATAGTTTCATCCTAAAACTTCATTTAATATATTAATACCATATTATACATACCCATTCTATCATTAAATCAACTGTGAAACATATTCCTTCATATATATATAAAACTCACATATACACATATATGTTTACATACATGTGTATATTAATGTATATATTATATGTATATATTTATTTGTGTTTACTCAGATATATGTATTTGTACACTAATAGATACATGTAGCAGTTAGAAAATTTTTAAAAATCTACTGAATTAATATATGTAGATAGAAATGCATATGGAATTACATACGTATGTTGTAAAAGCTATTTAATGACTAAATATATTTTAGTAGATAATTTTATTGAACTTAATTGGTCATTTAAAATTTTAATTTATGAAACTTTTGAACATCTCCAGTCATGCCATCTACGAAGTGTGATGAAATGATTGACATGATTCCTTGAAATTGCAGAAAGATCCACACTTTTTTTAAATGATTCATTTCCTCAAGTAAAAGTAGAGTTCATTTCCTGGTCAGAGTATTCTCTCCATTGATAAAATATACATAACTTCTTTTACTTTGTAGTTGTTCTATAAGAGTCATATCCAAAAGTCAAATCCATTATGGCCAACAGTGGCAAGTCACTCTAAATTGAACTAGAATAATTCTAATACACCAACTATGCTAGACTCATCCTTGAAATCTTGTCATGTAAAAGTTTTTGCCATGTTTGTGAACCACTACAAGATTCATGATCAATGTGCTTTTTTGTATGTTCTTTTAATATAATTTTCATTTTCATGTATATGAAGATGTGATGTTCTCTGATGGAATGTCAGTTCCTTAAGGATAAGTTATTTTATTTTAAACTTTATATCCCTGATTCTTAGTACATTGCTGTAACACAACATATGTATTTAAAAGCTTACTGCATGTCAGACACTTTACTAAGGGTTGAGAATACAAAGGAAAACAAAAGATAGTCCAGGCATTCATTTTGCTCAGGCCAATGAAAGAGATAACATACAACCAACTTTGTGGAAATGAAATATATCTAGGGAAAATTGGATATAATCAATGGAGAGTAAGAACTAGAATGAGGATTTTAGTAGACAGGGGAGAGATCTGCAAAGGCATTAAGCTTAATCTCATTCATTTTATAAATAAGGAAACTGAGCAAGAGACAAAGGTAGTTGCTAATTTATGATTACACAGTTAGGGAGTTCTGAGGGAGAGTCTGATCTCAGAGCTCACTGACTCCAATTTAGATCTTTGTCTACTAAGTAACAGTTCTCCCTCTCCTGAATTGTGTCATGTTTTATCTTACTTAGCAGTTTAAGAATATGCTGAGATAAATTAATCACATTAATTTTCAACTGAAGAATCTCTTTGAAATGCTCCAGGATAGCAGTACCAGCTCTTGAACTGTACTGTAAAGCAGTAGTCATCAAAACAATATGGTACTGCTGGAAAGAAAGAAGGGAGGATCAGTGGAATAGACTTGGGGTCAGTGACCTCATCAAGACAGTATATGATAAACCCAAAGAGCAGAGCTTTTGGGACAAAAACCCACTATTTGACCAAAACTGCTGGGAAAATTAGAAAACAGTATGGGAGAGATTAAGTTTAGATCAACATCTCACACCCTATATACTAAGTTAAATTCAGAATGGATGAATGACTTGAACATAAAGAAGGAAACTATAAGTACATTAGGTGAGGACTAGAATGGTGTATTTGTCAGATATTTGGGAAAGGAAAGATTTTAAAACCAAACAAGAGTTAGAAAAAAATTACAAAATATAAAATAAATAATTTTAATTACATTAAATTAAATAGTTTTTGTGCAAACAAAACCAATGCAACCACAATTAGAAGGGAAGCAACAAATTAGAAAAAATCTTTATAACAAAAAACTCTGATAAAGGTCTAATTACTAAAATATATGAGGTTCTAAATCAATTGTACAAAAAATCAAGCCATTCCCCAATCGATAAAAGGGTAAGGGACATGAACAGGCAATTTTCAGATAAAGAAAGCAAAACTATCAAAACATGAAAAAGTGTCCCAAATCTCTTATAATTAAGAGAAATGCAAATCAAAACAACTCTGAGGTACCACCGTACACCTAGCAGATTAGCTAACATGACAGCAAAGGAAAGTGGTGACTATTGGAAGGGATGTGGCAAAATTTGGACATTAATGCATTGCTGGTGGAGTTATGAGCTGATTCAACCATTCTAAATGGCAATTTGTAACTATGCCCAAAGAGTGCTAAAAGAATGCCTGCCCTTTGATCAAGCCATACTACTGCTGCGTTTATACCCCAAAGAGAACATAGGAAAAAAAAGACTTTTACAAAAATATTTATAGCCATGCTTTTTGTGGTGACAAAAAATTGGAAAATGAGGAAATGTCCTTCAATTGGAGAATGGCTGAACAAATTGGGGTATCTGTTGCTAATTGAATACTATTGTGCTCAAAGGAATAAATTACTGGAGGATCCATGTGAACTATAATGACCTCCAGGAACTGATGCAGAGTGAAAAGAGCAGAAGCAGGAGAGTGTTGTATACAGAGACTGATACACTGTGGTACAATCGAGCATAACATACTTCTCTACTAGCAGCAATGCAAGCATCCCAAGCAATGCTGAGGGACTTATGAGAAAGAAAGCTGCCCACATTCAGAGGAAAAACTGTGGGAGTAGAAACACAGAAGAAAAATGAGGGCTTGAACATATGGGTTGAGAAGGATAATAATTGGGGTTGTAGATACAAAATGATCACCCTAGTGCAACTATCAATAATTTGGAAATAGGCCTTGATCAATGATACATGTAAAACCCAGTGGAATTGTGCATTGGATATGGCGAAAGGGGGGAGTAGGTTGGGGGAGAGGGAAAAAACATGAATCATATAACCATGGGAAAATATTCTAAATTTAAAAAAAGAAATTCTCCAGGTTAGTAGTTTAGTTCCTGACATCAGGACATACATAAATCTTCCTGGATAAAGCTGTCTTATAGAGCTTCCAATCTACCTTTCCACTTGTAAACCACACTGAGGCACTAATGTAGAGATTAGAGAAGACATTTAATAATAATCGTACTTGTATATACCCTAGCTAGAAATCAAGAAAGAAGTAGAAAATAATTTTATTTTTACCAAAATATGTCTCTCAAATCTTTAGTGTAAATCATTTGTAGAGTCATATAGAAAGGAAAAATTAAAACAAGAAACATAATAGTGTGATAAAGAACATTGATATTCTGAATAGAGTGAGGCATTAACAATGTGTCAAGGATGTAATGGAAATTGCTCTTGAAATGTATGGGTATGTTTTATTAGCATCTAATAAAAGTTATTTTTTCTTCAATACATTGTTATCATCACTGAAATATTATTAATATTAACTAAGTTGAAACTTAAGTCCTACCAAAGGCAATGGGAAAATATGAAATATTCCCACAGCTTGAATTAAGGAAAATAAAGCTTTATACTCTGGGGCTTCTAATAGCCAGAACCTCTATTAACAACTTACCAATATAATTAGAGATTGGAATCTCACAATTAAGGGACTTACCCTGCCTAGGAAATTGTTCAGTGTTTAATTGAATTGTTCATGCAAAATGAGACTATTAATATAAGGATTTGAACAGATTTTTCTTAGGTTTCTTTTCATGGAATATTTCCAAGAGAGGAAAAAATTATCCCAAATATATTTTCAGTTTTCAACTTTTGATTTTATTGATTTAGATAATGGTGATTTTGATTGCAATGAGTTTGTAAGTATTGTTTTTAATATCTTCAATTTTTTGAGATAAGAAAAAGGAAAATGTTGGTTGTCAGGTGCGTTGTTGATTTTATTTAATGATTTTCCTCCATGTTATAGATTGATAAAATTTTTAATAATTGTTTTCTAATGTTTTGCAATCCATAGTCTCTCCATCCCTCCTATTTCTCTCCCATCCCCAAGGGCAGGTAATATGATATAAGTTACACATGTGTTATCATCCAATACATATCTCCATATTCATTACATTGTGAAAGAAGATGCATATCAGTTACACTAGAAAAAATTCACAGAAGAAATAAAGTGAAGAATGATATGCTGGTGCTTTGCTGTTTTTGTTGATACTTTTGCTCTTGTTGGTAGGATAAAATGGGAAGCATGTAAAAAGCATTCCCTTAACAAATTACCATAGCATAGAAAATAGGCTTGCTGCTGGCTCCAGAACAAAACTTCAAAGTCTTCAAATCCATGCCCCTGCAGCTGTCTCATTCTCAAATTGCCCTTAGCATCTAGGGTTAAGTTGGAATATCTAACCATCCTTGGGGTCTTCTCACCCTGGAATAACTGTCTCTAATGCTCTTCTCTTGGTGAGACTCCTGAGGACTGTATTTTGTAGAAGGACTCAATCTAGCCTTCATTGCCTTCTTGGTCCCACTCTTAACTTCTGATTTAAAAACCTGGTACTCTCTAATAGAGTCTTACATCTCAGCTCCTCACACTCTCACTCCCAACACACACACACTCCACCCCCCTACAAGCTCACCTTTATGCTTCATTGTCCTTCATTTAAATGTAAGTTTTTGAAGACCTAATACTGTCTTTTTGAAGTACAAGTTTCCTTTTGATATTGTGGACTTTCTCATCAAGTTCTGATTTATCATGGGCCAATAGGGATATATGATATTGAAGTTTTTGAGAGATTTGCTGAAGTCACAGAGGACAAGAGAATGCTAACAAATGACACAGAAAAGGTTTAGAAATTTATAAATGCATAAAATATGTGTAAAGTATAGCATAATATCAACATATTTCATCTTTTAATACTATAAATATATCTATCTTTTTTTTAAGAGTTAAAACAAATAAAATGTTAAAGTTTCAAAGAGAACCCAAAAGCCAACAGAGGACACACTAAAGGGAGAAATATTAACGTTGACCTACACATAGCTTATGACCAGATATTTAATCCAAATTTTGCAGTAAGGTACTTCAAACATCCCATTAAAAAAAAAGGAAAAAAAAAACTCACACATCTTTTCTGGTATGAAGGGACAGCCAAAAAGTTTTACTCAAATTGTTCCAGGTGAAGGGGTACTGAGCACCTAACACTTCCATTTTGGAAGGGATGAATTGTTTTTGTATCCCAAGTATTTTGATGAGTATCTAACACCTATTTAAGCTCCTTCTTCCTTTCATTCCTTCCTCTCTTTCTCCTTTCCTTCCTTTTTTGTTGTATTTGACAATTCAAACGTAAGGTCAGTTATTGGTTGACTTGTGGAAAGGCCATCAGGTCAATATTCCTAATTTACATTTTAGGCACTTAACCTAGAACTGTTTAATTCACTGAAAAAGTAAGCTTTATTGTTTGCAAACAGGTCAGAGAACATTTCAAAAGCTGTGTAGATTATTTACAAAAATGTTCTGTAGTCTAGAAATAGCTTTAAGAAAAAAGCTCAAACTCTCTTTTCCTAGAATAGCATCAGATATCTAACTGGACTCATATTTCAGAAGCTCATTTTGATCATCTTTCCAATGGACATTCTGAAAAGTATGAAAAAATGCAAATATCAACAAGGCATTCATTATTTCCTATCAGTTGTTAGGTTACTGTGCCAGGAATTGGCATTAAAAAATTGGGTAAATATGACCTCACCCTCAAGAAGCTTAAAATCTTGTGAAAGTTGAGATCAGTACAAGCAAATATAATGCAAAAACAATTACTTACTTTATTAAAATGTTTTAATATCACAGTCACTTGTGAATATATCTCCATACACTAACTTTCATAAAAAGAACAAAAAAAGTTGAAAATCTATTACATAAAATAGCATGCTCAGTATTCTGCACTCAAGTCCTTTACCTCTACAAGGACAGGAAGGAAATATAATTAAAAATACATAGGTGCTTTAGAGAGCTATGTGAGAACTATAAATAAACATTGTTATTAAAAGGGGTGGAATTCCATGGAATGGTGTTGATTTGGACTTGAATAATTTTAGTGGTGAAGACATTCTCAGTAATATTCTAAGCTTTAATTTAGACTATATCTATCTACATAGAAAACAGGATGAAATTCGATGATTATATGATAGAACTTAACTTGAGCCAGTCACTACTACCATTGCTACTACCACTGCAACTCTTACTGGCACTAATAATAATCTACTTTTACACAAAAATTTTATTTTGATTTTATCTTTAATCTCATTCATTCTTGGAATCTTTGCTATTAATAACATTCATACTTCAATCCATTTCTCTCTCCTCACTATTATGTGTCTGTTATTTTTTCCCTACTATCTTATTTTCCATCTAAACATTGGCTATAATGATTATAATTCTGTGCTCTGCTTCCTGATCGAGATGGTATTTAGTTTCCTTCCTCTTTTTAAGGGTACAGAGAGTGATATTTCCTTGTCTTCTTTATCTTCTACTCCTAAATTCTTAATCATGCAGTTATAAAATTATGTTTGCCTTTGTTTTCTACCATAGGGTTAGGTATGTATTTAATATGCTAGCGACTCATTCTCACTGTTTCCTGGCATCAGATTTCCTGACAAGAGTTGACAGGTATCCCTTCTTAGTCTTCTACATCTTGAAGTTAACCAGATAAAATTGCCATCTAGGGAATGGCTTCTACTTCTTAGACTATCATTTCTATTGCTATCTTAAAATTTGATATTAAATCATTTGTATTATGGACAATGTTCTTTACCAAACATATCCACTGGGAGAAGTAGTTCAGAAAGCATATTGTAGAGTATGGATTCTATGGGAAATTTTAGGATCCAAGCACAAATACCAATCAAATTTGAAAAAAAAAGCCATAGAATACTTCAATGCATAATTATGGATTTAAATCATGTGAATATCTTTTTTAAAAGGATTCTGGTGTGTTACTAGTATATATATATATATATATATTTTTCCTTTAACTTCTCAAGGTCTGCATCATCACTCCACATTCTTGTCTTCTTCAGTTTTGCTACCCCTATAGAATTATCATATAGAATCCTGTAAAAGTGAAAATTGGGAAAAGCCATCTAGAAGTGTATATATTTCTATGGACATGGGAAATGTATCAAAACTACATTTCCCGTGATCCAACTGGTTTCCGTTTCCGGGTCTTTGGGCCGATGTCTTGATGCAGGGAAGAGCTTAAATCTCCTGGGTTAGGAGGGAGTGGTCCCTTTTTTGCGAGTAGGCGCTTCCAGGAAACAGGAGACAGTAATGGAGGCGGCAGTTTTGAATGCTTACAAGCGCATGGTCTAATGATTTTATCTATCAGCAAGGCTTTAATTAAAATACTAATTTATATATTTATACCAGCCTTTATCATTTTTCATATTTATCATTCCTCACCATCAACCTTGACTCTGCTCCCAGGTCTTTCAGTTCTGATGGATCAGCTTTTGCATTATATTTTCAGAACCTAGATCCCATGCTACTGTTAAGAATGTTCCATACATGGCATGCTACCTGCTTCCTCTTTTAAATTCCCTTTTTGTCTCGACCTACCCTATTTGAATGTAAGCCCACTCACGATAGGAACTGTTGCTAATTCCTAGTCCTTAGTAAAGTAGTAAAAAATGAGTTAACTATCCAGACTCTCTCTCTCTGTCTCTCTGTCCCTTTGTCTTTCTGTCTCTCTCTTTTTCTCTGTCTCTCTGTCTCTATCTCTGTCTCTCTGTCTCTATCTCTGTCTCTTTCTTCCTTTCTCTGTCTCTCTCTCCCTTTCTCTTTCTCTCCCTCTCTCTCTCTCTCTCTCTCTGAGATATAAAGAAAGACAGAGATACTGGATTTCTCATAGTAGCATAACATACTCAGGCCTCCACTATTGTCACTTTAAGGTCTTCATAGAAGGTATAGAAAATGGATTGGGAAAGATTTACCTCCATTTTCCATATGGACTACATTCCTTTGATCTCCATTGTTCCCAAAGGGACCTCAGCACTATGAAATTCATAACTTGACTATATTATATCAGACACTTGCACTTCATAAGTACATCCAATAACACTCTGATTGGAGGTAACAAAGACCTTGCAAAGCTTCCATTTAAGAGAAGGCTTACAGATCAGCCATGTCTTCATTTTCCACCCGAACACATTTTTTGGACAGGACTCCATCATGACCCTAAGCTTGCAGTGTCTTCCTTTCCTCCTTCTCCTCTTTTTGAATTAAATAATTAGGGACCCCCAATCCCAGGGACAGTCACCACATTGGGTAGGATGCTACAGTCATATGTTGTAATTTGCCAGCCTGGCAGGGGAGATTCTCAACCAGTGAAATTCAAAAGATGTACAAGTAAGGAATGGAGTGAAATCCCAGTCAATTAGAAAATCTTTGGGGAAGAGTTGAGACTAAGCTTAAAAAGCTAGCATGTGAAGCAGAGGGGTCTATTTCTGCCACTTTTTACTTGCATAAAAAATAGAGTTTCCAAGATTAATTTTTATTTCTTACAACATTTTAAACTTCCTATTGTGTATTGTATTCAACATTTTGTATGCTTCTTGAGGGCAAGGACTTCCTTTACTTTCATATTTGTAACACCAGTATTCAGTACAGTGCCTGTTATATAACAGATATTTAATAAATATTTATTACCTGAGTAGGTATTCTGATAGTTTTAATCTAATTGCCCATTCTCCCCTTTTCTGGGCAATTCAAAGAGAGTTTGTAATAATAATAACTTACAGTAAATAAAGCAACATGTTCTAGTGAAAAGAATATTGCACTTAGAGTCAGAAACCTAGAATATGAATCCTGCTTCTGACCCTCACTACTTAATTGACCTTGGGAAAACCACTTCTCACATTCCCCTGTCATCTTTAATGTCAGTATCATTACTCTCAGATAAACCTGAATTTGTCCTTTAGATAATTATATCTATTTTTGTATACTTTCTGCATCATTATAATGTGAGCTCTTAATGGCAGTGACTATGTCCTTATCTTCTTTTAATCCCTATGATTTAGAGCACAGCAATGGATATATAAATGCTTAACAAATGTTTGTTGAATGAATGAATCTTCCCAAGACAGCATCGATTTCCCTGCATCTATGAAATGATAATACTGAACTATTTGGCTCCTGAGCTCTCCTTCATCTCTTCATTTATGATCTTATATCTAATTACAAAATGATTTCCTACGCCCATGTCAAAGAATTTGGATTTAAATCCAGAGTCCTAGCAAACTGAATTTTAACTTCTAGTCTTAGATGTTGCCCTAACTTTGGAAAGCTTAAGTAATTTTTTTTTCTATAATGACACAGCTTGTTAGTTAATTTTAGTCATTGTTATTCTTGATCTTGCTACTACTACTACTACTACTACTACTACTACTACTACTACTACTACATGGGATTTGAGTGGATTTCTTTCTAACTGAAATTCCAGTGTACTATCCACTAAGCACTAAGTCATAAATAGCACCTTTCTAGGTACTGATATTGTAATTTTAAATATTAAATAGGAGCAAATGAGGTAGAATGACTTGAATAGATTCAGATGACCTCAAAGAAGTAGGACAGGAATTTATTTTCAAATCTCTTGCACTCTGGTCTAGTTCTATTTCTAATATACCAGGATGCATTACATAGTCTTCTTGGACTTCTTTACTCTTTCTTCTATTCCTCTCTTTTTTCCTCTTTTTTTTTTCTTTCAATGCTTTTGCTTGCAGTTGCCAAAGCTAGTGTTGTGTTTGTGTGTAAGAAATTAAGCATTTAACTAGTCATTTTCTTTTCTTTCCCCTCTACCTTGACCTTTTGTCCAAATATGTCACCATGATAAGACGGGGACACAATCATAACATTTAAAATTAAATTATGAACCTGCACATAGTTTTAGTAGCTTTATTACATCAAAGTAGTGATAGTAAAGAGAGGGAGATGTAGGAAAGAGGTAGAGAGTTGATTAGCTGATTATGCTATTTGCCATTTGATAGATTGAAACTCACAACTGATGGGTTCCTTCAGGTTCCAAGCTTTAACCAGGAGAGAGAGAGAGAGAGAGAGAGAGAGAGAGAGAGAGAGAGAGAGAGAGGGGTTTCTGTTGTTGCTGGTATTGAATCATATCACCAGCTTTTTTCTGCTCTTTGGGAAAGAATTCCATGCTGACATGCCTTTAAAAAAACTCACTGTACCTATTAAGAAAATTTTACTTTTTAGAAATATTGTAATTTTGATTATTTTTCTTTGCTTCATTATATGTAAACAGAATTTGGAGGCAATGAGATCTAATAGAAAATGAGCTGAACCTGGGCTCAGGAGATTACTGGTTTTATTATAGCCCAAGAATGTTACTATCTGTGTGGATTCTTGGAGGCTTGATCAGTCACCAACAAGTATTTGTGCCTAGATGGTATAACAGATTTTGTGTGGATTCACAAATCCTGCCATTTTCATTTCAAGAAGAAAGGTGACAAGTTGCATAATGTATTAAGAAGGACTGACATCCATTGGTCTTTCATTTTCCTCACTTTACCTAAGAAATCTTTCTAAGAAAGAGCAAACCATGTGACCTGAGAGTTAGCCTCGAATTCAAGAAGACAACTGGGTTCAATTACTGCCTCAGATATGTACTTGTGATTTGACCCTGGCCAAGTCAATTCTCTTAGTAACTCCCTAAGTTTATAAATTGCAGAAGAGTTGCTCTTATGCTTTGGTACAAGGAGTCTCACAATTTAAAATTACATGTGTAAATGAAATCATAGTTTAGTTTAAAAACAAAGAAACAAACATGCAAACAATCACAAATTCTTATTACCAAGGTACTAAATTGAGTTGTTTCTATGCCTCTAAAGAAGTGCAAATGCTATCAGTGTTATTCTGACCTGAAATATGCCTATTAAACTAGGCAAGTCACAGTCTCTCTGAGCATCAGTCTCATCTTTATTTTTGATCCTGATCTTTAAAATAGCAATCATGATTCCTGCAGCTTCTTTGTGCTTGATGTTCAATACCATGGATTACATGAGATAATACATGGAAAACCCTTTATCTACCTTAAATTACTATAGGCATATTCACTCTTATGATCAATGTTCCCTTAAACTTCTCAAGAAGAACCTTAGGTAAAACACATGATAAACTAGGAGTGGCATAAACAGGACTTTTTATTTAGGGGTTATTGCTCAAACGTTTCACTCATGTCCATCTCTTCATAAGCCTATTTTGGAGTTTTCTTTGCACAAATACTAGAGGGTTACTATTTCATTCTTCAGATCATTTTACAAATGAAGGAACTAAGGAAAACAGGGTTCTTTATATAGAGTTAATGCCTCTCTGATCATAGGCAAACTTCCCAGGGAGATCCCATTCTTCATTTTGTTTTTGTTTTGATAATGCATGTTTTATTTTTTTAATATTTTTAAAGATTACAAAGAATCTAATTCTTCTTTCTTAAAACCATTCAAAATTACATTAAGTGACTAGATGAATCTGTCATTAAACTACTGCAGAAGGTGGGGGGGAGGGTAAAAGTGTGTATTTTCTTTTTCACAGTCAACAGGAAGCTCTGCAGTGATCAAAATAGAAGAGAACAAATTAAGAGACAACTCAGGAGGTGCCGGGAGGCCTTGGTACCATAAAGTCTGGGGCCATGTCCCTAGCTTGTCAGCATCTATAAAAGCAGATACAGTTCATTTTATACTGGAAACAAACCTCAAAACAGAAAAAAGCCCTAAAATTGTTTGCAACTGTGCTGACTATCCAAACTCTATGCCAAATCTTCTGAAATAATTCTTAATTTAATTGCTGATACTTTGTCCTGGTGCTGTGAATAAAAATGCAATCAGAACAAAATTTCTACTTTCTTTTTATATGAGTAATATTATCTGAATTATTCTACATCAGGATGGCTAAATAATATAATCACAAAATTCCAGAGATGGAGAAAACATTAGAAATTGATTAGTTCATGCCTTTATTTTATAGGGGAGAACACTAAGCCATTAGATGACTGACAGTAATAAATTTTGAAGAATAGAAATAGTAATTTATACTAAGTTGATTTAAAGATAAGAGTTGTTAGAATATACACAATAAGAACAGATCTCTCAACCATGCAAATAGGATGCAAGGTGTATAGACTTTCTCATGCTGACATTGTGCAGTTATTTGGAGAAGTAAAGTCACATAACTGTGGACCCTACTTTGGACTAGTAAGGCTACATATATCTACAATTAATTTCCAAATAATCAACTTTATTCACATAATGATAAATTCTGGTTTCCCTATAGATGTTAGGGGAATGAAGATGGGAGTAGGTGCTTTATGTCAAGATAGTATAAAGGAGCTAGAGGGTTTGTTCTAGAATAAAGAAATCCAATCCACCTCTGAAGAATCTTGTTATAATTAAGTAACATAATACTCAAGAAGGAAATTGATAATTATTTTGAGGTCAAAGCCTGTACTCATGGATTGTTATGTAACTTTAGCATTTTCTATTTACATGTGTCTCTTTCTTCTCTGTGAAAAGGGATTGATCTATGTAAAGCTCATCACCAAAAGAGAAGTAAATTACCTAAGCTTCCATAGCTCATTATTTTGTTATTGTTCAGTTGTTTCAGTCCTTATGATGCCATTTGAGATTTTCTTGGTAAGCATACTTGAAAATTTTTGCATTTAATTCTTCAATTCATTTAAAAGATGAGGAAACTGAGGCAAAAGGTGTTCACTAATTTCCCCAGGTCCACACAGTTATTTGAGTGTCTGAGACAAATGTGAAACTCAAGAAGAAAAAACTTTGTTAACTTATAAAAAAGAACGACATGGAAATATGTTTTGTGTGACAATAAATGTACAACCCAGATTGAATTTCTTGCCAGCTCTGGGAACGGGTAGGAAAGAAGGGAGGGAGACAATTTGGACCACATAACTTCAGAAAACTTTTGTAGAAATTTCTTATTACATTTAATTAGAAAAAAATAAAAAAATAAGTAATATGAATTTTTCAAAAAGAGGAATTTTCCTGACTAAAGTCCTAACATTCCTTCCACCATGGCACCTAGCTAATGCTATAGCTTAGTTATTAGAGGAGGTAAAACTCACAAGGGGGCAGCTGGATAGCTCAGTGGATTGAGAGTCAGACCTAGAGATAGGATGTCCTAGTTTCAAATCCAGGCTCAGACACTCCCCATCTGTGTTACCCTGGGCAAGTCACTTAACCCCCATTGCCCACCCTTACCACTCTTCCACCTAGGAGCCAATACACAGAAGTTAAAAGTTTAATTAAAAAAAAAAAAAACCTCACAAGCTATTCCTTTGGGTTTTCCATTCCTTGGGGTTCTTAACTCTGAGTCTAGTCAGTAGACAAACAGCCAAGAAGCATTTACTAAATCCATACTGTCTTCCAGGCATAAAGCTGAATATGTAGGCCACAAAGAAAGATAAAAACAATCCTTGATCATACTATGTAACTACAGTCTCTATATCAAAGTATTCCCATCCATGAATCAGTTTCTCCAGACTAACTAATGATTACCCCTTCTAAACTACATATTGTTAATCTGAATGAAAGATAATGTAGAAAGAAAGAAAGAAAGAAAGAAAGAAAGAAAGAAAGAAAGAAAGANGGAAGGAAGGAAGGAAGGAAGGAAGGAAGGAAGGAAGGAAGGAAGGAAGGAAGGAAGAAAGAAACAAAGAAAGATGGACAGAAAGATGGACAGACAGATGAGAGATAGATGAGTATAGACAGACAGACAGGTAGATAGATACAGAGATACAGAGATACATAGATACAGAGATTAACAGATGAATGGATAGATAGACAGACAGATAGGTGGATAGAGAGATAGACATATGAATGGATAGACAGACAGACAGGTAGTTAGGTGGATAGTACTATGTCTCCAGTTCAACATACTACAATTAAAGGCCTCAGGATAAGTTTAAAATAGAATGGAATACTGAAATCAGTGTTGGTTCTTGTATGAGGAAAAATTTGTATTTAAAATTCTTTTCTAATATTCAGTGTCTTTTAACCTTGAATTTTTAATAAATAGAATTAAATGATCAATATATCATCTCACTTTTTCTGAAAAGGAGTGATCCATAATTTCAACAGCAGTTTTTTGTATTCTGCTTTAAATTTTCTGTGTAATGCATATGTAAATGTTGAAATTTACATATATATCTAAATATATATTCATATACATATGTAAATATATGTACCCATATGCAGATACACATATATTATATATAGATGTATACATAATATATGTTTGTGTATCTTCCCTTTGAAACTATGTGAAGGAGATTAAAATATTATCCTTATTCTGCAAGTAAAAAAAAATTAAGGCTTCCAAAATTTAAATGACTTGCTCATGGTAATACAAATCGTATTATCATAGATTAAGAGTTAGAAGTGATGTTAGGGACAATCGAGTATGATCTTCTCCTTTTACAGGTAAAAAAATTAAGTAACAGATATGTCATGATATGCTTAGAGTCACCTACCTAGTAAGTATAAACCTCTGAGGCAAGATTCTAAGTCAAGTCTTCCAGATTCCATGTACGGCACTCTATCTACTTGAGTCATGAAATAAATAAGATAGAAGTAGAAGGAAACAATCAACTATAATTTACAAATGAAACTATAAGACTATCCTGGCTCCTCTGTAAAAAGAAATGGACACCAGTCTATCAGCTCTCCGCTATCTGCATCCAACTGGAAACATTGGCTTTCTTCCTTCAGTGCTATATCAAGGTAGTCTTCAACCTCCTAACTCTAATTTGGCTGGAGGAACACATCCAACCCATGGGGATTCAGAGATAGCTTAAGCAAGCTAATCTTGTGTTGTGCTATTATCTGCATTTTAAAATGTGCTCATTATTTAGCCTCTGGGCTGATATGTGAAGCCAATTACAACACCAAAAAAGAGTCTATAGCAGAGCTTTCATTTGCCAATCCTCCCACACCATCAGGCCAAAGCCTGATTAAACAGATGGGCTTCACACCATGCCCTGAAAGCCAGCATTCAGGTTTTGCAAAACCAGAAGAAGAAAATGCCATGAGAAACAGCCCACATGGCATATGCCCTTAAAGGTCATCACACCTGCCAATGGGTGCTGAATCGGCATTTTATTTTCAAATTGGTTAAAGTAGACTCTTTCCCCCACTGCTGAACTTTTTATAGAGTCAGTACATGATTCTAGGTCTTAAAATATTTTGATGAAATCATTTAATTGTGCAGAATAGAGTGTTTTTATTCCTCCAGATAACCATTGAATACAATAGGAATATTTCTTCTGGTTTCTAGAGTCTAGTAGGAAAGGGAACACGTCTCAGGTAATTTCAAGAAACTAATGAATCCGAAAAGGGTAAAATATTTGGAATTTCTCTTGGAGGGGGTCAATCACTAGAAAGATTTCCTACTTGTAGATAGAATTTTCATGCAAAAAAATAGATACCAAATGATGCCTTGGGTATCTAATGAATTGAAAATTAATTTCTGAAATTATGAAATGGGATCAGGTACACCTGGTTTTGGTGGGGCATATGCTGTGATAGGCCATGATGGCAGCAACCACACTTTAATAACCATAGAGAGTACAGAGACAAATGGAAAAGGCTCAGATATGGTGAGGGGATAAGAAAATAGGATGAGGAAAGAAAACAGGTAGCATGAGGAAAATGATGGGACCAGTGAGAGGTAACCATGGATTAGAGCAGAGAGCACTGACAGAAGTTAAGAATCCTAAAGGAGGAGAGGAATTTGAGGCATCATTTTCTGCTGATTTGGAACTATGGAATATGAAAATTCATCTGAGATTTATATATTATAGGATGAGATTCCTGACAGAATCCCCTAGATACCTTCTCCTAGACTACCACATATTTGCCATTTTTCAATCATTGTTCAATCATGTTCAGCTTTTCATGATCCCGTTTGGGATTTTCCTGGTAAAGATACTGGAGTAGTTTGTAATTTTCTTTCCCAGTTCATTTCACAGATGAAAAACCAAGGCAAATAGAGTTAAGTGACTTGTCTAACTTGTTAGTATCTGACTTCACATTTGAACTCAGAAAAATTAATTTTCCTGACTTCTGGACCAGTAATCTAGCTGTCGTTCATCACAAATTACCAGGATATGAATTTGGTTTAATAAATAGAATTTCTTAATTATTTTCCATTGATCTTTGGAATGGATTATACATGACTTCCTGATTTTCCTTTTTAAACTTCCTGCTATTGCTACATCATACTGCTTACTTCTAAGCTTACTTATCATACTGATTAGAAGAAGCAGGGTGATGACCAGGGAAAACAGAAGATATGAGTTGAGTGAACTTACTATGTGGACTTTTGTAATTATTGGAAAGGAGAAAGAAATATGAGTGGGAATAGCTACAAAGTCACCTCTATGGATAATTCTGAGGTCTTTTGTTTCATTTGGGAGGCAATCATTTATTGAACACCCTCTATTTGCCAGATTCTCTAATGACAAATGGGAATGTATATTGTCTTTCTATAGAGAAACGTCAAAGTCCAAGATCTCAGTGCAACTTCCAATGAAATTTCTAAATTAGAAGACCTCTAATTTTTCAGGACACATGTATAGTTGGAAGTGTCACGTTCTACTGGATCAACATTGTCTACTACATGTAGCATGAAAGTTTTAGGGATTAGGTTATACTAATATTGTCGATTTCAAGTTGATGTGTCATTTCTGTTCTTTAAACATGTTCTGGAGAAATAACTGAATTTATTTGGGAGATAGGATTATAATGAAATCTACTGGTACATATTGTCAAGTAGGATAATTTTTTCCCTGTGCTTTGAGGAGCCCCATCTTATGGGGAATTCCCTTATTTTGCATCCCTACATCACATAGAACTGTTAGTATTAACTCCCAAGTATACCTGAATCTGATCTCCCCAACTAAGGTGAATCATCTTTAAAGAAAGGGATTATTAAATCTATTTCTTTTTTTAGCCATAGCTCATACCATGTACACTTCCGACAGACCATAGAATCTGCACTGGTTAATATATTCAGATTTTTATGGAGGAAAGCACTCTACATGAAGTTAGAAGACCTCAGTTAGTGCCATATAATATCTACTTGATAATTATGGAATATTACAAAAGTCACTTGACTAAATGACTCAGTGCCTCAGTTTTGTCATCTATAAAATATGAGTAACATACTTATTTCTCTTATAGCATTGTGGTAATAATCAAATGGGGATCATGTATGTGAAGTGTTTGTAAATCATAATGAGCTAGGACTTTATTAGCTACCTTTGGATATCAGTTAATGGTAGAAATTACAATGGTTAGAGAAATCAATTAAATTGTTGGTAACCATGAGTTCCCCCCCAAAAAAAATATGCGTTCCTTATTGGTAAAGAATTCCATTTGAAAAGAAGTAATGTATAATTTTAATAATAAAGGATCTGAAGTTAAGAAAAAACATTTGTCAAATTATAAGTTAGACATATTAGCATCATGACAATATTTTAGCTTCATTCTCATCTGTAAAATATTATATGTACATATATACACTTATATACATATACCTCACAAAATTATTGTAAGGCTCAAATAAGACGATATACATTAAGTTATGTGTAAACACTGAAGTTATCTATTTTCAAAATCTAGTCTCAGATACTTCCTAGCTGTATGACTCTGCACAAATCACTTATCCCCATTTGCCTAGTCTTTACTATTCTTTTGCCTTGGAACAAATGCTTAGTATTGATTCTAAGACAGAAGATGTCTTAAAATATAAAGCTATAGATATAGATATAAATATAGATATAGGTATAGATATAGATACAGATATAGATGTAGATGTAGATGTAGATGTAGATATAGATATATCAAACTTTCAGTTATATGATAGAGCCTGGAATAGAGAACTATTCTCAAAGTCTAGCGGATTGGGCATGAAATGCTCTCTATGATACATCCTAGTCATGTGATTTGGGGTAAATAAATTAATCTATCAATGGTTTCAACAAATTTCTAAGACTATCAGTTGCATGTACTATCCTGATGGGTGTTATAGAGTCTCTTCATCAAGGACTTCCCTATGCTATAGGTTTGCTTTTTATCATTTTTATTCCTTATCCTTATTAGCATCATGTTTGAAGATTATTTAGAAATTATTATTATTTATTTTTAGATCTGTATTCCAAGTTTCTACCATGTTGCTTTCCTAAAACTCTGATAGGTGCATAATAGGCCAACTAGGTGGCAGGGGTCACAAAGAGTGGAACATGACTAAAATGACTGAATGACAAAAGGTACTTAATAAATGTGTCTTGGCTCAAATATAAAAGTTAACTTGGATTGAATGATATTGATGACACTGAATTAATTAGTGTTTACTTATACAACATAAAAAGTATCAGAAGTTCTTCAAATTATCCATAGATCTGAGGATTTATTCACCAGCTGAAAAATGATATTTCATAGAAAACTTAAAAAGTCGTGGTGCTTATCACTAGTCCTGATCATTTAACAATAACCAATGTATAATAGCATATTTACAATAAGAAAAAGTAAAATTAAATTAATAAAATTATTTTACCTAATTGCTTGATTCCTTATTTGATCATATTGACTCTTCTGAATGACTCATTCTGCAGTTGTTAGCTTTCATGATCAGAAATGAGAATGAAACATTTGCCAACCTGAGAGTCTATAAAACATATCTATTTACTGTTTTTTAATATAATAGAGTCAATTCTATTCAAAACACGACAGGCAGATGGAAATTCTGTAAAAGGCTAAAATCAGGGCATCACTTGTTCAATCTAAATCCATTCAATATCTACTATTAACAAGAAAATGTGTTAGGCTCTCAAGATACAGAGAAACAGTATTCATAGTCAGATAAGTTTCATTCTACAGTGTAGTTCCCATCAACAAGATGATGCTTGATCAGATCCTTGAAGTCAAAGTAAAATTTCAGCAGGGACACAGTTAGAGGCAGACTTTCAAATTTATGGAAGTCAGTATAAAAATTACATAGAGGAAATGAGTCACTTCAAAGTCTAATTCTTTTGTGATTGAGTTGGTATTGTGTATGATTTGTAGCCTGATGTGATCTCTAAGAAAATAGCATCAAGCCGCTTCTTTGGTAGGAATTACCTTGAACCTTTAATATATTCTTGTTTAATGAACAATGGATCATTACAAAAAAATCAGGAACGAAATGAGTAATTTAAAGTTTAGTATGATAAACAGTCATTTTAAAGAAACCTTTCCACTAATATTCATGGATTCAAATACTATCATTTTATGTTTTTGAATAATAAGATGAAAATTAATTCACTGCAAAAAATCCTCTTTTTTCTCTTTTCTAGACATTAAATGTCAGGTATCAGCATGATAGCATAAATGTAAAAAAACCCCATTAATTTGCTTATCAAAATAATATCTTATGCTGAATATGCTAAAGCCTTTAAAGTGTAATTTCTTGTACTATGGTTTACACCTAGAGAATCATTTGTCTTTCCCAGTGTGAGGACACACCAAAAAAAGGAAAACAGCATCCCTGCCATCAATGAACAACACATTTCCTCCAGTTTATTTCATTGTATAGAAAAGATAGGCCAGAGGCCAAGCAGGTTGGCCCTGGGTTTTCTACTAGCTGCCAATTCACTACAGAGTCTTACTCAAGGTTCTGACCCTCAGATATCAGCTCTTCAAATGCCATGAGGCTGAGATATGCGAAGGACTGATTTGTGACTTTCTTTCCTCACATAATCTCTACTGAGCTGGCATATACCATCAATCTGTTTCTAGAGAGCTTGGCAAAGGCTCAGGGAAAGACTTTCTCCTTCAAAAGTAAAATTCCCATTTGAATTCTATTTTTCCAGCATTGAGACATACAGGAGGAGAAACTAGCACATGTCTTGATTAAGGCTGTCAACGTATCCTCTGCTGCACTTCCCACAATAGACCTGGGAATAAGTTGGGGAAGTGGAATCTCTTATATGGGCATTTTCAGCTTCTTTATTCATGAAGATGCCTTAACATTTAAAAGGCATCAGAGTAAATATAAGTAGAAATTTCTGAAAGCTAATGTTCAAATGAGTTAAACAAATCCTTGATTATTTAAGAACTCATTAATCCACTTGCAGTTGATCTTTTTTGGTGATTAACCCCACTCAAGTCTCCTTAGTTCTTTATATTTGCTTAGAGCAAATGACAATATTAAACAATTTATGAATGGATTTTGAAGGATCTTTGACTGTCCCCTGTTAGGGTGTACATTCTCTCTTCCCAGCTAAATTTTAAGCTCATGGAAGACCAGGGCAATGTCTTCATTTGTTACATTTGTTCACATACAATTTGCAGAATATTGAACTGTAATATTGTGACTATGTTTTGTGCACTTTATAAAGTTCCAGAGATACAAAGGAAGATGAGAGAGAGAGAGAGGGAGAGAGAGAGAGAGAGAGAGAGAGAGAGAGAGAGAGAGAGAGACTCCCTACTCTAAAGGATCATTCATTGTAACACAGGAGACAAGAGGTAAATAATTATGTTTTCTTCCTCGGTTTAAATAACTACATGCTATCCACCTGCTATATTAGCAGGACGTTACTTGGGTGTAATGAACAAAGGTAATAACCATCTGGCTTTGGGATAGTTAATGGATTTGAGTCCTGACTCTGTTACTTATTAATTCAATAAACTTCAGAAAGTCAGTTTCCTAACCAATCTCTTACATGAATGCTTGGAAAATTAGATGAATTAAAGTATGCCATATTACTTGTAGATGTCAGTTCATCCAGTCCATGTCCTTTTGACAGATGAGAATATTGAAGTCTAGATTAATAAAGTAATGTCATTTAGTATGGTAATTGGTGACAAATTGTCCTGAATCAAAGTATCCTTTTGTTAACTAACAGTGGCTATACACACATATATTTTTGTATCTCTATCTAGCAATATAGTGTGTGTATATTTGTGCATATATAAACAGATATGTTTACTTATGAAAACATCGTGATTTATTTTATTAATAATGATCATAACCTTTCTATGGCTTTTTTCCTTAATAGTCAATCTTTGTGAATGAGATTACCATCTATCTCCTCAATAACATGTAATATAAATTCCTGCTTAAAGAGCGGAGACATAGAAGGATTGTAATTTGGGTCATTTTTTTTACACAGCGACTGATACACTGTGGTAAAGTTGAATGTAATGGACTCCTGTACTAGTAGCAATGCAATGATCCAGGACAATTCTGAGGGACTTATGAAAAAGAAGGTTATCCACATTCAGAGGAAGAACTGTGGGAGTAGAAACATACAAAAAAACTGCTAGAACACATGAGTTGATATGGATATAATTTTGGATGTAGATTCTAAATGACCACCCTAGTGCAATTATCAATAATATGGAAATGGGTCTTGATCTATGACACATGTAAAACTCAGTGGAAATGCATGTCAGCTATGGGGGTTGGGGTGGTGGAAGGGACAGTAAGAACACAAATCATGTAACTATGGAAAAAATTTCTAAAACTAAAAATCAAATAAATAAATAAATAAAGCAGAATAGAACTTCCAATTTTTTTTTCTCTATCACTTAAATTTATATTGCAATTATATATGTGAATGGATGCAACACCATTTTGACAACTGTAAATCTAATAGTAATTCAATTTTCTCCAAGTTCTAGAGTTTAGATATTTTCCATGGGGGAGGAAATATGTTTTTTTTTATTGATTTGCCTTTGGGATTCCCAATATTGTCTATTAAAAGCCTAAGGCACTGTGGAACTGCTTTCATTTTGAAACATGAAAATTCCTCCTAGAATAGTAAAGCAATTAAATTAATAATTATATTCTAGCACTAGAATTTTAAAATGTGAAGAAAGAATACTCTTAAATTTAGTATGTGCCATATAAGATAAAAATGGTAACAATCATAATTTTTTTCATTTAAAATGTCTCCATAGAACATTTTACTATTTCTTTATCATTTTTGACTTTTAAATGTGACATTTCTTTGCCTACTAATGTGCTTTAACCAAAGCTTGCAAAATTCCTTTTTTCTTTAATATTATGTGAAGAAGTTAATAGTCTAGTATTAGTTGAAGTCATTACCTGAAACACAATGATGTTTTCATTAAGGCTATTTATTCTTTAGGATTTAGAAATTTTGATTATCTTAAAGCATTGTTCAATATTTCATAAGGTTGAATATTAAGCATGCTATAGTTAATACTCATTCTTGCAGAAAAGTATTACTTATTTTATGTGCTTATTTTAAGTTGGTTATTGTCAGATAGTTTTACTAGTTTCAGCATCCTGAGGATTTCAAAAGATATTATTGGATTTTTTTCTTTTTTTGTACTAAGATCTTACCATTCATGAAAACATCTTATAACTTCATTTACTAGTACATATGGAATTTAATATTGTAAATTATTTGATTTTAACTATTTCTTTGAAATTTCCCTACATTAATGAAGAAGTGGGCACAAGTTCTCAGAAAGAAAAAAAAAACATAACATTGGAATTTTAACCTGATTTTTGAAGGGTCAATAGAAATGCAGTGTCACTCTTATCCTTAGACTGTAAAGATAATTTTGTCTTTCTTTGGAGAAGGTCCCTATTGATACTTAAGATCCAAAATACATATTAAAATGAAGAAGAGGAATACAGAGAAGAATGAAAAGACTCCTGTGAACTGATGCCTATGGGAATAAATAGAAAAGAGGAAAACAATGTCTATGACAATGGAATGGAAAATCAGAAGAGATCAAAACAATTGAAATGGAAAAATTGAAGTATAATAATGAAGCTTCTCCTCAAATAATAGATAAGATGGTACCTACCTTTGCTTCTTTGAAAAAGTGTAAGACTATAGATGCAGAACACTTCCTATGATGTTAGACAGTTTCCATCTAACCCCTTTTTTATTATTTAATCTATTTCATAAGGTATAGCTATCTGCAAAGAAAGAATAAGATATACATTCCAATGTGTACATGTTGTAAAAATAAGCATATTAAAATATTTTAAAGAAATAAAAATATAAAGCAAGATTACAGAGATTCAAACTGTCTTAATTATTTATCAAGATTGAATTGTACCCATAAAACATCGAAGAAATCATACATTGACTACTAAAATGAAGGTTTCCATATCTGAAGCATCAGTATTATTTTTATTTGCCAAATTGTTTTATAAGTAAGATTATATTTTCAAGAGGATGAATTATAATTTAGAGATTGTCTTTTAATTTGAATTTTGGTTTTCATTCATGTGGACAATAGATAAGAAGTGACAAAAGCCAGAAAATCTTACTGCTTCTCTCAGCTATACAACTACCTATATGAGCTTGTCAAAGTCACTTTAACTCTCTCTTCGGGTTTTCTTAAGCAGGGAAATTAGAATATAACTATATGATATCTAAGTTATTTCCAGTTCATAGAATTTCTGCCTCTGTGAATTCATATCAATAACTATAATAGAAAGAGAAATATACTATTTTAACATCAATTTGATTCATAAAGAATTTATTAAATGGGAGCTACATAATTTAAGTGTTGAGAGGAGATTCAAAAACAAAAATAAAAGTAATTCTTATACCTTCTAGAAGATTAGATTTGATGAAGGAAAGATCCTTGGTAGTCACTTGTCAATAAATATTTATTTTTGTTTAGTTGTTTTTCTGTCTCTTTAGTCAAAATCTTCACAGATATCTTTCAAGATATTTTTTGGCAAAGATAATAGAATGATTTGCCTTTTCCTTCTCCAGAAAAAAATTTTTATTAGACATTTATTAATATTCATTTTTAACCTGTTTACATACTTTATGCCCCTACTTTCCCCTTCACCCCCCCCAGCTCTCCCCCCACCCATGGCCAACGCACATTTCCGGTGGTTGTAACATGTGTCCTTATTCANCCTTCACCCCCCCCCGCTCTCCCCCCCCCCATGGCCAACGCACATTTCCGGTGGTTGTAACATGTGTCCTTATTCAGGGTCTATTTCCCATTCATGTCCGCCTCAGCCCATGCATTCAAGCAATTGTTTATCTTATATGTTTCCTCTCCTACGGTCCTTCCTCTGAATGTGGTTAGCATCTTTACCATAAATCCCTCAGAGCTGTCTTGTGTCATTGCATTGCTGCTGGTACAGGAGCCCATTACATTTGATTTTGCCATAGTATATCAATCTCTCTGTAGAATGTTCTTCTGGCTCTGCTCCTTTCGCTCTACAGAAAATTTTAAAGATGAGGAAACTAAGGCAAAAGGGAGTGAGTGACTTGCCCAGTGTCACATGGCTAGTAAATGTCTAAGACTAGATTTCAACTCCAGAAGAGGAATTTTTAGATTATCCAGAATTCTGCCACTGTACCACCTAGTTGTCCTAACATTTACTAAATACATGCTGTCAGCCAGGGACATATATATCCCACCAACCTCACCCCCCTCCAAAAAAAAAGAATCCTCAAAGGATTTTGCAATCTAATGAAGGAAGACTAAATATAAAAATGAAATGAAGCTGAGAGGAGGAGTTACCTGATGCATGGGAGAGAAATAAAGTTGATGAAATCATACAGGATCTAGAGGTGATCTCAATAATGAGCATCCTGGGACATAGTGAAGAAATCAGTTTGTGAAGTCCCAAAGTAATGCATCAGGACTTATAGAGTGAAATCTAATCTATTAGTAGTTCCGTCTTGGACTCTAGGCAAAAGTGTGATAAGAAAAAGACTATAAGGTTCCTTTTCAGCAGTGGGAATTTTCACTTCTAATATATTGCCTCAGCACAAATCAGAGACACAGTTGCAATGGCCCTTTGAGACTAAGGTAAACAGAATGTAATCTTCCAAAGAGCAGGATCTGTTTCTTCTTTTTTGTTTCTTTTTTTTGTTGTTCAAATCCAACATTTTTCTTTCCTTTTCTTTAATTATTTAATTAAATATTCTTTTTTTTTTAAATGTGATTGTCAAATTCTCTCTCTCCCCTGAACCTCTCCCATGTCAAGTAGAAAAGACAAATTATATGATTTGTTAAATCATGCAAAATATATTTCTGTAATAGTCATATTATTAAAAAGGAAAAAATAAAACAGTGAATAAAGGTTGAAAATATGCTTGTTTGCACAAAGAGTTCATCAGTCTTTTTTTTCTGTGGAGGTGGGTTCTCTTTTTCATAATGAGTCCTTTGCAATTATCCTGGACCATCATACAGACCAGAATCATGAAGGCATTCACATTTGATCATTGTTACAATATTAATGTCAATTTGTACAATGAACTCCCAGTTTGGCTCATTTCATTATGTATCAATTCATATAGGTTTCCAGAGATGTTTTTTTTCCCTGAAACCATGCTTCCTGTTATTTCTTTTACCACAAGAGTATTCTATCTCAATCATATAGCACAACTTGTTTAGTCATTCCTCAAGTGATTGTTTTTCCTTAAATTTCCAATTCTCTCCCAACCAAAAGAAGAGTTGTTTATAAATATTTTTGTACATAGAGGTCCCTTTATTTTTTATTTGATCTCTTCAGAATAAAGCAATAGTGTTTCTGGCTCAAAGGGTATGGACAGTTCCATCGCCCCTTTGACATATATGGTTCAGATTTCTTCTCCAGAATGATTGGACCAGTCCACAACAATGTATTAGTGTTCCTAGTTTTCTTTATCCCTTTGAGCTTATCATTTTCTATGTTAGCTAATCTGATAGGTATGAGGTAGAATCTAGGTGTTGTTTTGATTTGCATTTCTCTGATTAATACTGATTTAGAGCATGCTTATGATTATAGATAGTTTTAATTTCTTTTTCAAAGTCTATTTTAAAATAAATTTGATGAAATTCCCTTTATATTTGAGAAATGGGCCCTGTATCAGCGAAATTTGTTGTAAATTCCCCGTCTCTAATTTCCTTCTAATTTTGACATCATTTGTTTGGTTTATGTAAATATTTTTAAATAACATGTAATCAAAATCATCTAACATACTTCTCATGATGCTATCTTTGTTTAATTATTCATAGATGTGACAGTTATAAAATTAACATGTTCTCTTAATTTGCTTAATATATCTTTTAATATATATATATTACATGCAACTTTTGAATTTATTTTGATATTAGTTGTGAGATACTGATCTGTAATTAGTTTCGGTAAAACTACTCTGAAGTTTTCCCAGAAGATCTTGTCAAATTGCAAGTTTCTGTGCCAGAAGTTTGGATCTTTTTGTTTATCCAGCACTAGAATACCATGGGCATTTATTATACTGTGTGTTTTGCATTTGATCTTTTCCACTGATCCACTATTCACTATCTCAACTGTACCAGAAAGATTTCACAATTACTGCTTTGTAACATAGTTAGAAATCTGAAATTACTGGTCATTTTCCTTCACAAATTTAAACAAATTCTCTTTATATTCTTGATCACTTATTTTTCAAAATGAATTTTATTATCTCTTTACAGATCTATTAAATAATTTGATTGGCATGACAGTGGATAACTGAGTTACTTTAGATAAAATTTTCATTTTTGTGATATTGTCTTTGTCCTTGAGCAATTAATATTTTTTCAAGTGTTTAGATATGTCTTTATTTGTGTGAAAAGTGTTTAGTAATTGTTATTTACATAGACTCTCAATTTGTTTTGGTGGATAGATTTCCAAGTATTTTATTTGCTTATAGTTATTTTAAATGGATTTCCTTTGTAAAATATTTCTCCCTGCTAGTTTTTGTTGGCAACAAAAATGACGAAGATTTATGTGGGTTTATTTTACATATTACAACTTTGCTAAAGTTGTTATTCATTTCAACTAGCTTTTTAGTTGATTCTCTAGGGTTCTTTAATTATATCATCTTTTAATTTGCAGAGTGAAAGTTTTTTCCTTGTTGTTTATTCTTATTCCTTCATTTTCTTTTTCTTGTCTTGTTGCTCAAACTAGTGATTTTAGTAAAATATTGAATAGTAGCGATGAAAATAGATGTCTTTGCTTCATCCCTGATCTTCTAGTGAGTCTTAGTTTTTTACCAGTCTTGCTCTTGGTTTTAAATAGATACTACTTGTCACTTAAGAACAGCTTCATTTAAAAGGAAGAAACTATTTATAGTGTTTTTTTTTAACTTTCTTTACACAAAACCTAGTAAATACACTGGTCAATTACTATTGATTTACTCGGTTTTGCTCCATATATCATTTAATATCGCTTATGAAATATCAAGGGGTATAGCATTTTTGTCATGTAAAATATTTGAATTATCCCTCATATGATTTTTATCATACTTTCCATCTAGATAGCATTCATCTTCACCCCACAAGGATAGTAGTTATGATAGTTATCAGAATGTGGCTATACATTATTAAAAATAAAGTTGATGCTACTCATTATCTAACCAATAAAGCAGAAACACTAGCTTCATATTTAAGTCCCACTAGAAGACTTTATATCTGCTCTGCTCTGATTTTTAAACTTATATTATATGTGTCCTCAATATACTTTCTCATCTAGCTAAACCAATCTAATTACTATCCTCTCATCTTGGCTTTCTTCGGTATGCACCATTGCTCAAATTATCTCCTTTGCCTGTAGTAGATATGTCTATTGGAAAAGCATCTTGAAAAATTCCCTGAAGCATTTTTAAGAGGAAAGAGAGATGGACCTGCCAAGAAAGGAAGAAAAAAAATGTTCTGTAGGATGAGGGCAATTTGATAGCTTTTCTTAAAACAGTTTGGTTCCAGGAACCAGAAATGGAGAGGAGTTTAGGAAATGTGAATTCCTTGATTAAATAAAAAAAGAAAATTCCCAAGTTGATAGAAATAGGTATACAACCATCCTGACCAGTGCAAATTTAGAAAAAAATTAAGGATGGTCAAAATCCAGGAACCAGAAGTATATGTCATCCCCCCAAAAAGGAATAAATAATTCATGATTGGGAAGGAGATTAATTTCTATTTCTCCAAATCTCACTATTAGATTTAGCTTCTAGAAGGGAAACTACTCATCTGGATGAAGACATAAACCTACTATTTGGAAAGTCAGTCTGAACATATTCAAGACACCACTGAAGGAGAAAAGAAGTATATGTGATAGACCCAGATACAGAGGTACAGTCATTGAAGGAAGTGGAATTAAACATAAACATAAATATCTGCTGGTAGAAAGGAATTTGACTATGGGATCTGAAAGAGAGCTAGTCCTACCATTTATGCTCTAGATAGGACTGATACATGGAGTCCACATGAATAGCCAATCCAACAGAAATTTAGCACCCAGAGGAAACTTTGTGTAAATGTCACAGGAGAGGAAGGAGTTAGAGGTTTAAGCAGTATGGTAGAGAAATGAAGCCTCTTGACTATTATTGGTGCTTCATGAACATTAACCTTTTTTCACATGTATTATCTTCAACTTTTTTATAGATATAATAGGCATTTGTAGGGAAATATTTCTTGATTTTATGCAGTAAATATTTTGTAACTTCTCTTATGCTATTAAAATAAACATTTTTATTAAGATGTAAATATGTCTCCTTTTTCTTTTCTTTAATGGTAGCACAATAATGAGGGCTCCTGAGATATAATCATAAAAGTAGAAACTTAAAAACAAAATTCTAGAACATAGGAGCAGCAATAATCTGGAGGAAACCCATCTCCTGAAAGCAAGAGAAGTCAAAAGATTAAACCAGAGAAGCCATTACATAATTTTATTGATTATTCTTGTTAATTAGCTATATTTAGTAGATTTTTTATGTTTTTGATAGACAATATGTACCCTAAGATTCTTCTACATTCTTATATCCTGGATTCAAAGTCCTATTTAGCCCACCCTAGTTATGATTCTTGAAAGAAAAGAAAAGTTTTGAAAATGATTGTTTTTAGCAAAGTTCCCTTAAAAGCCATGTTCAGGTCAGCCAGGTAACTAATGAAAAGGAGCATCCTAAATTGATTTTAAAATAACTGGAAACACCTCTGACTCATTAATGACATAGATAAGATATGAGGAGTTATCCTCATTTGTTATTTCAGGACTGGTATTATAAGTTTGCCCTGTCTATAAGAGATAAGGGCAAACTTGGTTATCAATCCATGTTAATTGGGTCCATTTTTCTTGACTGTACAATTTCTGTGAGACTACCCTCCATTTTTAATGTGTTTCCTTTTTGTTATGTTGAACATGAAGCAACTTGAATTGTTTCTTTTTGTTAGGATGG
This sequence comes from Gracilinanus agilis, assembly GCF_016433145.1. Lineage (NCBI taxonomy): Eukaryota > Metazoa > Chordata > Mammalia > Didelphimorphia > Didelphidae > Gracilinanus > Gracilinanus agilis. Next base: position 663,281,866 of record NC_058132.1, on the reverse strand, counting down.
GTAGGGGAGATATAGGAAATAGAATCCTTAAGAACTACACAGTTCTGTGGGACTTGATATGGTTTTAAAAATATTTAAACATAATTAAAAAGCTGCAGAATATTAGGGAGGCAATGTAGCATAGTGGTTAGAAAATTAACTCTGGAGTCAGAGGTCTTCTGTTCAATTCTCATTTCATATTCAAATAGAAATCTGTGACTTTCTTTAAGTATCCTAATCTCCTTGGGCCTACATCAGTTCCCTCACCTGTAAATGAGAATGCTGCTGTGGAAGGAAATTATACTCCTTTGTTTATCTTAACTTAATCAATCAAGAACTTGGAGAGCCCCTCCTTTCACACTTAGTCAAACATATAAAGAATCTTTTATTAGAAAAGGAAGTTCACACCCTCAAAGATAGGATTTAGATCCCACAACCACTGCCCTGGGCAGTGATTGGCAAATTAAGAAACTATGATTGGTTCCTGAGATGTGATAGACCAGCTCATAGTGAAAGGAAGTAGAAACCATGGAGACAGGAAGTGATAAAGGGAAAGGGCTTATAAAAGGCAAGACCAAAGAGCTGAGCTTTTTCAGACAATGGGACCCTTTGTCAGAGTTGAGCTGAATTTCATTGGAAAAGCACTCAGGGTATTTATCTAGGGAATATTCTCTACCTCCTTCATACATTCCTCCACCTTGCTATAATAAGGCTATTAAAACTAGTAACAGTCTTGTAACTTTAGAGTTAATTTTTACAAATCGCAACTAAAACAACTTTTTATAACTCTTAATTTGGACAAAACCTTCAAACCAACTTTAATTCTTACAATACCTTTTACTATAGATTTATGATTGTATGATTATTCCAATGGGGCCAGGAGTGAAAAGGATTCACTGAGTAAGGATTAGCTGAGAAGAAAAAATATATAGATTAAAGAAAGAAAAGAATCAGTATTTATTAAGGATTCATTTCTCATTTATCAACTTATTGGACTTTTTAAATTTTTTTGGTAATACCTGCTATGTAATAGTGATTAATAAATGTTTGTTGGTTGACTGAAAAATACAATTATTATCTCATTAAAATATTATATCAAAGGGGGCAGCTGGGTACTCAGGGAGTGAGAGTCAGGCCTAGAGACAGGAGGTCCTAGGTTCAAACATGGCCTCAGCCACTTCCCAGCTGTGTGACCCTGGGCAAGTCACTTGACCCCCATTGCCCACCCTTACCACTCTTCCACCTATGAGACCATACACTGAAAGTACAAGGTTTAAAAAAAATATTATAGCAAACTCACAAGTCAACATCCTTTTATTGTTTTACTTCAAAGGAAAAACACACACATAAACACAGAGACATTCATGAGTCAAAAGCAAGAGACCATGCTAGAGTCAAAAACAAAAGTCAGTCTTGGACCTAGAGAATGAAAGAGAGCTTCTGTGTCATGCACATGAAGTATACTCAAGTCCCAGAAGAAGCACCACGTGATACCTTTGTATTTTCATAGCCTGTGAGGAGCTTCACCGTCCTAGCAGAATACTTTCAATAAGAAAGTCCTTCATTACCTTTTTATGTGCTTTCTATGTCCCTCTGATATTTATCTCAAGCTCCTTCCTTCAAATTCTCAGTCTTGGACAATCTTGTGTATTTTCATTTATAAGGTACTATCACTAAGATTTCTAAAAAAAAGAAGTTTTGCAAAGAATTTAGGCCCATTTGCCCTTCTTCTTAGTAAGCACACAGATTAGCAACAATCAATGCAAAGATTTACTTCTCCAATAGCATTTTCCATTCCAAAGCACTGTTACATATTTTCCTCCTTAGGGAGTTTTATTTTATAGTTTTCCTTTGCTTGGTCTTCTTTCCAGATAACTACCTATTCCCTCACTGTCACCTGCTCAGGGAATTTCTGTGGACTCTAGCTCAGAATGAATCAATGTTGTACTGAAGTGGCCAAATAGACTCAGATGATCTTAGGCTACAATAAAGGAGGGCTAAATGTCCAGAATGATAAAGGTGATAGCCTAGCCTGATTACACACAATTGTAGTATTGGACTCACTTCTCAAAGCTACATTGCAACATGGACAATGGTAATCTGGATTATGTCCAGAAGATAGGGAGATGAATTATAAAGGGACCAGAAGCAGATGAAGAGGAAAAAATCAAATACTTTCTTATTCGTTGTTTGTGGACATCATCTTTTTTTTTCACCATCCAGGAGTAAAGAAGACTTAGAGGAAACATGATTATAATCAAATATCTGAAGGGTTGTTATTCCATGTAACAACAGTCAGATGTTTTCTCCCTGATCCAGACGGCAAAGTTGGAAATATGAATGGAAATGGAGAAGATTTTAGATGTTAGAAATAATTCCTAACCACTAAATCTATCTAAAAGTGAAATATATTGCATATAAAGGTAGCAGATTCCCCTAGACATCTTCCTGCAGGGGGCAGAGGAATTGGAGGGGGTGTAGATGGCGGAAGAGATTTTGCTTCCTGTACAGCTGGAACTAAATGGTTTCTGAGGTCAATTCTCATTCTTTATCTCTAAGATTTTGAGTTTTACCACACCCAAAGCACATAAAGAACAGGGATCAGGGGCTGATTAGTTCTCTAAAACAAAATTCTCTTTCCTCTGAAATAATCTATCTTCTCTAGAGCTATCTCCTACATTTGTAATGTCTTTGTTTAACATTCACAATCCTTTACAAACTACCCTCAATTCAGTACAACTTCCAAGTATTATCTACCTTTCAATAGCTGTTATCCATGCCTGGTATTCTCTCCCTCCCCATTTTCATCTCCTAGATTCCCTGGCTTCCTTCAAGGCCCAGCTAAAATCCAATGTTCTCCTGGTTGGTTTCTCTGCCTCAGCTATCTCTCCATTCCAATCTTTCTCACTTTAACCATTAAATTAATCTTCCTAAATCACAGCTGTGACTTTGCCATCTCCATTATTCCATAAAGCTCAGTGGCTCCCTATCACTTCAAAAGTAAAACAGAAAATCTTCTGTGAAGTATTCAAAGCATTCAAACCCCATTATGATTTAGCCCCATCCTATCCCTCTAGCCTCTGGAAAATGGAAAACATATTTTTACTTTATCTTCTTGCCTTGATAGGTCCATATCCAGGAAGACCAAAAGCAAGAGACCCCTGCTCTTCTTCTTTGTGATACCTTATCTTCCTTTCTTTTTTTCACATTAGATGCAGCTGAAGGCACAATAGATAGAACACTGGACATTGACTCAAGAAGATTTGAGTTTAAATTTGGCCTCAGAAATTACCTGTGTGATCCTAAATAAATCATTTATTTATTGTCTCAGTTTCCTGACTGACTGTAAAATGAGTATAATACTAGGTCACATCTTGCATGGTTGTGTGAGAATAAATTGAGATATTTGTAAAAACCATTAGCATAGTGTCTGGCAGATAGATAGTAGGTTCATATAAATGTTTTATCCCTTCCTCACCCCTCACCTTTCATTCACATGTAAAATGCAATTAGTTGTCACTGAACTCCTTGCTGTTTTTTCCTCCAAACATTCCTTCTTCCAACTCAGGTCATTTTCTCTGGCTAACTTCACATATAGAATTTGTCCCTCTCACCACCTGCCATAGGTTCCTCAACTTCTTTAAATTCACAGCTAAAATTTCACCTCATATGAGAAGTTATTGCTGATGCCCCTTCAAACTAGTTCCTCACCTATAAAAATCATCTCCAGTTTGTCCTTCATTTATCACATTTGCACTTAAGTGTTTGTGTATTTTCTCCCCCTTAGAATGTAAGCTCCTTGTTTGCAGGAAGTGTTTATTTTTTCCCCTTTCCTTGAATCCCCAGATCTTAGTACAGTTCTTTTTTTTTAATTTATTTTTTATTAATTTTTTTAGAAAAATTTTCTATGGTTACATAATTCATGTTTTTACTTTACCCTTCACCCCCTGAAAATACCCTCCCCCCATAGCTAACTCCCATTTCCGCTGGTTTTAACATATGTGGTCAGTCAAGACTTATTTACATATTATTGATAGTTACATTGGTGTGGTCCTTTCAGGTCTACATCCCCAATCATGTCCTCATCAACCCAAGTGTTCAAGCAGTTGTTTTTCTTCTGTGTTTCCACTCCTGCAGTTCTGAATGTGGGTATCGTTCTTTTCCATAAATCCCTCAGAATAGTTCTGGGTCATTGCACTGCTGCTAGTACAGATGTCCATTACATTCAATTTTACCACAGTGTATCAGTCTCTGTGTACAATTTTCTTCTGGCTCTGCTCCTTTCACGCTGCATCAATTCCTGGAGGTCTTTCCAGTTCATGTGGACTTCCTCCAGTTTATTATTCCTTTGAGCACAATAGTATTCCATCACCAACATATACCCCAATTTGTTCATCCAATACCCAACTGAAGGGCATACCCTCATTTTCAAGTTTTTTGCTACCGCAAAGAGCACAGCTATAAATATTTTTGTACAAGACTGTTTAACTATGATTTCTTTGGGGTACAAACCCAGAAAAGATATGGCTGGAGGCATTCTTTTATTGTTCTTTGGGCATAATTCCAAATTGCCATCCAGAATGGTTTGATCAGTTCACAACTCTACCAGCAGTGCATTAATGTCCCAATTTTGCCACATCCCCTCCAACATTCATTACTCTCCCCTGCTATCAGTTCTTGGCATTTGTATCAGGCACACAAAAAATGCTTTTTAACTATGACTCTAACCTTGTGCTAATAGTGGCCCATGTCTATGTTCTCCTAATAATGAGGTATCCTTGACCACTTTGCCCCCCCCCCAAAAAAAAAAACCTCATCTATTTTCTAAAAGGCTATTTGCATATGAAAGTATCATGATTTTATCAAAATTAACAACATTATAAAATTTCTAGTAAGTTTAAAACCATCCAAAAGGATTTGGCATACAGTGGTATCATCTAGTAGAGATATCATTGATTGAGGAAACAGAGAATATGAATTCATAATCCACTCTTTTGCTCATTAGCTCAGTGAATTTGGACAAGTAATTTCAGGTTCTTTGGCTTCAGTTATCTATAAAATGAAAGCATTAGAGTAGGTGATCTCAGATGACCCTTCCAATTTTTTATGATTTATAGAAGGGAAGGAAAAAAAATAAAGGATACTTCCTTTTAGAATGAATTGGAATCTACTTTTAAGGGCATCAAGATTCTTCTTAAAACCAAAAAATACATTTATTTTATTTTAAAACAAACATTCTACAACTGATAAGGAATGTAATGTAATGGATAGAGGGCCATTCTCACCCTCCCTCTCTCTCATTCTGGCTATATAACGATGCTGGAGAAATCACTTAAATATTCACTCCCTTGGCAGGGAAGGGGACAGATTGGGTAGTAAACAAACCAACACAAACATCACCAACACAATTTAGTCTCTAACTTGCATAATACTTGCAAATTGGCTTTGGTTGACAGACTCTGGTCCATCTACCAGTAAAATTAAAGTAGTAAGCCAAAACCCAAAAGAGGGTTTTAGGTTTCACGATATTACAATATTCTAAAGAATTAGACCTGAAAATCACAAGAGAGTAATGAAGAGACATATGTACAGAAAGAGTATGTTAAAACCCCTAAAATAATTAACAGATAAAGAATATTTGAGATAATCTCATGACTTGGAGCGAGGAAAAAATTAATTCAAATCCTGTCTCAGATGCTTAGTAAATGTATAACACTGAAAAAATTCACTAAAATATTCCCAGCCTTAATTTCCTCATTTGCACAATGGACATATAAATACCTCCTATCATACACAGGTGTTATGAGAATCAACTGGGAATAATATGCTAACTCTACAAAATTTGTTACATAAAAGTGAACTATTCATTGTTATTTGTTTTCACTCATGTCCAACTCTTAATGGAACCCTTTTATTCTTGAAAAAGATACTAGAGTGGTTTGTCATTTCCTTCTCCATTTTATTTTTTTTTAGTTAGTTATATTTATTACTCCTAATCTCCCAAAAAGATGACTAGATCACATGGTATGAATAAAGGTAAAAATCAATATTTCTGTGTTGTAAAAGTAAGAGACCTATAGCAGTGTAAGCTTACTTATTATATATGCCTCTTGGAGTAAATTATTTAGAAGGCATGGGTAAAAGTTGCCCAGTAAGGGTATTATTAGAGAAAGTAGCCACATTGAGAATTCACAGATCTATCTCAAGTTATTAAAGAAGGTACAAAGTTCTTCTTTTCTATGGAGAAAATTTGACCAAGTGCCTTGTAAAGTCAAGTGAGGGAAGAAAGTCTAACAGGAAGCAGTCTCAGGACCATATTTCTGTGTCTTAAGTGACATTATCCCTTTATTGTTTTACTTGACAATATAAATCTTGCTGGGCATATTATTAATCTATTTGATTTGAGTGTTAGACATATTTCTCAGTTCTTGTGGTAAATGCTTTATTCACAATGACCTTGGCAAAAATGATTGCTTAATGAGACTGAGTATATATTTCATGACAATGTTGAAAATGTAATACATTGGTCAAAGTGGTAAGCCAAAGGGATACACACACACACACACACACACACACACACACACACACACACACACACATATATATATATATATATATATATATATATATATATATATATATATATCCACAGAATGCATGTGATTATGTGTATTGTTATAGAGAAATGAGGGAATCTTTGAATCTTTAGGTTAAAGAAGAGGGATAAAGTTGCTGAGGTGATAGGAGGAGGATTGAAAGAGGACTCCTGAATGTAGGGAAGGAAAGAATGAGGTGGTATATTGGATGGTATGGAATAGATGGGGTATTCAGGAGAGGCAGCTTAAAACAGGCTTGACACTGAGGCTAGAGACAGAGGATACTGGGGGAGATAGGCTGAAATCTTCAAGGTGAGGAAAGGTAAGTCTATAGATACAAAGGAGTTGGGCCAGTCAGAAATGTTTAAATCTGCCTTGAGGGCTTCTCTTGTCAGTTTCTAAAGTCCCTTGAGGGAGGAGTAGAAGGGCTCCTCCCTGTCAGTGAAAATGGTGGAAGGAGGAAGTCTGGGGTAAGACTTCCTGCCATAATGGATGCCCACAGTACCCTCTAGAAATAAAAGAAAATAACTCCTTCCTCCCTCAGCCCTTGCCTCAGTCTTCAACACAATGATTCACCAGAGAGTTTGAGTAGGTAACAAAGGGGATTTATTAATATCAGGATTAATCAGAAGGACAGGGGGGTTAGGGTTTTGTAATAGCCTCTAGGAAGAAAGCTAAAGGTGGGGAAAAGGTCACAGGAGGATTAGACTGAGAGAGAGCCTGCTCTCCCAGTCAGGAACATTTGGTTGCCTTAAAGTAACGTATTTATTAGATCAATAAAATGAGGGATAGCTTGATTTAAGGATGTTCTACTTGCCTACAGAAAACTGAAACCCACAATGTCTAAAACCAAAACCAAAATCAAACCACCCTTCCTCCCAGAGCCCAAAGGGAAATTCAGGGAAGAAAACAGGGGTATAATAAGGAGAGGTCAGGGAGAGGTCCAGAGAAAACAGCTAGATTCAAATTGTCCAGAGACAAAAGTACAGGCCAAGGGAAAGCTGAAAGCCAAAGCAGAGCCTCAGTTGGAACATCAACTCTCTTCAAGCCTCAGACTCCAACTCACCTTTCTGTGAAGATTATAAGATTTAACTGCCAGGGTTGTTTACAGTTGACTCTTACCAGAGCATTACAGTATATAATATATAAACTCATAGATATAATATATATCCAGTCTCTTCAATGATATGAATAAATAAACTCATATAGATAAATCAATGATGATGAGATTGAAATTCACTCTCATTAATTATATCAACAAGGAAACTTTCTTATATAGCAACATTAGAAACTAAAATATCAAATTCAAAATAATCAATTGATTATTTAGATTAAATAATTACCCCTGCTAAATTTGAGTCCAAAGCTTTGGGCAAATATACTCCTCCCCCAAAAAAATAGTTTTTTCTATATTAATTTTCAAATTAATATTTAAATATTTTAGATATTTCTAAGTGAAGCTTTGTCACTTTGTTTACTATTCCAATTCTCTTCTATTCACGAGCACAGGATCTATGGGGAGAATGCATAAAACATGTAGAGAACATATGTGGCAAAAGGGTAAGTCACAACTCCTGGTCAGTACAGATTTTTTCATCCCTTTATAGAGATTCAAAGTTTTCTGTAAGGATAGCTCACTATTTGGCTTCTAGGATAGATTCTTTCCTTTCCTCAATGCTGTAGCTGTCACTCTTTCCACCCATCACAGTTTCCTTCTCTCAAAAGCTATCTTTCATTGGGTGACTATCACTCCCTGATGGATATAATACATACTACCTAACCATTTACAATGATTTTAGCAGGAAGCACTATATGCTACTGGTTTATTCTTTTCAGTGATATAATTATCATTCATTTAATAAACATTTATTAAGCACCTACTACATGCCAAGCACAATGCAGGGTTATAATTACCCTTAGTAACTATTATCTCCCTATCTCCCTGTTTTAAATACTATAATTTTTGTTCTCACAGCCAAAGGTGTTTACTTAAATGAATTATCTCACTCTCTTTCTAATCTCCCCATCCCTACCTCCCTGGGAAGATGAGATTAATTATTTTTATCTAGTTGATTGAATTAATGTGTAAACCAATCTGGTACTTGGGTTTCCTCTGTTCATGTTGGCAGTTCTTTTATAGTTTTATTATTCACCTCTCATAAATTTTAGTATTTAAGTTCTATATTCTTATTTGGTTAATATATACATCAACTTCTTTTAAATTATCAATTTGGAAGCACATGTGTTTTATGTTTATTATTTTTGTTTTGTTTTTTTTCATAATTGATAGTGATTCATAATAATAACATCTTCTAATTTTCTGAAGGAGGAACCAAACATTTTGGAACTAAATTAGAGACATGGCAATAATCATAATCATAATAAAATGTTAGAAGTTAAAATGAGTCAAATAAAGACAGAAATGACACATTTTAGTAATGGAATATTCCTTCATGCTAAAATTTAATTTCATTTTAATTACTAGGATATTTCATTATTATGAAATAGCCTCATGAATTGCATGTTTTTGTTTCCTAAATATCCATATTCCCAGTTTATAGATGGAAATCTCTTTCATATGGTGAATAGAGGATTGGAATGGGGTGGGGAGGGGAGAACATGAAGGTATGGGGCTTGGTAGCTATCTTTATGAGCCTTAATGACTACAACATTACGAGATAATTGTTCTTAGCTAAATGAGTAATAGTTAAGAATTGTGGAAAATAGAGTTTGACTTGATAGCAAAAAAAAAAGTTCTTTACAATTAGAAGATGCCCTGTAGTGTATTTATATTTTTGTCAGTGGAGATCTCTAAACTGTCTGGATAATAAATTGCCTGAGATGTAGGAGTTAATCTATTCAGCTATGGATTACAGCATATCACCTTTGAAATGTCTTTCAACTATTAGATTATATCATTCCATGGAATTTTCCAAGGAAAAATATTTAGTATTAACTTTTAACAATTAGTGAAACATAACTTTGTTTGAATGTCCATTTCTTTATACATTTAAAATAGTTGCATTTGTCATACTGTCTCTGGGCAAGGCTTGGTACATTTGACTCCTCACCCATGGCTTTTCTCATAATCTGAGGAAGGGTAGTGACATTTTTGTTCTCTACCATTGTTTTTAACAAGTCACCAATAGTATTCATCCATTTTAGAAGCCCAGAATCTGGCACCATTTAACCACTTAACTTTGGATTAACATGTAGGAAGTGATAGCTATCTAAAAATATGACAAATATGTATGCAGAAACATTTTCACTCATATGTCTAAGGGAATAAAGACCCTGGTTTAGCTCAGTTCCCACATAAATCCCAAGCAAGTTCAATTCCAAAGCTAGGTTGGCCTCCTGCCCTTTTAGTTTGAGACATGATCTAAAAACAAAACTGGCCACCTAGACTTCTTTATTCCTGTCACCTACATTCCCAAATTATATTAAAGACTAAACTCTTTTAACTTAAAACCAGAGGAAAAATGGAGGAAAAAAACCCAAAACATTAAGTTTATATCTTAGGGCCAAATACTCTAATTTTGGTGAAAGAGGAATATGCTTTTTTCAACATGTATCCTTTGATTAATTTTGATATTCTTTTTTAAATTTATAATATTTTCTATGGTTACATGATTCATGATTCTTCTCACCTTCCCTCCCCCTTTCTGGAGTCTGAAAGCAATTCCACTAGATTATATATGTATACAAAACCTATTTTGTTGTTATTCATATTTGAAGAAGAGTGATTTTTTAGCATCCAAACCCTAATCATAATCCCATCAAGCTACATGATTGATCACATGTTTTTCTTTTGTGTTTATATTCCTGTAGGCCTTCTCTAGATGTGGAGAGCATCTTTCTCATGAGTCCCTCTGGATTGTCCTGAGTCATTGCATTGCTTCTAGTAGCAAAATCAGGTACATTTGATTATGCTACAATGTATCAGTCTCTGTGTACAATGTTCTCCTGGTTCTGTTCCTTTCACTTTGCATCTATTCCTGGAGGTCTTTCCAGTTCACATAGAAACCTTTCAATTCATTATTCCTTTCAGCACAGGAGTATTCCATCACCATCAGATACCATAATTTGTTCAGCCATTCCCCAATTGATGGACATCCCTCATTTTCCAATTTGAGGCTTTGGATTTCAGATTTGAACTTTGGATTCTGGTGAAAATTTGGCTTTCTGTGTTGGAGATTCAGGCTGAAGAGGGATGCTTACTCAGGTGAGACTCTTGGCTCCTTGTTGTGAGAGAATTCCCTTTGCATCTCAGCCTCTTCGGTGTTGGTCTTTGGTGGGTGAAACACCTGGCTTCAGACACTCCCGTGGTCTGGTGAGATTTGCACTCATATTTGCATTTGCAGTCTGGAGGCACTTGGACCCAGACTAAGGGTATTTTTAGCTAGGCAATATTTTCTACCTCCTTACTACATTTCCCTCTCTTACTTTCACTATTTTGCTATAATAAAGCTACTAAAGTTACTAACAGTCTCATGACTTAATATTTAATTATTATATAGGGAGAACACAATTTTTTTTTTAATTCTTATATTTGTCAAACGTATTTTTATTATTATCTGAGGCATTCATTGTCAGGGCCTTCCTCTGGTTCATTTAGCTACTAGATGTCTTGAACTCAAGGAGATGAGTGTTCCTGACTACAAAGCCAGCACTCTATTCACTGAAGTGCCTATCAGTTGTTTTTAGTAAAGAATAAACTTCCCACACATGACAAAACTAGTGGAAATGTGCATCCGCCATGGGTGGGGGGAGTGCGAGGGGCAAAGGGGAAAGGAGGAGCATGAATCGTGTAACCATGTTAAAAATGAATATTAATAAATGTTTAAAAAAAAGAATAAACTTCCCCTAAACTTGGCTATTTCTTGCACTTGACTAATTCAATAAAACCTAACAGCTCAGGAAAATAATTGTGATGCATTTATTCCTTGCTCAGTGATGGATTCAATCTTAATTATTTCAAGAAAAATCTAGCTCAAACATAGGATTAATATGTATTGATTTAATATGGAACATATTAACTAAACCAAAATCCTCCTACCTTAACAAAACCTTTTGTTAAAGAGCACAAAGTGTGAGGCACCTACAGAATGATTTTAACAAATACAACAGAATATATGAATCCAAATAAGTATAGTCCTTTAAAGTAGTTATCTCAGGATTCTATGCTATTATTTTCATGAGCCATTGCTCAAAACCTATCTTAAGGGGGCAGCTGGGTAGCTCAGCAGATTTAGAACCAGGCCTAGAGACAGGAGGTCCTAGGTTCAAATCTGACCTCAGGCACTTCCCAGCTGTGTGACCCTGGACAAGTCACTTGACCACCATTGCCTACCCTTACCACTCTTCTGCCTTGGAGCCAATACAGAGTTTTCAAAAATAAATTTAAAAAATTAAAAAAAAAACCTGTCTTAAGTACTTCTTTGACAGTGATGTGAGGATACTTTCAATAAAGATTTTTTTCCTTTACTTCATAAATGGTCACCATAGTACAGTGAAAAGAACTTGAAATTGGATTCAAAAATCTTTGGGTCAAGATTGACTTTAGCCTCTTACTAAACCCATTACCCCATATAATTCATGTGTCCACTCTGAGTGTCATTTTGTTGTTTTTTTAAAGACATTAGGACAAGATAACAGACATCTAGCATGTATTTTTAAATTTATTATTCTGTATTCACAAACCTCAATTTTTCCCAGAAATAATCTTACCCTTTTGGATTACTCACATCTTATTAATATAACTTGGCATCAAAATAATTTGTATATTAAAATAAGCAATCTCTTAGGACAACAATGTATCATTACTAAAGATATTTAAAGAAGTCGATCCATGTCAAGAATAATCATGTCAACCTATAATCCCAACTAATGTTGAGGTTGAAGTTGTTCTTGTGAGCTTCAGAATTCTGAGAGTCAGCAGACTAGTGACTGAATGTCTTCATTAATTTAGCATCAATATACTAAGATACCAGAATCATAGAACACCAGATTTCCTAAGATAGGTAGAAAAGTGGTCCAGATCTTTTTCAGGCAGAGCAGTTCAAAAGTCCTGTGCCTATTAAAGAGGGATTAGCCTGATAAATGACCCTTATATTTTGAGTCTCAGAAAAAAAATAGATATAACAAGGAGACCTAAGCCTAACAACAACAACAATAAGTACTTGTAATTATATTAACAGCAGTTCCAGAATTGCTCTGGAAATGCTCCACTCTGAAGTAAAGACTCAAAACAGAATGCATTACCTTATTTATTTATGTAAAATACCCTCCTATGGAATGGCTATTGATTTTGGTTCTAAACTTGTTCTTTATTATGTTTTGTGCTTTTCCTTGAAATCAGGATAAAGAAGGAAAGATCATAATTAAATAATCTTACAAATAAGTTAGTACTATCTAAATCCTGCAGTGTTTCTGAGTGTGTTTAGGAGGAATAGGGGTTAGGTTTTATCAACAAAGCAGCAAAATAAGCCAAAGGAAGACACATGAATGACAAAATGTGATATAGAAGACATGTTTTGCAATAGATGAATGACCTATGGACAACAAATTTGGAAAAGGAAAACTCAAGAAATTATAGACTTTGAAGAGAGAGAAATAATCAAATTTTATCAATTAATTATCAAGGTGAAAAATGAGAAATGAAGAGACATTCATCATTAAATTTTAGCTCCCATTATTAAAAAGAAGAATAGACTAGGCCTTTGTAAACAAGGAAACTTGAATCACTTGAGAAAATTATTTATATCCCTTGTTCATTTTACATTATAACTACTTACACTAAATTTGTATAATATTTAGATTTATTAAATGCCTACAATGTTAGGCACTGTTTACAGGAGATCCAAAGTTTAGAAATGGCATAGTCCTCGATCTAATTATGCTCACATTTACATAGGGAATAAGAAACAAAAAAAAGATTACAAGTACATGCAATATTACAAACTAAGTGCTTAGAGATAGTTGCAAATTGAAATCCTTTGAGATAATAGAAGTGAATGTTTATTAGTAATCTAGAGAAGTCAAATAGTTGTTGTGGAAGAAGAGCATTAGAATTGGAATTTAGAGAACAAGAAATAATTCAAAAGATGGAAAGGAAGAGGACTTTTAAAAATGTAATGTGGACCTAATGCATGGATAAACTTTAATTATCTCAGATGTGTTTAATTATCACATATGTGGGAGATGTTACCAACTTGCTACTGAGAGGAGCAGGAAAGGAGACATATACATGGACAGTCTGAACTGGTCTAGTCATTCTACATTCATTAGGAGATTCCCACTCCTCACACCAGAATTGTCAGCATCCTCAAAGGGCCTATTATCAGTACCACCTTGGTTTTGTAGCCCTGATTTGAGAAGTTCAATGAAACTTTGCTGCTAAGAATTATATTATGAGAGGGAAATACTCTGAGGTCTTTTCGACTTTACTCCCACTAAAGCTATATGAACCCATTATTCATAAAAAAGCACCCCAAAATCTAGAAAGAAAAATTATAAAGAATTTTATTAGACTATTTGTAAATGGGACAGCTGGTAAAAGGAGGCGCTCATTCTCATGTCTTCAAGAGGTTGTATATAGAGTTCAGACAGGATAAAAAGACATTTACCTGATTATCCTCGTATAGGCAGTAGATAGTTTCTAGAGAAGGGAAGTTTGAGATGTATATCAGCAGGTAATAATTATAAATGTCCAATCTAATTTTAGCCACCCAAAACATCACCTTGGGTGGATCCAGAACAATGCATGAATTAACTAAAACCTGTCCCGGGTGGTAGGTAAATAAGAATTATTTATAGACATCCAGCTTCCCTGGAGTGTCTTTGAGGTCAACCTGCCCTTTATAGTAAGCTTTTGAGTAAGACAATTTCTAGGCACATAAATTTAGGTTCAAACAATATTACTGTATGATAAATAATATAGTGTTTTTTCCCACACATCTCCCATAGGATGTGCCTATGTCTTTCGCTTTTCTCTTCACTCTAGGAATAGAGTGTAGCATCTGATCTGGGCTGGGAGAACAAGCCACAGAGTTGCAGGAATTCAGGATGTGTGTTTGATCTAGCTTAGCAATGATACTTTGAAGAAAATATACTGGATTTCAGCCCTGAGGAATCTGGAATTAATGTTAGATTTGGACATGAATTTGGTGAGATCACTTTAATAAAGGGATTGTCACAAAAATCCTTTCCATGGGGGCAGCTGGGTAGCTCAGTGGATGGAGAGCCAGGCCTAGAGATGGTAGGTCCTAGGTTCAAATCTGGCCTCAGACACGTCCCAGCTGTGTGACCCTGGGCAAGTCACTTGACCCCCATTGCCCACCCTTACCACTCTTCCACCTATGAGCTAATTCACAGAAGTTAAGGGTTTAAAACAAACAAAAAAAAATCCTTTCCATGCCATGACTGAATAGGTGAAAAGAGAATTATAGTCCTATAGTTCCAGGTACAGATATTTATATATTATTTCTAAATATTACTGTGAAGTAAATATTTCGATGTACATAGGTTAAGTGGTTAGATAGAAATGCCATACTAATTTTTGGGTCTAACTGATGAAGGCTTAATCTGTCAAGAAATAAAAGAGATATCCCAACCATTTAAGGGTTTGTTGATGGGTAGATTATTTAACTGACACTGAGAGATTAAATCTAGAATTGATCATGTAACATGAAAAGGGATTTTGTATGAGAATATGATATGGAGGTGGAAATATGAGAAACATATTTTTGATACAAGAAACAAAATTGCCTGTCCTGAAGAATTCATTGATAAGAACAGGAAGAAATGAGATTCTTGGTATCAAACTGTGGAAAACCTTGGGATGCCTGGAAAAATTAATTTCTTATAATTTATGGGAATCCCAGAACATTTCTGAAGAGGAAAATGATTTGACTAGGTTATATAACAATAATATTTAATATTAATTATGTCAATGACAATAAAATCATGTCTATATATGGTATTGGTGTTTAAATAATATTACATAAAGAATTGATTCATGATAAATATAGTAGCCTCATAGTGGGGGATGTATAATTATTTTATGGATATATAAACTAAATTTCAGATAGGTTAAATGAATTTACTGTGTCCACATAGCCAGAAGCTTTAAGTTGAAAATTAAGACTCAATTTTCTCTTCACTCCTACTTCAGTGGTCCTACAATTGTGTCATGCTGCCAATCTCCATGCAAACATCGGAAGAGCTATTCATTCTATCAATGTCATGAAAGATGGAAAGAAGGAAGCAGAGAATAGAGTGGGAAAACCCAATAAGAAAAAAAAATAAAAGTCTAGAGATGTGATTCTGATGGAATAGATTACAGTGGTTCATTGGGAATGGAAAGGAGAACACATGTAATAAATATTTCAGACATGTATTTGGTTAAATGAAGAATTGGAGGTATATAGGAGAGAAGAAAAGATAAAGAACAAGAGAACTCTAGTTTTATAAGGGAATGACATAATTAGTTGCCCAAGGTAGAAATATAATGAAGTAAGAAGGAAAAAGTTTAGATGGCTTTATAATAAAAATGAGTTTGGACATGTCACATTTAAAGGTAGCAATGTGACAATCCGAAGTAGATGTGTCCTATAGAGAGTTGAAGATGTAGTTCTGGATTTCAGAACAAAGTTCAGTCCTAGATGTAGTTTTAAGTATTTGAATGGAACTGGATGTTGAGCCTATGACGAGGATTGTGTTGGTCTGAGTACCAAGGAAGAGTATGTGGAGAAAATAAAGGGATCAGGGCAAGTGAGGTTACTCAATGGATAGAAACTCAGCCATAGAGACAATAAGTGCAGGGTTCAAATTTGGCCTCAGACACTTCCTAGCTATGTGACCCTGTCCAACTCATATAATTCCAATTGCCTAGCCCCTACTAAATTAGAACCAATACTGAATATTGATTCTAAGATGGAAGGTAAGGGTTTTAAAACAAAGATAAAAGGATCAAAGATTGCTTCTCACATTGGGAAATTTATTGTATTTTAAGAAATTTAAAAAAATCATATCCTTTGTTCTGAAAGCTTTGAGACTATCATGCAATATTAATTATATTTTCACAGTAAATAGAATCTACTGCTCTTTATTAACAAAACCACTTTCAGTATACACTCATGTACATAAATGCATGGTTAGAAACACAAACATACACTCATATATGAATATCAGAATAAAGAATACTAATAGTAGTCCAACTTTTCCAAATGTTAATAACATCAATATTGATTAAGTTCCTTACCCTTATAAATGGATGTTTGGTATATTCTTTCCTTCAGTGATTATTGTGGTGTAGAGTGGGGTTATAACTGTTTTTGCAGAATTTCTATTGTCAGTTAAGGTTTTAGAATCTTGGGAAAAAGTTTCAGTTGGACTTGGAAACTCATGTAGGGAACCAGGGTCCAGCTGAAGCTCCTTCCCAAGATTCTAAAACCTTAACTGACAATAGAAATTCTGCAAAAACAGTTATGCCCCCACTGTACATATTAGGGAAAAATCACACTTGTTTATTTCTTAATCTCTTTATGTTAATATTAATTATAATTAGAAATAAAAATAATGAGTAACATTTTCAAATTATTCTTGTTTCTTTCTGGGATCTACTTAATTGATTAACAGGATTTCAGATCTGTTTGAATTATTTTCATCAATACAATTTCAGAGTTGAGGACCTGGAATCAATTCCTATCTTGGGCATGCTTTACTCAAAGGTCCTGACTCTGGAATCAGAATACTAGGGTTCAAATCACTTTTGATGATTATGGCCTCTGCTGACATCTCATAGACTCAGTCTTCTAATCCTTAAAATATGGAATTTCATTTTTATTCTTTTGAAGTCTCTTTGATCTCTCTATGATTATATAGATAGACCATATCTATGTGCTAAAGCATTTAAAGTATTTGAGACTGAATTTCCACATTTATAAAATTAGGGTTTTGGATTTGATAACCTCTGTGTTCTAAATCCATGAGCTGCAATGACTTTTAAAAGAATCTATTTAGTTTTGATGAATAATTTATTAATAAATACCTATAAATGAGAAGTAGTGAGACATATATTGTATACAATGGTGAGAAAGATGTATTTAAATCTACTTTTTTTAAAAAAAAACTCTATCTAGGATGATGGGTAATTTTTAAGAGGCTTGGTCTTGGATAACTTAACTGATCTGATCTTTAGGTGACTCTATAAGAGTTATGAATGATAGGAGAGAGGGGTCCTGTTCTGCTCTAAGGAAGTAATCTTTGGGAAAAAATGCAAACTATTCTATTTATACATTGACTCAAGTATAAATTTTCTATCTGAGGTAAGTCCAAACCAATTTGATCATTTGAACTTTTTTTTTTAGGTGAGGAAAGCTAAGTGATTTTCTTTCCTCATTATTTGAGAAAATTAAAAACTATATTTTTGTTAGCAAATATTATTGAAAATAAATTGTATAAGTAGTCATGTAACACAGTTTTCATTAAGTATGTTTCATAAAATTTTCCAAGTGCATCTTTCTACATTTCAGAACTTCTTCATAGAGACTTCTCAAAATGATTCTTTGCAAGTGGAAGCCAAGAGAGGACAAGAAACGTCTGGGTAAATTAAATTATATTTAACATGTAATGGAGTAGGAATTGAAGGAGAGGGAAAAAGTTTAACATATAAAGTAAAGTTACACCAAAACCAGTCAAAATTTATCTGAAAACTGAGAAATAACTATCCTTACTTATAGCAAAGAATTAATAACATGTATGATTAAATGATTATATTCAAAGACAGTTGAAAACTGATGATCCTCCTTTTGAAATGACCTTTGAATTTATCTGAAAGCCTTTGATGAAACTGACAGTCAATGTGATATAGTGAATGGAAGGTTGATTTGGAGTCAGATGACCTATCTCAGCTCTACTACATGTTTTGTGTGTGACCAAAGGCAAGTCTCTCAGTTTCTGTGTTTCAATATGTTCATCGGTATAATTTAGGCATTCAACTAACTGAACTTTATATTCCTGACTGGATATTTTATTCCATGATGTCGTGATAACAGTTGATATTAATGTCAGACAATGTCCTAGAAAAATTGATTCCCATATTGACCAGGTTAAAATGGCGACACACAGGTTAACTTCTATATTATTCTATTCCTTCCTCAACAGACCAACAAAATATATGAAGACCAAAAATCCAAGTGACAGAAGGAAGATATTTTTGAAATCTATCAAGTAATTTCAATAAAAGATGACAAAGATAGAAGCGGTCAGTAGTTGTTGTTTTTTTATTAATGAGAAGCTTTTTAGAACTTTAAACTTTTCAAGTTGTTACATCAATATAAATGATAAAGGGATAAAAGAAGGAAAAATGATGCCACAGAATACAAAAAAAAATCTATCTTTTGAAATATTTGATTATATGTCCTCATCATCATAATTAAAATGAATTCATTAAAAATGAACAGTGGTAATCTTTTAATAGATAGTGTGCTAAAGACCTAAACATTAATTTTAGTGCATTTCCAATTATAATTTGGATTAATTTTAATTATACTTTAATACACTTTACTGTAACAAAGGCAGTTTCTGCTTTTGGTTTCAGTAGCTGGCTCTAGAGATGCCTGGGGCATTGAGAGGTTAAATGATTCTGGTTAAATTCACACAAAGAATTTTGTATAGACAATAGCAGAAAGTATGATGGCATCTTTGGTGTTTGCTGAAAAGTTGTTCTTGATAATCATGAATGAGAATGCTGATTCAATGCTTAAAATATGAACGACTAAATGAATTACCACATGGAGTCTTAACAGACTGAACT
Organism: Gracilinanus agilis; assembly: GCF_016433145.1. NCBI lineage: Eukaryota > Metazoa > Chordata > Mammalia > Didelphimorphia > Didelphidae > Gracilinanus > Gracilinanus agilis. Next base: position 663,262,471 of record NC_058132.1, on the reverse strand, counting down.
CCGGTTAATTAGTTACTTTTGATCTAATATAAATGATATTGAGTAGGGAATAATTGCATTGAATATGCATTAATCTGAAGCAAAGACATTGAAAATAGATTCTATAAGACAAGAAAAATAATGAACCGCCTATTAATACCAAACTTTAATTAAAATCTTTCCTTGGCTAATACTAGTTTAAAAAAATAGCCTTCATATAGTCATTTGACTTTTATCCTTAGTATGCTGAACAGCATCCTTTACTTTATAAATTATATTTAAATGTCATTCAAAGCTTATGAAAATAATAAGGATGATAGATATTTATTTTTAAAAGAAAAAAATGTCACTAATGCACTCCCCAGATGTAGATATAAAGGACAAATTCTTGCTGCAAAAGGTTTTTCTTCACTTTTTTTCTTACCAGTAAAAATATGCTGTTTTGTAATAGTCATTAAGAGTGCAATGCATTGAGCCCCATACTGAGACACTTAGACACAGATGTCCTAAAATCTAACCATTTGCTAAACATTTAATCATAAAACCATATGCAAACATTTTCCCCCTTTCCTTTCTCCCAACCAACAACAGCAAAAAAAAAAAAAAAGACAGCTAGTTCATGATTAAGAAGGGTAATTCCCATTCAAGAAGGCAAAGCAACTGTGTGGGGAGATATTTTGAAATTATGCATATGTTCATGTCAATATGAGTTGTATCCCACATGAAATATAGCTATATACACATTGAGTGAGACTTTCCTAAATTCTCAAAATGAATATTGTTAGAGTTTAGAAACAGAACAGGAAATTATGACCCTCAGAAGTTATTTGTATAGTCTTTCAACAACTTTTAGTTAGTTGATCATATCATCTAAGCATTAGCCTTTTTAATAAATTATTTTATATGCTTTTGATGGCCAATCCATTTTATTCTAATGGTCTCCCACTGCTGTCTCATTATGGTATAGGATTTCAGACCCATTATACTCCAATAGCCAGCCATTGATTTGCCCATTTTATTTAAACCACTCAGTCCCATCAGGAAGCCTAATTTGGATGAATCATCTTGTCCTGTAAATAGTGGAGTGGGATATTTCTTAAAGTTAAATTTTTGCTTCATTATAGAGGAATATTGTGTGTGTTTCAATTTTATGTTTGTGTGTAAAGCTCTATGATGTAATTGGTATCCTGAAAGACTCATTCAGAAGCCCCCCCTCTGCTGATATGTTTTAATAAATCACCCAGAGTTTAAAACTGATATATTTACTTGAATATGCATTTGTACATTATATATGTGTGTTCATATCTATATGTTCCCAAGTATATATGCATCATACATATACACATATTAGTATATAATCCATATATATATATATGTGTGTGTGTGTGTGTGTGTGTGTGTGTGTGTACATATCCATTATGTGTGAGTGTGAAGTGAAAGGAAGCTTTGCCCATTAATTAAAAAATATTTCTACTAAATGAGGAAGATTTGGATACTTAATAAATAACTTATTATTATTATTATTAATTATAATGTGGACAAATAGGTTTCTCAAATCTGAGTGGAAGACAATAACATATGTTCATGATTATACTTAAGATAGTGGTTCTAATGCTATATTATATATCTTATTCCCTCACAATATAGGTATATAAATATATAAATAGTATTTCTTTTTTATCAGAAGCCTTGTTTACCATTATGATTACATATTAGCATATAGTTTATTTGTAGATATTTAGTGGTACCTTGTCTTCCTATTTGATTACGAGATCCTTGAGGGCAGAAATATTATTTTGTCTTTCTTTTTATCCTGAGAGTTTAGCACAAAACCTGTCATATATTAGGTGCTTGAGAAATGCTCATTGACTGGCTGAGAGCAAAATACAAAGACTATCAGTTTTCAGGATGTACAACAATTGTTATTCCCTCTTGTAATAATTAAAGTATCAAATCCATTCATTCATGTTTTCCTTCTGCCCCTTTGAATAATGGTATCCACAAATTGTTTTTATTTGTTGGATTTTTCCTAAAACCAGTTATGTCTCGAATTTTATATCAAGTTTCAAGTGAGTGTGTTTGTCAATACCTAAGTAAATATAAACATTTTTAAAAACTTGTTTTTGGGAAAATTTATCTTCTAAACATAATGAAGAAGAATAAGTTGAAGTCAGAGTTGATTGGTTTTGGCGATATTGAGTCAGACTTGCACAATTCCAGAATTGAAAGAGTCCAGAATGTCTATCTAATTCAAACTAAAACTGAAATAAAATTACAACTGGAACACACTCAATTAAGTCACCCAGACTTTACTTGAAGAAGACAATCAGTTAGTGGGAACTCATTTTGCTCCTCAAAAGTCCATTGTAATAGCAGAGAGTGTTCATTGTTTTTTTGTTTTTTTTCTTTAACATGATTCTGCATAACTCTTGATTATTTCTTTTAATTTCATCTCTTCTGAAAAAAATACCAAATTTATTCTCACTTCTGTCTATTTGGAGACAAATGTCATAACCTCTTTGGGATATCATTTCTACAAGCTAAACTTCTTTATTTCCAACAGCCACTTCTTATCTAGATCAATTTTCATTACATTAGGGAAAGAGGAGAGAAAGATTATTTTGAATATGTCTTGATTTATTCAGGAAGCAGCATGCTTAGCATCATTTTAACCCCTCCTGTGGCAGTGGACGATTTTTAGTTAGACATCTCCTGACCATTAGGAAAAAGTCTTGTCTACATGGGTGCAGGCAAAGAGAGAGGTCTAAGAATGATTATATCATTGTTAGTCTTCAGAGAAGAAGGAAAGAACATTAAAGAGAAAAAAAGGAGAAAACCTCAGAAGATTTTAATGATTATTGAAATGGCATGTAAAGTGATCCACAAATATTAGAGCAGTAATATTAATGTTACTATGCACCATAATTTCTGAAGCTACATAAATTGTAGATTTCAGAATTTTCAGAAATCTGCTGATCCATATATTATAACATTCCCAAGATTCAAACTGTGAATTCCTAATACATAATAAATTATATGTATTTTTAAATAGGAGTTTTGAGTAAACAAAAGATATTAAAGCATATTAAAGATATAAAGCATATATTGTACATTTCAGTTATATTTCAAAATAATTTCATCCTAGTAAAAAGGTAATAAAATAAATGTTTTCAATGATTAATGCTTTTAAAATAAATAATAATCAAAATATTTACCTTCTCTTAATTTTTTGGTACAAAATAAAAACACTCCATAAATTTATTTCATAATAATAACTGACATTGAACAGAGGTAAAGTTTCAATTGTGGTTTAAATAGCAAGTTTAAATTAAGTTTAAATTCATTTGCATTTCAAAACAATTATGTGGTAGGTACTGTGATATAATTGTTATCTCCAAATCACAAATGAATTTTCTTGCAGATAGTCACACAATGCCACATATGAGAGGTAGAATTTGAACCCAAGCCTTCCTTGTTACAATATTCTATTCACAGCACCAAACTGCATAATTTAAGATAAATCTTTCTCTTTAGCTACATATATACCCATCGCTTTCATTCCAGTAATTGATACTAAAGCTCTAGTTACCAGTTTTGCACTTTTCAATTTTAAGTCATCAGCTCAGATTGATTCTACTTAAAGGCTTATTTTCACTGATGCTGATACCTACCTATTATTCTTATTCTTATTCTGTTGAACATTTAAAAGACAGATGAATTTAATTATTTTACTTCTGTTGAAGTAAGTGATCAGTTTCAATGATCCAAATATAACCACACTAAAATTTATCATTGAGATTTAAATTCACTGTGCTGGTTCCATGTTTAATGAGCTTCTCTACTATCATATTGAGAGAGAAGCATCAGCTAGGACTCAGACAATGATCAGTGATGCATTGCCATTCACTAAGCTAGTCCTTCAGCCAGGATGCTGAGAACTTATAAAATGAGCAGCCTGATTTTACAGTTGCTAGTAGGGATAATGGAATTTTAAGGCTTTCTCTTGTGCTGAATAGACATTACAGATGCCATTCAGTAGGGACAAGGATTGAGGAGAAGCTCAGCTGGTAAAATTTGGATAAGCAGGATATGGAATATCATAACTTACATTTCTAATTCTGGGGAAGAACTACAAGAGTGGAAATACAGAAAAAAAAACAACTGCTGGAACACATGGGTTGATGGGGACACAATTAGGATGTAGACTCTTAATGACCACCCTAGAACAATTATCAATAATATAGAAATAGGTCTTGATCTGATGACACAGGAAGAAACCAGTGGAAATGTGCATCAGCTATAGGGGTTTTAGGGGAGGTGGGGAAGAGTGAACAAGAACATGAATCATGTAACCACGGAAAACATAAATTAAAAAATAATTTAAAAAACATTTCTAATTCTGGTACAGCCTTCTTCATGATTTCTGCATAGATTTAAGACCCCAGACTTCCATATATATATATATATATATATATATATATATATATATATATATATATATAT
>NC_058132.1:663241118-663257641 GCF_016433145.1 Gracilinanus agilis | reverse complement strand
ATATATATACCCATAAATATCTTTTTAATCACCATAGTATCAATACAGAGAAAGGTGTAAAAAAAAACCCTGAGAGCAGTTCATGATTTTGGATTATTCATGATTAATAATGATGCTCCAGGACCAAGGATGTGCCCATGATATCTGTAAGATCTTAAAAAGATTATGAACTTCTGTCCACACCCCGACCCCATGTCATCACTGATTCTTGTAAATGTCTGAAATGATTGAAATGATTTAATCAGATGATACTCAATTCAGCTATTTCTCTATGTTATTGGTATTGATGGGAAAATTGTAGGAAATTTCCTCATGATCAGATGAAAAATAGCACATGGTACATAGGCACACCATCCAAAATATTCTTAGCATACCGTATTTGTAGAATTAGGATTAATACTGTATGATCCACATTTTCATAAAGGGCTTTGGCAAGAGGGAAATTATTGAAGACTGAACAACCTGAATTAGTGGATTATCAAGGTCATGAAGTGTGAAATTAATTTGAAGGAATTGATTATGTTTAACCTAGAAAGAAGACTTAGTGGGGACAAAGTATCTATATTCAATTATTGGAGACACTGTCAAATGAGAACAAAATTAATTGTATTCTTCTTGGCTTCTAGAGGGAAAAACTAGCAGGGATGGATTGAAGCTAAAATATACATGTTTGTATGTATATATTATATATACATATATATATGTGTGTGTACGCATTTGTTCTTTAGCAAAAAATTATATCTGTGTATATATGTATAAATAATTATAACTTAATTACATTTATAAATTAAGGAAAATATATATGTATAAATATTTATTTATATATGTATAAATATATATGATAAAGTTAATTATAACTTAATTACATTTATAAATTAAGGAAAATATGTAAGAGCTGTTCATAAGTTCTCAATAGATTGTTATATGAGCAAATGATCTCTCATTTGAGATCCTCAAGCAAATAGTGCATAAATATTTATGAAGTATGTTGGAGAGATGATTCTTATGCAGGGGCACATTGGGCTAGCTCATTATTAAAGATGAATTATAAGATGCTATATGTAATAAAAGAGGCTCATTACAATCTCTTCTGCCCAAAAACTTTATAAATTGTTATTCCTAGTATTATATTCTGATAAAATTACTATCAATAGTAGCTATTTACTTCATGTTTTTATCTTCCAGACTTTATTTTTAATTATATACTTAATGACCACCACAAATAAAATTTAAAAATAACATGTGCACAGACATATGTAGCAAACCACAAACTCCAAATTTTTATGATTTTTTCTAAAAGCATGTAAATTACATATGTATGCTAGTGTAAATATCCTCTGCTTTTGAGTTCACTTTGGATTGGTTTTAATTTAATTTTTTTCCTCTTGATTTTGTGGCTATTTTTAATGTAATCATGGTACAACTACCTCTGTTTTCTTTTTTTTCTCTTTTCATCTCTTCATATTTTTCCTTTATTTTCTTTATAGTTTGAATATTTACTATTTCTAATAACACAATGAAATACATTACACTCAATTATCTCAATCTTTTCTGCAATTTATTCCAATGATCACATTTGTGTTATTTTGGGTTATTTTGTCATTACAAACAAATCTTCTTTGAATGTTTTCATACATACACAGACTTTTAGATTCTCAATAATGTCCTTATGGCCTAATTCTAGCAATGCACTTCCTATGTTAAGATACAAGTACAGCTTTATAGGTTCCTAATATATATTTTCATCTTATCTCCTAAAAACATAATAATTCACAGTTTCTCTAGCAATATATTAGACTTTTTTTCCATTTTCCTCTCAGCATTTAATTTGATCAACTCAACTTGTCTGATTCTTCATTAACATACATTACCAGGGCCATATTTAGCTAGATTAGTCCTTAGGCAAGCAGACACAATCTGTGCCAACATCATACTTTTTCCTGAACCTAGTCTTTCCAAGTTGGTTATACCCAATATTTATTCACTTTAAATTGCTAGACATATGCATAAAATTGTGAAAGGATGAATTATATATTATATGAAATTGAAAATTTATAGAAAATTTATAAATTACACATATTTTATATATAACACTTTTTCATGCAACCTTAAAATGCCATATGAAATTATACACACATAAATATATATAAAGGAAAAAATATAGAAATTTTTAGAGATGTAAGCATATACATATCTATGTACATTATCTTATACACATCACTCATGTACACATACATAGGTGATTGTGTATATTTATATGTTAACACATACAATGGTTTTAAATTTTATTAGTCCTACATTCTTATTTTTCTAGATTACATGTCTATACAAGTTTTAATATTCTCTTCTTTATATTTAATAATTCAAGTTTTCTCCCTCTTTTCCATCCTTCATTCTTCCCCATGAAGGCAGGTAATATGATATTCTACACAGGTCATCATATATTAATTATGCCCATGTTCAACATGTTGTGAAATAAGACATATATTATTTACATTGGAGAAAAAGTCATGGGGTAGGTAATTAAAGTGAAGAATCGTATGTTTCAGGCTGTATGCAGATTCTGTCCCTTCCATGGCAATGAATATCTTTTTTTTTTTGTCATGAGTACTTTGGAGTTATCCTGGATCCTTGCCTTGTTGATAATACCTGTCATTCATAGTTGATCATCATACATTATTGTTACTATTTTTCAAGGTTCTCATTGTTCTACTTGCTTCGCTTTGCATCTCTTCATATCAATATTTCCAGGGTTTTGTGGATCATCTTGTTTTTCATTTCTCATGCCACAATAGCATTCCATTATAAGCATATGCCACAATTTATTCAGCCAATATGAAATGAATGGAAATCCCTTCAATTTCCAGTTCTTTGCCATGACAAAAAGAGCTTCTACAAATATTTTTGTACATGTAGTGTGGGAAGCCGTTCTATGTATTAAAGCCTTTGGAGAAATAGGATCAAATTTAGGGCCTGTTATCTGGATTCCCTATGTGACCAATCCAGGCTGAGGCAGTCTTTGTGTTTGGTCCTGGTCACCTGAGCCCCAAAAGGCTCTGGTACCAGCAGGTAGGTTAATCCAAAATCAACTTGATCCCTCCAAGAGGCTATTAGGAGTCATTTAGAGAAACAGAGTCTGTAACAGATATTTTATCTGGATTCCATTACAAAATCATCGGCAAGTAAAACTGTGTGTATGATTTTTCTGCACTGCATGTCAGGAATGCAGACAGAATGGGCCATCTAAGATAAAAATCTGAGGCTCCTCTTTTGACTCAGTTTTGATCCCCACCTTTCTTAGAACTCCTATTGGAAAACTTTGAAGTGGCAGACCAGCATCTACTGAGTTAATGATTCTTCTCCTTGATAATTAAGAAGCCTGAACCCTAACAAACATTACTTAAGATAAGTCTGCATACTTAGATAAGTATGGCGCTTTTAGTCTTGACTTTATTTGTCCAGGTGCCTATAATCCTGGAAGATAGAACTCAATAAGTGAGCATCTCCATAAAAATATTTCCTCTCCCAGAATTATCCCTACTAATTGATGGTTGGAATTTGGCCATTGTCTTGGTACTTATACCTTTACTCTTTAGACTTTAATGGGTTATGTATGATCTGTTACCCCTTCATAGCTGTGTTCTTTGTTTGAAACCAGTATATAATAAACTCCCAAGCCCACAGACTTTGGGACAGCATGGGCTAACCACTAGTCTAGTTGTTCTCATTTTCTTTCTCCTGCTTTAACCATCCTATGCCACCACGCCGCTCAGGACCCCAAAAATCATATAGAGGCATGGCCCCCTATAATGTAGGTTTTTTTCTCTTAACTTTAAACTTTTTGGGATACTGACTTAGTAGAGTATTACTGGATCAAATGGTATGCATGGTTTAATGGCCTATTGGGAATGGTTCCCAAAAGCAGATTGTTTTGCAGAATGGTTACATGAATAAATGTGTTAAAAAAACAAACAAAAAACTCTACCTATTATTTGTCTTGTTATCCTTTTCTTTTATAACATTAAGGTACTCTCCCATTCAAATAAATTGCATCCTTTTATTTTGGTGTGCCAATTAAAGCCATAATTTCAATGATATGTTTCATGCATTCACTACTTGTTGTACCAGAAAGCATTTGCTTTGCTATTTATAATCCTTTAAATACATGGTTAAATAAATGTAAAAAAAATACACTAATATACTCTTTTAAAATATGTGATTGTAAAGATAAATTAACTTCCTCACCTAAAAATATCTTCTAGTTTTACATATATAAAATGATTAGAAAAATGTAGGAAACAACATCATATTCTATAATCATTTAAAGAAAGTTGCAGCAAAATAAATATATTATGTATATTAGCAAATCATTTTTTTTTCCTTTTTCTGGATTCTAAATTGCCTATACAAGATTTCAGCCACTATTTTCTAATTAGGATATACAAACATTGATTTTAGATTTTGGAGAATGTTTCAAACCTAGTGTAGAATGATTTGAATAAAGATGGATAGAGTTTCATTCTCTTCCCCAAGGCCCATAAGTGACTCTAGGAGTTACTGTCATTGTCTCTGACTCCTGCAATTTTTTTCTACTTCAACATTTTTTGAGTCACTTAATTGAGAAACCAGTCCTTCAGAACTCAAGCTATGACCTCACCTAATTGGACCTAAACTTTTTAACAGTTTTAACAGTTTACTTCCATATCATCAATAACATAATAAAACTAATTTAATATGTGCAATGCCACTGAAATACTTGTCAATCCATTATTCTATTACTCTAAGGATTATACCGACTTTTATAATTTGTAATGAAATTAATGTGAAGTTAATACATAAAAATATACAGGCACATAATAAATATTTGTTGAATAAATGAATGCATTTCCAAGTTACTTAGGTTGTAACTTAGAAAGAAAAAATTACATTCCATAGTATTTCTGTCCTACTTTAAATTATTTTGGTACTAGGTGTCTACCTCTCACAATCAAATGTGATATAGCTATAGATAAATTAAAATATGTAAACTACCAATGAAATGAGCATATGTTCACATGCCTGTGTACACAATACATATAAATACATTGGCTTTTGCCTTGCCATTGTACTTGGGAACAATTCATGATATAATGCTTAGAAATGAAGTCAAATTTAAAAGCTACTAAAAAATAAGCTTTTTTCAGACCACTGACACTAAATTTGAGCAATCTGAGTTAAATAAGGTCCCCACATGTTTAATACTAATTTCAGAAAAAAATTATCTGAGTTACTTATACAAAACTTTCCTCTCTAGGTCAAGCAGATCCTGGGCAACTTTCAATGTAGCAATCAGGAATCATTCAGATGAAGATAAATATAGCGGGTGGCAAAATTTCATTTTGTGCTACAGGTGATGCTTGTGGATTTGCCAAATATTTTAACAATTTTTTTTTCTATTTATCCTTTTCACAATTCCCCACAATGTTATTTGGGGAACATATCTAGTCTCAGCAATCTACAATAATCTCGATGTACATATTTGATCCTTTAAAAAAAATCTTAATGTTACTTCAAATAAATCTTCCATTTTTTACCTACCAATAGCCAATAGCTTTCTTTCTCTTATATATCCTAGGAAAGTTGATGAAATGATTTAACTTAAGGGATATATATATATATATATATATATACATACATACGTATATGCATATATATATATATATATATTAGATGCAATTGTAAGCCACTATAGTTTGAGTAGGCAAGTGAAATACTCCTTTGTTAAGAAATCCCTTAATCCCAACCTAGCAGAGAAAATCTTAAGTTTATTTGTATAAAGTCCTTCACAACCTGTCCTGATGCTCTTTTTGGTTTTGATACATTATATATGACTCGCCTTCCTAAATGTTATGATATAGCCAAACTAGTCTTTTATTTGGTTACCCTATGCTTAGAGGAACCATCTCTAATTTCTATGGTTAAGTGTCCATGCCTCATTCTAGAAATATACTCCATTCAACCCTCTAAGCCAGGGGTCAGCAATGTATGGCTCTCAAGCCTTGTCTGGCTCTTTTCAGGCCAGATATGGCTCTTTCTGCAGGAGCCATAAAGTCCATTTTTTTTCAGGCGCTGTTACAGGAATGGCACTGTGAGCACTGCACGGCTCTCATGAAATTACATTTTAAAAAATGTGGCATTTATGGCTCTCATGGCCAAAAAGGTTGCCGACCCCAGCTCTAAGCCATAGACTCTCTAATTTCAAGGCTTACCTCCAGTTCCATTTCACATACAATTTCTTTTCATATACTCCACCCAGCTGGACATATAGAATGATTAGGTAATTTAGGAAGGATGTTCATATCCTAGAACCTTTACATACAAAAGAAAAAGATGATGAAAATTATATATCAATATATTATCTATGATGATCTGTTGAAGGAAGTGGAAAAGTTTAGCTTAGTGGAAAAATGAATTGCAAAGTGATAAAAGATATATTAAAGTATTTGAATGCATTCTTATGTAACATGGATTATATTTGTTGGCAAAATATCATGGAAGTTGCAGAGGGGAGAATTTAAGCTTGTCACAAAAAACTTCCAACAAATGAGTGAATGATTTCTATATAAATATAGAATGTGTTGCCTCTTTAGGCAATTTGTTTCTCTTCACTGGATATATGCAAGCTGAGATTATAGGACTAATTGACCAATAAAATAAAAAAAAACATTTATTAAGTGCCTATTCTGCTCAAGATATTATGGAAAACATTGATATTACAAAGACAAAAGGAAAGAAAAAGTCTCTGCACCTAATTTATTAATGAAGAAGCTCACATCCTAACAAAATAGTCCATTTTCATGTATGTTATGTTAGAATATTCCCTTCAATTATTAAATTTATTTGGCAACATAAAAATAATTTCCCCTTTGTTGTAGCTAAAGATAAGCATATAGATTTATGCATATGTATATAAATACAAGTGTATACGTTTATATATGTGCATGAGTATAAAAATATTCATCTATGAGTATATATACATACTTATATATATATATGTTTATATGAATATCTTATTTTTACATGTATTTATTATCTATCTCTGCAAATCCTCCCATTGAAAAGATAAAATCCTAAAAATAAAGATTCATAATTTAGCAAAACAAATTCCCATATTAAGCATATTGAAAAAAAACTACTGGTCTTTAGAAGGAATTATATAATACATTTCAACTTCAATCCTTGCCCAGGCTTTCTTGTTTATCAGTATATTTATTAGAGTTCTGAATTTTTAAGTCATTTATCTTTATAAAATCATAATTATAAAATTTATTCTCCTAATTTTGCTCACATTCTTCTCCATCAGTTCCTTAAAGGTCATCTCAGTTTCTTCTGCCCCTGTGCATTTTACCATCACTTATGACCTACAAATATTTCTTTGGTTAACATTTCTTTGTATTTCCTCCTTTTGTCCTTTGACTCCTTGGACATTTGTATGTATGCTAAAAGTTATCCTGAATGTTCTCCTCTTTTACTTCTAAAGCAAGTCAAGACAAAGAAGAAGCAAAACATGTGATTTTTTTCCAGTCTCAGAATATATCCTGAAATATTCACTGAGAATTAAAATTCCATGTGATAAACAAGATCCCATCACATCCTGGCATAGAAAACTCATCAGGTAGGAAATGTAGTTCGGGGTGGCAAAAGCATTCTGCTTCTTAGACCCTATTGGCCTTGGTATAGTATAAAGTTACATGGGAACCTTTCTAAATTTCTTGCTTTTTTCACAAGCAATAGCAGTAGGTAGTGACATCTTTCTGCATGATAGAACTAGAGAAATGTTTTCCATATTTTCCCATTACCTTTTTTTCTTTCAAAAAATGAATATCCGAATTACAACTGATACTTTGGTTAGTCTTTTGGGGAGGGATATAAAGGTGAATAAAATAGATCCTTTTCACCATCCTTTAAAAATATAGCCTGAGAGAAGAGGCAGTACACATGTACAAATATCAAAATTACAAATGAGTCATGAGAAATATAAACAGAGTGCAGAGGGATTTCAGAGGCATGAGGGATCACTTTGGATTAGAAGAAATAGGAAAAATTGTGGGGAAAGAATTTGAAATGAACTTGCAGGTTATGTGGAAATACTACAACAGTGTATTAGAATGGTATAAAAGGTGAAAAATGATAGCCCTGAAACCTAGCAAAGTAGTGGGAAGAAAACCAGGAGTCAGATAAAACAGGAGGGATAGGAAAAATTCATATAGACTCAAACATGAGGTTTTACACTTGCCGGATTTAAAAATAAAATTAGCTCTATTTTTTAAAAGAAATTTACATATTCCATTTTATACAGATATATGTATACATTTCTATAATCTATTTATGTATTTTATTCTATATGTATATATATATAGAGAGAGAATACCAAAGTATATACAGTAGATGCTTTATATTTGGGCAGGGTTTCTGGGAGATACAGGTGATATAAAGTATTTCCAACTGGAAACAGAGTAAGCCTCTATCACTGAGATTCCCCAAGCCAATGAGCAAATGACATGGAATTTGAATGTAATGTGTGTTACTTTGAAGCAAGGGAGGGAAAATATAAAGAATTCAGAGATAAAGAAAAAATACACAAATAGGAGAACCATATGAATGAATACTATAGTCTATATGAAATCAATCAAAAGCAACCAGCAACTTGGTAATTATGGGCCTTAAAAAACCTATAATAGTAAATAAATTATAGTTTTTTCAGTGATGATGATGATGATGGAAGGATCAAGTAGATTTCAAACAAAATTATTTGACTATCTACAGATATAGGGAATGTCGAAGTTATTTTGGGACAGATTTTGAAGAAAGATGATGAGTTCAGATCTTCTATGGGTAGGATGTGATTGACATACCAATGAAAGAGACAAACAGAAATACAGAAAGATAGACAGAGAGACTGAAAGAGAGAGTAAATGTAGGACTGGCAATATAAATTCAACAGTGAATTCTGGGGATGCATCATAACACCAAGTGAGAATTGATATATAAGGAGTAGTTGCTAAGAAGCAAACAATTAGAGACTTCTAATATTTATTGGGAAGGAAGGAGGAAAGTGAGAATAAAATAGAAATGTTAAGACTCAGGAAAAGAACATATGGTACATTAAAAAGAATATTATATTAGAAATCAGCTACTAAGAGAAAAATGAAAACTCCACAGGGTTTACCAGCAGGATAGTTTGTCTGCCTCTAAAAAAGCAGAGTTTAAACTCCATCAAAAGTAAAGTGCAAGCAAAGCTTTGAAGAGAGATACAGGATTCTTGGATCAGAAAGAAGGCAGATGAAATTCAGTTTTATGCTGATAGTAACAATCCAAAGCACTTCTATGATACCTTGAAAGCTATTTATGGACCAAAGACCTGTGGTGCATCTCAAGTACTCAGTACTGATAGAGCCACATTGATCAGTGATGAAGATGATTCTGGAGAGATGGGCTGAACACTTATAATGTTCTGTTATCAACCAATGCTGAAGTCATTGATAGTCTAACTTAGGTTGAAATCAATCTATCTCTAGCTGAACATCTAACTGAAGAAAAGGTTTTTGAATGGCATTAGGCTGCTCTTGAGTGTCAAAGTGCCTGCTGCTGATTCAATTCCAGCAGAGATTTGAAAGGCAGGGGATTCAGTGTTCATAAAAAAGCTGACTAAAATCATCTCAATAATATGGCAAAAGGACATCATTCCCCAAAGAGAATCTATGTGCCTTCATTGTCCATTTTAATAAAAGAAAAGGGAGTAGATTGTCCTCTAAAAATCACAATGGGGTCTCCCTCTTAGTCACTGCAGATAAGATTCTTGACAGAATCCTTCTTAATTGCCTGATCTTTTACCTGGAAGATGGTGTTCTACCCAAGAGCCAGTGTGGCATCATAAAGAGCAGAGAAACAATCCACATGGTCTTTGCTGCCTGACAACTCCAGAAGAGATGCCAGGAGTAGAACAGAGGTCTGGACACAATATTGTTGTAAATATGATCGCAGCCTTTGATAATGTCATTTGTGAGGGTTGGTGGAAGATCATGGAAAAATTAGTTGCCCAGAGATATTCATCAGTATCATGTAGTGGTGTTATGATGCCATGCTTCCATGGGTTCTGGATAATGGAGTAAATTTCAGTGATGTTGACAGATAATTTCAATGACGATGAAAATGGCATCAAAGTTATCTACCAACATAATGGTAAAACAACTTGAAAAGGCTAAGAGCCAAGACTGAAATGGAAAAAAAGAGTTGATAATGTTTTGTTTTTTTTTTTGTTTGGTTTGTTTTGTTTTTGTCCAAGATGAATGTATACTCAATGTAGCTTCTGAGGTTAAGATGCAATAGAGTATGGATTGATTCTCTGCTATTTGTGCTAATTTTGGCTTAATGATTAGCACCAAGAAAACCAAGGATCTTCACCAGTCAGCACCATACCATTCATATATGGAGCCATCAGTTATAGTAAAAGGAGAAATTGTTAATGCTGTAAGTAAGCTCATTTACTTTGGCAGTATGCTTTCCAGGGATTTACACATAAAATATAAGGTTGATGTACAAATTGCCTGAGCCAATACACAGTTTGGGAGGCTGTGAAAGAAAATGTAAAAGAAAAGAGGTATGAGGTTACCTATCAAACTGAAGGTCTACAGAGTCATTGTGCTGGCTCACTGTCGTGTGTCTGTAAAATCTGGACACTATACTAATTCCATGCCAGGAAAGAGAATCACTTCCCTTTGAATTGTCCTAGGAATATTCTAAAGATCACCTGGCAAGATAATATACTGGGTGCACAAGTTCTTTCTCAAAGTGAACTGCTAAGAATTCATACTCTACTGAAGAGAATGCAGCTATGATTGGCTACCCATGTTGTTTGAATGTCAAATACATATTTGCCTAAAAGTATATTTTGTGGAGATCTCATACAAGGCAACCACTCAAATGGAGGTCAGAAGAAGTGATACAAGGACACTCTCTTTCTCTGGATAATTTTTATATTGATTGTAAGACATGGAGGATACTGGCACAAGACCATCCAATATGACATGACTACAGGAAAAAAAGTTACTGTACTGTGTGGCTAAAATGGAATTGCAGTAGCTCAAAGGAAAAAAGATATCCAAATTTAGAGAAATCTCCATCTCAGATGTTCATGTGGAATATTTGTGGCAAAGACTTCTGAGATCTTATCTGATCAGTCACAATCAAACAAAATATACATTGACCCCAACACTATGATATCAATCTTGCCCTCTTCAAGTAAGAATAACAAGCATCCAACCAACCAATCATATTTGAAATTAGAGATTCTAAGTTTATTTTGTAATTTTGATACTTACTAGCTGTGTAACCTCAGCAAGTCACAAGGTTTCAGGTCTCAATTTCAATTTCAATTGGGGAATGGCTGAACAAATTGTGGTATCTGCTAGTAATGGAACACTATTGTGCTCAAAGGAATAATGAACTGGAGGAATGCCACGTGAACTGGAATGACCTCCAGGAATTGATGCAGAGCAAAAGAAGCAGAACCAGGAGAACATTGTACACAGAGACTGATACACTGTGGCCCAATAGAATGTAACTGACTTCTCTACTAGCAGCAATGCAATGATCCAGGACAATTCTGAGGGAATTATGGAAATGAATGCTACCCACATCCAGAGAATGAACTGTGGGGATATAATTGGAGTATCGGTGTTAAAAGATCACTCCATTGCAAATATGAACAATATGGAAATAGGTTTTTTAACAAAGATACATGTATAACCCAGTGGAATTGTTTGTCACCTATGGAAAGGGAGATGGAGGAGGGGTGCAAAAAATCATGAATTATGCAACCATGGAAAAATATTCTAAATAAATAATAAATTTTAAAATTTTAAAAAGAAAGACATGATTCTGATATTCACACAAAGACACCAGTTTTAATTGCTAAAAATGCACTTTACATAACACTACTGCAATCTCAAAAAAAGAGAAAAAAATAACATATACCAAGTTCTTTTCAAAACCCTGATTTGGGGGCAGCTGGGTAGCCCAGTGGATTGAAAGTCAGGCCTAGAGATGGGAGGTCCTAGGTTCAAATCCAGCCTCGGACACTTCCCAGCTGTGTGACCCTGGGCAAGTCACTTGACCCCCATTGCTCACTCTTCCACCAAGGCGCCAATACACAGAAGTTAAGGGTTTAAAAATTAAAAAAAAAAAACTCTGATGTACTATACAAATTTTGCCAATATGATGTAGAATCCTCAAATCCTTAGGGATATACAAATTAGTGATTTAATCAGCCAAACGTCATTTTTAGAAAAGATATACTTCAGAGAAAGAACTGATAAACTGAAATATAACATAGTTTTATATACACAAATATCTTTTTTTTTGTCAAATAATGCCTTCTCTAATGAGAGGAAAGAGGAGTTAACTGAATTATTTTAATTTAATTTTATTGATTAAGAAATATTTTCCATGGTTACATGATTCATGTTCTTTCTCTTCCCTCCTCCCACCCCCCTTCCATAGCCAACACACAATTCCCCTGGGTTTTACATGTGTCATTGATCAAGACCTATTTCCATATTATTGATATTTGCACTAGGGTGACTGTTTATAGTCTACATCCCCAATTATATCCCCATTGAACTATGTGATCAAGCTGCTGTTTTTCTTCTGGATTTCTATTTTCATAGTTCTTTCTCTGGATGCAGATAGAGTTACTTCTCATAAGTCCTTCAGAATTGTCCTGGATCATTGCATTGCTTATAGTAGAGAAGTCCCTTATATTAGATTGTACCACAGGTTATCAGTCTCTGTGTATAATGTTCTCCTGATTCTGCTCCTTTCACTCTGCCTCAATTCTTGGGGGTCGTTCCAGTACACACAGAATTCCTCCAGTTCATTATTCCTTTGAGCACAATAGTATGCCATCACCAGCATATACCACAATTTGTTTAGCCATTCCCCAATTGAAGGGCATCCCCTCATTTTCCAGTTTTTTGCCATCACAAAGAATGCAGCTATGAATATTTTTGCTCATCTTTTTCCTTATAATCTCTTTGGGGTATAAAACCAGCAGTGGTATGGCTGGATTAAAGGGCAGACAGTCTTTTAAAGCCATTTGGGCATATTAACTGGATATTTTGATGTAACAAATAAATAAACAAATTTAAATATAAAAAAATTAAATAGTTGCCTTCCTTAAATTTTAACAGATATGCATGTCAAAAATCTTAAGAAAATATAAATACAGCTGGGGGAACATATATTCCCTTAAACCACTATATAGCATGTAGAGTCTACTTTAACGCCAGACTACTAATTATAAATCCATAATGACAAAATAGTGAGGGATATCCTGAATTTGTAAGTAGTAATTGAGTCAATTTTCCACTTACTCAGCAATTAAACACCAAAAAGGAAATGATTACTGGAGTCTTTCTATAAAGCTTAACTTATAAATGAGACCAATACTATTTATAGCTTATACAAAACAGCAGGTCTTGTATGAGGACTGCAATATGAGATCACATTAAAAGGAAAATGTTTGAAGAAAACACATTCTAAGTAACATATTTTTTTTTGTTTTTGACATAAATTTATAACCAAATTTAACACTTTATTGTTATGAGTAAGGGAATATCTTCCAAATTCACTGCAGATCTGAGAGGCATTTTATCTTTGTATTCCACACCCTACGTCTTTAGAACATAGTAAGTGCTTAATAAATGCTCATTGATATCAAACTTGATTTTAAACAAAATAAAAGCAGAAGGTGGGTCTTCTACTTTTCTTTATCTTTTCTAGGTAGAAAACATTCAGTTCAGTACTTCCCTCAGAGATTCAATGTTATTTCATATGGACAAACAATTACTTCCATGGGAATGCTGGTATTGTATTCTAATAAGTAAATATAAATGTATCCATTTTCTGGTTATGTCTGCTAGAAAATATATTATATTAAACTTCAAATTGTCAGAGTTTCTGTGTAGCTTCGGACAAATAAAATGCATTTGGATATATATAAATGGTGAGTAAAACAACTTGCCCATAGTAATTTGTTTATATCTAACATAGGCTAATGATACTTCAACCTAAACAAAATAAATATTCATCCACAGGACCAGAAGTGCTAAATTGGAGGTGATGTAAGTTCTCAGTTAAATACATACCTTAGAAATTCTTAATATGCACTCAAGTGAATTCAAGTGTAAGAACTACAGTTTGATATCTGTACATATATAGGGGTAACCCCTTAATTCATATCTGTATCAAAGATTATTCAGCTCTCTAGATACATACATACAAATATACACCCACATCCATGCACAAATATATTCTGTTCGTCATGTTAATGAACATTCACCTCATATGAATGTATTATATATACATAATATATGTGTAGATATACATATATGTGTATATATGTATTTGTATGTGCACATAAGTATATATGTTTATACACCCAAATATGTATGTATGCATAAGTATATGTGTGTACACCCAAATATATATGATTATATAGCCGCATGTGTATGATTACATATAATAATATCACTCATTTTCAATAGTTAATTCATTTTTTTTAACCCTTGTAGTTCGGTGTGTTGTCTCCTAGGTGGAAGAGTGGTAAGGGTGGGCAATGAGGGTCAAGTGACTTGCCCAGGGTCACACAGCTGGGAAGTGGCTGAGGCCAGGTTTGAACCTAGGACCTCCTGTCTCTAGGCCTGACTCTCACTCTACTGAGCTACCCAGCTGCCCCAGTTAATTCATTTTTAATCATTAGAAAATATAATATACCCCAAATCCACAAGGTTCCCAGTTATGCTTCTTTAGGGATTTTAAAGAAAAAGAGAGTAAATCATTATTTTGCTATAAGCCTCTCATTAGGAACATGCTTGGCATTTTAGTAGAGTATGGGCTCCCTGTCTTCAAATGGACAACTGGTCATTTCAACTTGGGTCTTCAAATTTGAGATGACTCTATTTTTGCTTCCCTCAGTCTTTCTCTTGTCTTCCATAGCTCAGTTATTTTTTGTTCTCTTTTTTTCATGGGTTTACATTGTGCTGCAGATACTTTCTGCCTCAGCTCCTGATATTCCTACTCCATTCACTCCACTGTGACACTATCAAAATCTCTTTGTTCTCAAATAGATACTCCTTTTTCAGAAACTTTAAACAGAAACCAAATCCCTAAGTCAATCAAAATAGATCTCCTATTGTACCTAATATAAATTCCTTTAATTAATTCAAGGGAATATCCAGGTCTTGTTCATAGCTAATAAACATCTAGATTTAGTCTCACCTGGTAAATGAATCAGGACTTACCATTTTGTACCTTAATTTAAATGAGATGGAATGATTTCATAGATTTACTTGATTGACACCAACCATTACATTCATAAAAACAGAAAAAAAATTCACGTGTGTATGTTAGTATAATATTTATCTATACACTGATTAATTCATTCTTGTGAAAGGGGATCCTTCATGAGAAGATGCTGAGAAAGAACATAAGCTCTTAAAGGATAAATCAGGCATATTATTCTTAGAAACATAGATGTGCAACTCTCCAGTCCTCTCATAACTTATTTCCCTGTGCCTATGTAACCATTTATCTGAATTTGTCATCTTACATGTAAACATGATCCTTCCTTTAAAAGTGATAGTATGATTATTCTTCCAGTTCCTCAGGCTCAAAACCTAAATCACCTTTGTCTTTCTTTTCCCTTGACATTTATATACCACCATTCACCAAGTCTATTCATCCTTTGGCATATCTCCTCCCCATCTCTATTCATATCAATTCTTCTCTCATTCAGGCCATTAACAATTTACAACTTTATCATTACAAAACCTCTGCCCTAGTCTCTTGTTTTTATTTCATTTCAGTAAATGGTTATTAAGAATAAGGTACCATAATAGTTCTGGGAAAATAGCATTTCATTCCGATATTTCCAGCATATTCCAACTTCATTCAACTTTTAAAAGTAACACTTTAAATAGCTCACTTCTTCATTCAAAATTCAAAATGGCTCCCGATTATTAAAAGTATATAGTCTAAATTATATGGCTTTGTAAAAAAATTAATTTTGAACCTAATTCCAATTTATATTTCTCATACTATTCCATTATATTCAATATTGCTACAGCCAGATTGAAATGTTCCAAAATATTTTTGGTTTATACATGTATTTATACATGCATACACATATATGTATGAATGTTTATGTGTAACATACATTTGTTTATATGTAAATATTTATTCATCAAATATACATATATATATGCAGATATATGTTCGTGTGCAGACAAAGAGGGAGAAGAAAGAAGAAGAAGAAGAAGGAGAAGAAGAAGGAGAAGAAGAAGAAGAAGAAGAAGAAGAAGAAGAAGAAGAAGAAGAAGAAGAAGAAGAAGAAGAAGGAGAAGGAGAAGGAGAAGGAGAAGGAGAAGGAGAAGGAGAAGGAGAAGGAGAAGGAGAAGGAGAAGGAGAAGGAGAAGGAGAAGGAG